>NC_061513.1:352809933-352868819 GCF_022539505.1 Lolium rigidum | reverse complement strand
TTGAATTAGTAAGATCAAGTAGTCGCTTGAGTTCCTGTTGGTAACCAATACCAACAGAGAGCGACTTCATTTTAAGTAGAATTTCTTTTAAGGACTCTAGCTAGATTAGAGGGGAAAAAGATTGCTGGTTTATTGCCTATGATAATGGATCATCAAATGTTTCCCTTTGTCCCCGGGTTGCCTCCTTAATTGATGCCTTATGATCCAAATGATCCAAGTCCCTTGCATGATCCCATTTGTCCCTAATGTTGCTTAAGATGAATAAATTCCATCTAATCACCATTTGGAGATCAAGACTAGTTCTTGATATCCATTAGCTAGACTCCAATATTAAAAATGTCTCCCAAATATGGAGACAAACATTTTAACATTACCCCAATGTTATTTCTCTCAAATGGACATTTTCTGATGGTATGCTTGCTCCTCACTGTACTTTATCAATTACCTACTGATCCTAAGTACCCATGAATATCTCGGTGGTGTTCTTCTCGTCGTTTAGTTATCGTCAACACATGTGTTTGCATGTGTGTGTGAGCTGCTTGTAGTGTCACTTGACTATTCAAGTTTCAATGTTGGTTACTTTTCCTCTAGTGCAAGAAATGGTTGAGCAGATGTTTATCCACTGTTGGCCTTTATTCTTGGTAGCTCAAAGTGTCATGCACTTACTGGATCATCAAATGTTTCCCTTTATCCCTGGTTAATTGCCTCCTTAATTGATGCCTTATGATCCAAATTACTATATTATTGGATTGAGTTATATGGCTACTGCTTGTTTGCTCTCCAAATTACCAAGTGATGAATATATAATCCCTTTGGAGCATCTGCCCCATGCTATATATGTGTATTTGACCATGCTTATGATGGATTTCTTTTAAGGACTCTAGCTAGATTAGAGGGGAAAAAGTTGCTGCTTTATTGCGTATGATAATGGATCATCAAATGTTTCCCTTTGTCCCTGGTTGCCTCCTTAATTGATGCCTTATGATCCAAATGACCCAAGTCCCTTGCATGATCCCATTTGTCCCTAATGTTGCTTAAGATGAATAAATTCCCTCTAATCACCATTTGGAGATCAAGACTAGTTCTTGATTTCCATTAGCTAGACTCCAATATTAAATTCCCTCTAATCACCATTTCTTGTTGGCTTTGATGAAAATAGAGATATCCACAGTGAGGGGATCATGTAAATGAAAGCCATTGTGGTATCCTTTGAAGAAAATGGACTGTTTCGATGGTTTTAAAAGGCTAGGTGGTGCTAGGTGATTAAGTTGGCTACCAAGACTTGTCTCATCCGGTTAGCTGGGATATGCTATGTGTTGTTGCTTGTTTAGGCATATCTATCACTTACTCGGATTTCACCGGTTCTTGATTGGCCTCTCTTGCCAAAGATCACTTGGTCTATATACCAAGTGATGAATAATCCCTTTGGAGCATCTCGCTCCATGCATGCTATGTGTGTTTGAGCATCTTGACTTATGTCACCATGGTTGCTGGTTTGTTGGTGTTTTTGTACTTTCCGATGATTAGATGGTTGGTCGATCACTGCACACTCGGGAGTGGAGCAAGTGAGCCTGGTGTGATGGCACAAGTATCAATATTTTGTGCATCCTACCTGGCCTCACTTACTCCATCCCTGGATGTTAATATTTGTTTCGACCAACAAAGTATGAGGCATGCCATTTAGTTCATACTAGCTAGCTACTTCTTAATTGCATTGGCCTTTTTTCCATTTTAGTGCCGATGATTAAATTGTTTGGTCACTTGTACACTCTGGGGTGGGGCCAGTGATCCTGGTGCGATGGCACAAATATCAATCTCTTGTGCATCCTACCTAGCCTCACTGACCCCATCCCGGAATGTTAATATTTCTTTCGACCAACAAAGTATGAGGCATATGATATCTAGTTGAGATACCACTTGGCTCTTTCTTCCATTTTAGTGCCGATGATTAGAATGTTTGGTCACCTATACGCCGCAATATACTTTGTAGACGGGCCCACCTTTCCCCGGCCGCCATTCCGTGAACGAGTCTTTGACGAGACAACAACGCCGACCTGCCTCTCCGGCGCATCACCACTTTTCTTCTCTCGCTGTCCAGTACGTGAACGAGTCCTTAATGCAAAGATGGTGCCAGCCTCCCTAGCATCATGCCGACCCTCGCTGTCGTGAGCCAGTGCCGCACGCGCCTCGCACTCTTCGCTTTTTTGCCCGGTGAACGAATAGACTAATCGCTGGAATAAGGAGCCGATGACGGCCGATCGCAATTTAATCTTGCGACCGGCCGTCATCGGTTTCCTTATTGCAACGATCGGCCTATTGGTTCACCGGGCAAGAAGGCGAACAAGGCAGGGCGCGGGACACACGGCTCCGAAGCACGGGCCCGGCATAATGCCGGGCAGGCCGGCACGGTCTTTGCATCAAGGACTCGTTCACCGGACGGCGAGGGACTGCCGTGGTTCCGCGCCGGAGAGGCAGATCGGCGTCGTTGTGTCGCCAAGCACCCGCTCACGGAACGGCGGCCGGGGAAAGGGGGCCCTTCCGCAAAGTATACTCGCGGTGTATACCGCAACTATGGTTTCTGACCATAGTATTTGTGTTGACCAACAATGTATGAGGCACTTATTCCATTTTGTCATTCCATTTGCTTTGAGATTTTCAAAATGCCGATGATTAAAATGTTTGGTCACCGTACACTCGGGGAGGCGTAAGTGAGCCTGGTAAGATAGCACAAATATCAATCTCTTGTGCATCGGACTTGGTCTCACTTACGCCGTCCCCGAATGTTAATATTTGTGTTGACCAACAATGTATGAGGCATTTATTCCATTTCTCTTGTGCATCGGACTTGTTGGTCTCACTTTCTTCCATTTTCATCATAGTAGGAACTGGATGAAGACCCCGATGCAAGCGAGCCTGGTGGGTAGAGATGAGGGAGCAAAGGAGGAACCGGATGAAGACTACTTTGTATCTCGAAATTGTGAATTTTGTATGAATTAAGAGTTGTATGCAAAACATTTGACACTTGCCACTATATATGTATCTCGATCGGGATCTAAGTAATGTGATGATGATGTCTATGTTATATCTCGTGCAATGTACATGATATTTATATTATATCTGAATGTTGATGTATATAACCTGTATATTGCTGTCTATAAACCGCATGTGTATAGCAGGCAGCACAAAATCGTGTATAATACAAGCAAATTCCGTGGCGCACCGAAAACCAACTCTGTGGCGCACGCTTTTCGTGGCGCACCTAGGAACAAGTGCGCCACGTAAACCTTAATTCTGTGGCGCATGGGCCGGTGCGCCACAGAAACCTTATTTTTGTGGCGAAGTTTCTGTGGCGCACCTCCCGTGCGCCACAGAAGCCTATTTTTGTGCGCCACTGATGAGGCTTTTCCTACTAGTGACCACGTGGGCAGATGAGTATGATTCATAGGACAGGCGTCTCAAGGTGAGAAATGAAGAGGCTCACCCGTGAAATCAACTTGGCAGAAAGCGTTATGGCGAACATCCCTGAGTATGTCGAGTGGTCGTCTCAGAATATCACGTTCAGCCGAGCGGATCACCCGATGACTATACCAAAACCAGGACATGCCGCCTTAGTGGTCGAAGCGCAGATAGGAGGGTTCAAGATGAGTAAAGTCTTCATGGACAGAGGAAGCGGACTCAACTTGATATTCCTTGACACAATTCAAAGTATGGGGATAACCATGAGAATGCTAGAAGAATCAGACACCCGCTTTCATGGGATTCTCCCTACTTCACCAGCGTACTCTCTTGGCAAAGCATACCTGAACGTCGTCTTCGGCAAATCCGACAATTTCAGGAAGGAGAAAATCGAGTTCGAAGTCGTGAACTGGGAATCACAGTATCCCGCCATACTCGGGAGACCAGCTTACGCCAAGTTCATGGCTGTGCCGAAATATGCATACCTCAAGCTAAAAATGCCTGGGAACAATGGAACGAACATCACAGTCCATGGAAGTTTCTCACGCTCGGACAATTGTGATCGTGATTTTCAAAGGATTGCTGCAAAGTTTGGGCCACAGCGAGAAACTGTCGACTTTCCGCCAAAGCTGACGATACAAGAAATCAAGGAAGAAAAACATGACAAAGAAACCAAGAAGAAGCCAGCCAACACTGCTCTTGAAGCCTCAGCAGCAAAAGCTTCGGCAGCACAAGCCTCGACAGTTGCCGATGCAGAAGATATAGGAGGCAGCAAGGCACTGACAATCACTGCCCAAGCCCCTGGCGAAATCAACAACGCTGCAGCAACCACTAGCATGACGAAGAAATCAGAAGATGCTATCAAAGATGAGAAGAACCCCTTCCCCGATAAAGCACTCCCTAGTCTTTAAATTTTTTCCCTTTACCTTACACAGGGCCTCCTATTTTCGCCCTTTAGTTTCGTATTTACCCTATCAATGAGCACTTAAGTTTCAATTCTTGTTAAGCATTGAAGTAATTTAAAGCATCTATGACCGCGCCACTGTGAACCTTGCCTACAAGTAATGGTACAACACAACGCGCAGCAGAAGATTGCGCCCCAAGGGAAAAAACTTCTACGAGTGCTGCAAAGAAAAACAAGGACATTAATCCTTCCCTCTGCTTCAGATACCTCTACGAGTGCCGCAAAAAGCAAGAGTTTGGAAAACATAAGACAACCCACGTTCGATATTTTGCTTATGGAAATATCAAAGAACAACGGGCTCATCGGCAGAACCACTGCACCCGAAATATTCGGGAGTGACTGTCGAAACTTATAATCGGTTGAAAGCAAAGTTGCGCATACAACAGGTTTAGCAAAACCTGCAACACGAGCCGATCACTCATAATGATATGCTGACCAACCAGTATACATGCATATAACGGGCAACTCAGATTTGCGCCTTCAAAAGTTTGCCAACGGCACGGTAATAGTACATATTCATGTATTTGCCAACTAACAAGTTTCGGCTTAACAATCCTAACACTTGGATGGATTAGCCAATACAATTCATTTTGCAAAAAAAAATTTACACCCTAACGTCACCCTTGCGGAGTTTCCCTTTACTCAGGTACTTTCGACTCCTCCTCAAGCCTGTCGACAATTATGTTGGCAGGCAATAATACCCTCGGGTACAGTTCTTCAAAATCTCCAGTTGCGTTGGCAATAGATAGCAAACAGGCTGAGGGATAACGAGCAAGTACAAGGGCAAGTGTACACTTGGCCCCTGCGAAAACTTGAGCCCTCACCAAGTCCGAATCTTCTTGGCGTTCCCAAATTCGGACATCAGAGTTAAAAGCGTAGGGGGAATTGCATTCAAAGGAAACATCGTCTTCCAAACCACCCTCATAGCTTTGTAACACTTGTTAAAGAATTGGTGGACTTGTTGGACCCGATCCTGAAATTTCGCAATAGCCGAAGCCTTCGAGTGTTCTCGCCAGAAAATCTCTTCGGATGACGAAAGCTGGGTTAAAGCATGCACTCGCTCGTGTATCCGCTTGTTCTCTTCCGCACGATTCAAAGCTATGACTGGCAAAGGAATCAATAAAGAGTCGACAAGGCGTTGCTAACAAAAGGGCAAAGGAGTCGTGAAACTTACGAGCTCAAACTCTCGGTAGCTTTATGCAGCTCAGTAAGAGTGTATCGTTCCACGCCGGCTGCAATCTCGCTCTTCTTATTGACAATAGCAGCCAAGGCATAAGTGCTGCGCAGGTCCTTTTCCATCTGCGTAATCTGATCCTTCATACACTGGATCCGATCACTTTCAGGAAGGGCACCCGAAGAGTCATCAACAAACGAAGGCACTGGGAAGACTTGCAGGGAACACCATTACAAAAGGATGATGGATATGGTACAGCTGAGCATCCGAAGTAACTCCCATCGGGAGAAGTACAAGAAGAAATATTATAACAAAAGTGTGCTAACAACATTGATAGCACAGAGTTTATTACAAGCATAAGTTTTGCGGCAGAATAATGTTTCACATCAGTTCAAGCATAAAGTTTGCTACAAGAATCAAGGGGCTTGGGTCTGAGTCGATAAACTAGGTCCAGTCGACGATTTCCTTGATGAAACCAGTTCAAGGAGCTGGCGGGCACAAGTGAGAGCGGACGCTTTAAAGGCGCTTAAACCAACAAGCTGCCCGTCTTGCTCTTTCGGCAGCTCCTTGGTCATTCCTTCGATGTCACCCTTAAAGCCATAACCCATCATAAGTTGGAAGGCAAGGACGGCACCGTAAGTGCGCGATGTGCGCTTGACTACCTCGATAACCTCCTTGGTGTCAACCGCGAAGGCATCGACCAGCTGCCCCAGGGTCTTCTCTTGCTTGATCTTGGGGAAAATCATCGAGTGCATCCGCGCCAGGGCACCCTTCCCCTTTTCAAGGAGCTCCCGCGTAAGCTAGTGAGAGGCAAGAATCATCGACATAGCGTTTGCCGGAGAGTTGTTTGGAACTTTGTCCAGGGCATCAGCAGGGATATTCGCCGCTTCTGCAGGAAAAAGAGAGGAAAAAAGTACATTGGCAAAAGGATCGAATCCATAAGTACATCAATCGACAAAGGTGTATAAAAATTACAAAGCAAGGCCAAAGAAGACTGACGAAGGACTTCATCCTTTTCGGCTGCCCGAGCTTCAGCCACCAGCCTGGATGCTTCCTCCTCCTTCAACTTTTCTTTCAGCTTGCCCAGTTCCACCTTCGAGAGTCAACCTCTCGGCGAGCCTCAACAGCTATCTTGATCGCGCCATCCAATTTCAAGGAGGAAGATTTGACTTCCTCTTGTAGCCGAGCCTTGTCAGCTTCCAGAGAAGTGAATTGGGAGGCGAAGGCCTCCAAAGAGGAAATAACGCCTCGCAAGTCCTTAAAAAAGAAGGATATTTTACCGGGAATTGTCAAGCAAAGCATGCTCCAAGAGATTGGCATCACAGTTAGAAAAAGACTTACAGAAGGAGGATTCGCGGTGGCAGCAGTTGGAAAACGTCTTTCCCTTTGGAAAGGGAAGAAGCTGTCGATGCTTGAGCCATAGGGGCAGCCTTAGGAGCCAAAGCTTCGGAAGCCACTACGACCGGCGAAGCAACATCAGATTTGGCTTTTTTAGACGGAGGCTCGATAATGCCTTCGTCACTGCAAAGGTGAAAGGAAGACAATGAAGAGTAAGAAAAATAAAAAGGCAAAGTATAACTTCAGAAAAGAAACTACTTACATGTCGAAGAGATCATCTTCATCGGCGAAACCGCCGGTCGATCTCTTCACAGGTGAAGCCCTGGCCTCCTCAGCCAGCTGCATCAACAAAGGTATCATGATCAGCGTCGTCATTACGCATTGATCCATCTGCGACACCAGCGTCATCGGCTGAGGAAGGAAGGTCGGTGTGGGCAACTTCAAAATCTATCGGACCCTTATATTTGTCCTCTGGGCCTGTGTGCTCGACAGTATGAAAATCTGCGGGGATTGAGGATCCTCTCCCCTCAGAAGTATCCTCCGGCGAATCGTGCATATTTTCAGAAACTATGGGGATCTGTCAAAGAAAATAACAAGTAAGAACAATGGAAACCATGGCAGCCAAGAAAAAGCAGCATAATGAGGATGCGAAGAAAGAAAAAATACCTTTGATGGTGGATGGTCAGTGTCAAGGGGAGTATAAGAAGAAACCAGCGGAATCGAATCTTCCTGAGTAAAGGAAGTAAGACGACGGACTTCACCAAGTAACTCCTTTTCCGACAGATCAGCAGCATTAATCCTGGTCTCGTCCTTTGGACCTGAGTACAACCACATCGTGTGAACTCTAGCCATGGCTGGTTGCACTCGACGTTTCAAGAATACCGCTGCCACCTCTGTGCCGATCATAGTTTGGCCATCGGCCTCTTTGATTCGAAAGAATTTGGTAAATAGCTCTTCGGCTGCTACTCTTTCATCGGGTGAGAGGGTATTCTTCGAGGAATTCTTGGGCTTGGCTTCGAAAACATCGGCAAAGCAAGGGAGCTGAGATTCGGGTGACAGGGAGTCCTTGATGTAAAACCATTTCAAACTCCACCCTTGCACGAACTCTCTCATTGGGAAATTGAAGTAATTGACCTCCGAACGAGCTACAAACCCCACTCCTCCGGTGACAAAGTATCCATTACTGCTGCTGTATCTCTTCACATAGAAGATCTTTTTCCACAGCCCGAAATGAGGTTCGATACCCAGAAACTCTTCGCAAAGGGTGATGAACACAGCAACGTGGAGGATTGAGTTGGGGGTAAGTTGCCATAATTGAATTTCGTACGTCCGCAAGAGGTGGAGGAGGAATCCATGAGTAGGAAGCGAAAGGCCTCGGTACAGGAAAGATAAGAACATCACGGTAAAGCCGGCAGGGGGATCAGGCCGAGAAATCGCACCTGGAAGGATCACGTTTCCCTCTTCGGAAGAAATCAATCCTAGGCTTCGGGATCTCTTCTCGTCACGCTTGGTGACGGTTGATGCCACCCAATCTCCGGGCATGGCCTTTGAACTCAACGAGCCGGCGGCGCCGGAGCCGGGGGAGGAGCGCTTGGAGCGCTCCCTTCGGAAGAGAAGAAGAGGACTTGGCGGCGGCGCCTCCGCTGGTGGAACTGGCAGCGGCGGCAAGATTCTTCTTCTTCACCATTGTGAGATCTGATGAAGATTGGAAAAGCAGTGGTGGCGGCGCAGCAACGACAAAGGGAGGAAGAGGGAGAAGAATGAGAAGATGCTACAGAAAACGTGGAGAAGATTAGAGATTTTTCGCCCTTTAGAGGTTCTGAGGAAAAGATAAGTGTTGTGTAAGCACGTGGCGCTTGAAGAAAGAGTGGAACCGGCGGCCCATTGTTCTTACGATGTGCGAAAATCGAGGAGACACCTCGATCGCCATGCGTGCAATGGTCAAGCCCTAAAAACTGCCCGCGCAGAGCTAGGGTAGGCCCGTCAGGTCACGTCCTGTCAAAACAACCCACAGCAATTACACGTCATCAGTGATGTCATAAAAAACTAGAAGCATTCGAAGGGAAAATGGAAAGTTATCGGATGAAGGACTTAAGTCTACGCATGGATTGTAAGCATCCGTACCTAGACTCGGGGGCTACTCCCATCGGGAGCGCGGACGCGCACCCGACAAAATGAAGATTCGACAGAATGAACAGTCGAAGGAAGAAGGTTTGAGTCTGCACTAGGTTACAAGCGCTTGCACCCAGACTCGCGGGCTACTCCCATCGGGAGTGCGGCGTGCACCCGATAGAAGTTTTTTGCACTCCAGGATCATGCCCGGGGACTTGATTCTGTGTAGGGTAACGTTGGTTTGCCATCGGCAGTTAACCAAACAACAGTTGGGCACGTTACTCATTATCCTTTGCATAAAGAAAATATATCAGATGACCTATGAAGATCTGTGGAAAACATCGGCAGAGGAAAATATTCGAGTCGTACAACTTGAGTCTACGCACGGACTGCGAGCATCCGTACCTAGACTCGGGGGCAACTCCCATCGGGAGCGCGGACGCGCACCCGACAAAATGAAGACAGAGAAGATTCAAGATGAACAAGGACAATGAAGGAGAAGAACATCAGGAGAAAACATACTTTAGTCTCTACCCGAACTATCTTCGGCTAGACACTCGGGGGCTACTGACGTGGGCACTACCCTTCGGGTAACTCACATTATCCTATCATGTATTGACTAATTGGAGGCCCATGAAGACACATGAAGGCGAGATGGGCCACTAGGACGGCGCACCAGAAGGTTCCTTGACGGGCAAGATAAGGAAGCGATCGAACAAGGAAAGATCGGATCTAAGATTACTGTAAACCTAGTCGTACTCGGTAAGACCTCTTGAGACCTGGCCTCCTATATAAAGGCCAGGAGAGGGGCTGCCGAGGGACACAATCAATCGTAGCAATCTTAGCCAGCAAAAGCTTAGAGCTAGGTCACCTTAGCAATAGCCATCTCGACGAGATCTCAGCCGAACTATTCGGCACCCCATTGTAACCCATTGTCATCATAATCAAGAACAGACAGGCATGACGTAAGGGTTTTACCTCATAGAGGGCCCCGAACCTGGGTAAATCGCTCTCCCCGCTTGTCTGTGAACCGATGTCTCGTATCAGCTTGCAGGATTCCATCAACCCTAAGCCCCTATCGGAAGGCATTGGCGAGGAGTACCCTCGACAGCTGTCATGCCCACGGACATCGACCATGACTCGCCACACGTCGTGAACTATTCGGAGGAAGAAAACAAGCTCGTCCGTCGGGGTGGAATCGATCTCTTCGATGAGGATCGAGAACTCACCCTCTCCAGAATAGCCATATACCAGCAAGGCCTCCGGTGTCGTGTGCGCAGTCGCTCCTTCCAAGAAGGAGACCTCGTCCTCAGGTTAATCCAGGACAAAAAGGGCATGCACAAACTATCTCCCCCAACCTCTTGAAGGTGAAAAATACGAGAGAAGTAAACACAACCTAGAAGTTCTTGGGAAGTTACTTTTTCAGTTCACGAGTAGAAAACATGCCTTTCGTCAGGCCCCTTTGGTCCCGGCCGTGTCCTGGGTCGGGACCAAAGGCCTGGACACGTCGCCCCGATCTTTACATCGATCGTCATGCGGGAATCTGAGCCGTCGGCGCGGGCACGGCTAGCCACAGGAATTGATCAGCCAGTGGCTGGCCCTGTTCATCTTCATCTTCCATTCCTTTATATGCTCATCTTCTTCACCATTGCCACACACAAAATTCTTCCATCTCATCTCCTCCATCATTGCAAAAAAGCTCTCCTCTTCGTCGATGTTTCGGAATCAATGGCTCCTCGAACTCGGGTGTACCACCTGATGGCCAAAGGGATGTCATTCAAGGTCATGGTCTCTCTCCGTGCAAGAAGGGTCACTAATAGGAAAAGGCTCATTAGTGGCGCAACAAAAATCTATTCTGTGGCGCATGGGCGGTGCGCCACAGAATTCTCGCCACAAAATAAGAATTTTGTGGCACACCTGCCCATGCGCCACAGAAAGTCTTATTTCTGTGGCGCACCGGCGGGCGGTGCGCCACAGAAAGAGAAAATCTTATTTCTGTGGTGCACCAGCGGGTGGTGCGCCACAGAATTGTTTTTGAATTTTTTTTTAAAAATGGCGGCCATATCTAGATCTAGGTCTGGGGCCTCCAATATTTTTTAAAAATTTTGCTGGAAGGTCGCCGAAGGTGGGTGGTTGGGTGGGTTGGGTGGAGGAGGAGGCCGGCCGAAGGAGGTGGTGGTGGAGTAGGAGGTGATGGTGGTGATGGTGGTGGAGGAGGTGGTGGTGGTGGAGGATGAGGAGGTGGTGGAGGATGAGGAGGTGGTGGTGGAGGAGGTGGTGGTGGTGGTGGAGGAGGTGGTGGTGGTGGAGGAGGTGGTGGTGGTGGTCGAGGAGGTGGTGGTGGTGGTAGTGGTGGTGGAGGATGAGGAGGTGGTGGAGGAGGTGGTCGCCGGAGGAGGAGAAGAAGGTGGTGGTCGCCGGAGGAGGAGGTGGTCACCGGAGGAGGAGGAGAATGTGGTGGTCGCCGGAGGAGGTCGGAGGAGGTGGTCGCCGGAGTAGGAGGGGGAGGAGGCCGGTCGAAGGAGGTGGTGGTGGTGGAGAGGAGGAGGAGGAGAAGTTTGCATCTAAGGAGGAGAAGTGAGAAGAAGTGGAGGATAAGTGAGGAGAAGTGAAGGAGGGCGGCAGAAAATTCAAATTTCGGTGCTTAATTCTATGGCGCATGGGCACTTGGTGCGCCACAGATTTTTTTTTGAATTTTCTATTTTGCAGCAAAAAATCTTTATTTTGCCGTAACTGTTTACTCTTTTCGAATTTGGGGATTCTAAAAATTGTCCAACCGGGCAAGCCCGGGTGAAATCGAATATAGAATTTTCGTGGGAACATTTTGATATATTGTGCTTTTTTCGAGTTCGTATGCAACCAGAAATCCAGTTTGATGACTTTGGCACGCAATTTTGCAAAAAAAAGTTGAAATTCATTTGTGTTAATTTTCAGTGGTGCTAGATGACATAATACATGGGCACCTCGGAGGATTTTATTTTTTGAATTTTCTATCTATTTATTTAATTTTTTACAGAGGTCAAATAGGAGATCCGGGGGGGGGGGGGGGGTGGAGTTGCGTGGGGAGCAAAAAAGTTTTCTGTGGCGCATGGAGCTCATGTGCGCCATAGAAATACGTAGTTTCTGTGGCGCACCATCCCACGTGCGCCACAGAAAGCCTTAGTTCTGTGGTGCACCAGAACCAGTGCGCCAGTGCACCACAGAATTAGCGAAACCAATGATTGGGGGTGGTAGGGTGTGGGCCCCACCTTATTTCTGTGGCGCACGGATCTGAGGTGCACGACAAAAATAAGCTATTTTTGTGGCGCACCATGCCAGGTGCACCATAGAAACAGTTTCTGTGGCGCATATGTAGCTAGTGCGCAACATAAATAAGATCTCATCTATAAGGTTTTTCCTACTAGTGGGTGGAGAAGTGGAGCGCGCTGTGAAGAGGGACTATCTCGACAACGCACCAATAAAGTGTGTTGGCTTGGATTGTGAGTTCACCAACCCTCACGAGGGTGATCAGCGCGCTGCTGTCCTTCAACTCTCGGTGGCGTCCGAGAATTTGGTATTCTAGATTTGTCATGTTGATGAAGTGCCATAAGTTCTCAAGGAGTTCTTGAAGGACGGGACCATTAGATTCTGCGGTGCGGCTATCGGCAAGGATATGGAGATGCTGAGTCCGTGCGATATTCATATTTCTCCTGCATACGACCTCCAGAAGATACCCCCAAATCTCACAAATAATCACATTCTGAGTCTATATGATCTGGCGAATTCTATCATTGGGACAAATCTTGAGAATAAGAAGAGGAAAAAGTACAAGAAGAAGGACGCGGCGCAAGAAAAAGAAGATGAACTCACATTTGGGTGGGCCAATCTTCCATTAAGCTACGAGCAAGTGCGCTATGCTGCGCTGGACGCTCGTCTGGGCTTCGAGATGGCTAGGAGTTATTGGTAGCTAGTTGGCTACAATAGCCATGTTGATCGTCTAAACATTTAAAGAACTATGTGTATGAACTATGTGTCTTTCTATAAATCGTCTTCAATATATATCGAACTATGTGTCTTTAATATATATCAAACTATGTGTATCAACTAGCGACATATTTCCATGTGTATTTCACATCTCTGCATTCACTCCATGCCGCCACCTCCACGTCCACGTCCACCTCCATCACCATCACGCTACATCCGATGCTCCACCATCACGCTGCAACCGAAGAAGATATATATATATATCGAACTATGTGTATGAACTAGCGACATATTTGTCTTATTGCGGTTTACAGATTTGACGATGTTAATTATTTGACCATATTATATAAATAATACATATATTATTTCATATAATAATAATAATGAATAAAAACATAATTATTTCATATTCAAATTCCTCACATTTTTCTAATAATAAATATATTATTTGTCCAGTTGCGGTTTACAGATTTCAAGATATTAATTATTTAGCCATATTATATGAATAATGCATATATAATATAATAATAATAATAATAAATGAATAAGATATAATTATTTCATATTCAAATTCCTCACATTTTTCTAATAATAAAATATATATTATTCGTCCAATTGTGGTTTGCGGATTTGAAGATATTAATTATTTGGCCATATTATATGAATAATGCATATATTAATTGATAATAATAAAGAAAAATTAAATAAATAAATAATTATTTCATATACAAATTCCTCACATTTTTCTAATAATAAAGCATATATTATTTGTCCAATTGCGGTTTACATATTTGAAGATATTGATTATTTGGCATATTATGTGAATAATGCATATATTATTTGATCATAATCTATACCTAATAATAAAGGGAGAAGTGTTTCCGTGGTTTGGTCCGTTCCGTTTCCTTCGTACGTTTTCGTCCGTCGCTTGGTCATTGATTTCTATCGTTCTTACCTTGTGGTTTGCCCTGCACCGATCTGGCATACATCCTGAACTCCCGTCCTCGAGCTGGATTGTCAGCCGTGTCCACCACGAAATACAGCCAAACCAGCCTAATATTAGCCTAACCGACCGAACGTGAATCTAACTAGGACTTTGTACAAACTCAGTTTTCTCCGGACTTGGATCTCAGATTTCTTCGTTTAGTTTCTTGCCTCCTTGCGCACGAAATTTCACCAATATATAGCTCCTTTCCTCTAAACATAATTCCCACGAAAAACCTATAATTTTTTTTCCATCAGAACGATGGCACGACCTGGCCGGAGTTTCCTCGTCACCGAAGCTCGAAATCGAGAGATTTCCATCCATCCGGTCGACGGATCATTCTTTATGAAGCCCGTACGTAGATCGTTGGCTGCTGATCGACATCTCTCCGGCCGGCCGCAATCCCGGAGAAACGACCAACCTCCTTTGCGGCCTGCGCGCAGCCGCGCATAGCTCCATATATATCCTCACGTTTTTCCGGTCACGTCTTCGGGAGGAGGCTACTGTAGCTGCTGCTTTCCTCCACATCGATCGCAGCGAGTAGCAGAGAGCGGGCAGTCGACTGGACAGGCGGCCGGCTGAACAGAGCGAAGTGTGTGGTTTGGTGGCGGAGGGCAACCGGCAGGGGCGGCTAAAACTGCGACCTGCACGGCCCAGGGCAGCCAGTGCCTTCTGATTCTACAACTGCGCTTATTTTTATAACGGTAGACGCTCGGGAGATGTTGCTCATGGAGCTAATACATCTGTCGCACCTGGGCCTTCGTCGACGGCACCCTCGACGCGCCATGTATCTCCCATGGCCGTCTTCGAGAGCACGAGAAAACCCAGAGTCTTGCGGCATCAGACGCAACAGTGGGACGTGTGGAGACTGGCCGGGGACAACCGTTGGCGGCGTCGTTCACGCCGTGCCTCAACTTCGTGACTCATGAGGGGCTAATGGAAAACGACGGCGGAGGTCGTTGATGCAGGCAGAAGTGCAGCATGGGCATGGCGGTGGTCAAGGTGGTCTGCACCGGCGAAAACTACGCATGTCTTATTCTCACCGGCCGGCAATGTATCGTTTAACCTCTCATCAACTGCACCCTCGCTGTCTCCCTTTTCACGATCTGCAATTGCTCTCAGGGTGTCCCGCTCCGGTAAAGGGGTCGTCTTTACACATGGATCTGAATTGCTAATTTCTATTGTAGGAGAGAGTTCAGTCAAATAAAAAGAGCTGTTGGGAAAGAAACAGATTTGGTCAGCATCGTCTTCGCTGTGTTCCTTGCATCAGAACTTCAAAAGACAAGCCAAACATGCAACAACCAGGTCGCTTAATTGTTTACACGAACCTTTTTAAACATCTGTCCATGTACATCATCTTTATTTACGAATTGTAGTGTTAGCCAATGAAACTGCCTGACGTTTCCTATGGAAAGAATTTTGATGTTGTGTAATTTAATTAGTCGTACTAACCATTCACTAATATTCTGTAAATTTGGGGCATAAATCTGGGTACACTAAGATTATTATTAAGACTGGGTATCTTAAGGATCTCTTGTGCAATTCTTTGTTGAATGTGTATGGAAAAATTTTCTTTGTTGAATGTGTATGAGATATATAGTGGTGTTGACTTGGCACAAAATATGTTAGATGCTATGAGAGATAAGGGTATTGTATGGCGTACCATTGTGGTTTATGTGTTTATCTTGCAAACTAACGCAGCACCACTTCATATATGCAGATTGTGTTGTTTGTGTGCACCAGCCTAAAACAAATCCTGAACCATAGAAAAGACTGAATTATGCATTTCTGGTTGAACTACATGCATTGTCGTATCATGAAAGCTATCTCGAATATTTTCGATCGGAGAGCTAGATTTCAATCACCCCGATGCAACGCACGGGCAATTTTCCTAGTAATAAAAAAGAATAAAAACATAATTATTTCATATTCAAATTCCTCACATTTTTTAATAATAAAGCATATATTATTTGTCGAATTGCGGTTTACAGATTTCAAGATATTAATTATTTTGCCATATTATAAGAATAATGCATATATTATTTGATAATCATAATAATAAATGAATAAAAACATAATTATTTCATATTCAAATTCCTCACATTTTTCTAATAATAAAGCATATATTATTTGTCTAGTTGCGATTTACAGATTTCAAGGTATTAATTATATGGCCATATTATATGAATAATGCATATATTATTTGATAATAAGCATAAACAATGAATAAAAACATAATTATTTTATATTCAAATTCTTCACATTTTTCTAATAATAAAGCATATATTATTTGTCCAATTGCGGTTTAGAGATTTCAAGATATTAATTATTTTGCCATATAATATGAATAATGCATATATTATTTTAAAATAATAATAATTGAATAAAAACATAATTATTTCATATTCAAAATCCTCACATTTTTCTAATAATAAAGCATATATTATTTATCCAATTGCAGTTTACAGATTTCAAGATATTAATTATTTGGCCATATTATATGAATAATGCATATATTATTTGATAATAATAATAATGAATAAAACATAATTATTTCATATTGAAATTCCTCACATTTTTTGAATAATAATAAAACATATATTATTTGTCCAATTATGGTTTACAGATTTCAAGATATTAATTATTTAGCCATATTATATGAATAATGCATATATTATTTGGTAATAATAATAAATAAATAAAAACATGATTATTTCATATTCAAATTCCTCACATTTTTATAATAATAAAGCATATATTATTTGTCCAATTGCGGTTTGCAGATTTGAAGATATTAATTATTTGGCCATATTATATGAATAATGCTTATATTAATTGATAATAATAATAAAATAAAAAATAAAAATAAAAATAATTTCATATTCAAATTTCTCATATTTTTCGAATAATAAAGCATATAATATTTGTCCAATTGTGGTTTACAGATTTGAAGATATTAATTATTTGGCCATATTATATGAATAATGCATATATTATTTGATAATAATAATAAACGAATAAAAACATAATAATTTTATATTCAAATTACTCACATCTATTATATACTAAAAGCAAAATAAGGGTGTTTTTCGAGGCACCAGGTTAATCCACATATGCTAATAAAATATAAACCGATGATATTAGTCTTAACATCTCAGATTAAAAGTTAAGAAGCGTTACGTACAACAATATGCGTGTACAAAAATAGTATGGCACGTAACTAATATAGTTGTAGTTGTGGTTTAGATTTAACGAAACACAAGTCGTGAGTCATGTATAGTTTTGATTCACGTGATATCCTGAGAGTAGAAAGCTATCTGCGTCCATGTTAAAATAGAAAGTAATCATCGAAAATAAGAAGAGATTTGATTTTTTTAGATGCCATATCACGTGAAAGAAAGACTCCTATAGTTGTACTTCGCGTATGGATAAGGAAATCAGTTTTTTTTCTTTTCTAAATAGCTTCGTTAGTTATTTCTACAAATCGTCCAGACGATTGGAGCTGTCCAACCTCCGCCTTCTGCTCTGTCCGATAAAAACTGGGTGGTCGTTAGATCCGATCGTCTTCCTTTCCACAGGGCCTCAACAAAAAATATCTCCTGCTCTCTCCATCTCCTCTCCGCCACATGCACGCGCATGGCCTTGGGCACCTCATGTTGCCGTGGATTGCAGCCGCCGCATTCCGTCGTTGGAGCTGCAAACGGGGCCGCCCATCTCTAGAGTTGCAACCGCTGCTACTCGTCGCCGGAGCTGCAAACGGCGCCGCCTGTCTCTGGCGATGACCGCATGAAGCACCAGCGCCCCTGGCTTCGCAGCTCCGGCGACCATCGCATGGAGCACCGACGCATTGGCTTCGCAGCTTCGCCGCCCTTGCTTTGCAGAACTGATGGCATCCGCATGTAGCTCTGTCGCCGTTCCTTGGCAGCACCGGTGCGACGTCGCATCCCTTGCAGCCATGGCCGCACCGGAGGTGAGGGACGGGGCGCTCTGGGGGAGAAGAACAAGTCAGCACAGTGGGGCTAGAGCACAAGCGGAGCTTCGGAGCAGGGGTGGTGAGGTGGTGGTTTGAGTAGCACGCCGGTTTCCGGTTCTTCGGGGGAGTTGGTTAACGACGGCAGCGACGGTGGCGCTTTGAGCCAGTGCATGTCAAATCAGGTTAAGGCTTGCAGACGGGGATGGAGACCGGCGCAGCGTAGCGCTGCCAGGGGAGAGAAGTGGACGCATGGTGCATCGGTCGTGGGAGAGCCGGAGAGGTACAGGCCATGGCGGAGCGTGGTCCGTGGCCGACGGGCCAGTGGCAGGGCCACCTCACTGGGCCATCTCACTGTGGAGCCGGATGAGTGAAGCGAAGCTGTGGAAGCCACGGAGCAGGTCCGCCCGCATGGTGGCCGGGAGCAGGTTCGTCGACTGTGGAGGCAAAAGAGCAACAGGCGGAGCAGCCTTATCTTCCATCTGCGTTGAAAAATACACGAAGAAGAAAAATGGAAAGAAGGGAGGCCGTGCATGTAGCGAGCCATCTACGGAGCGAGTGACCCGGAGGACCGCACGATGTGATGAATCGGACGCCCCTCGACCCGGAGGGAGCGAGAGTTCCAGCCTCCGGCTGAATACAAACATTTTCCTATTTCAAACGAGCTTGACATGTGCGTGTGTCAGCGCGAACACATGCTAGATTATAGATGGAATATATGTAACCAAAATATCGCTTAACTGTGCTACTTATTAAACTATAAAAATAGTGAGACATCCAAAAGTACTTAAATTTTCTAACCTATTTCTTCATGTATGTACATTAAATTTTTTATCCAGTTACAAATGTATCTATAAATAAAATACATCTTAATACTTTCATATGTAGGTACAATGGAGCAACTTATTTTAAAATGGAGGGAACAGATCCGAATACTGAAAGGATAGACAAAAAGATTTAAAAAAACTGATAATAGAGCATCACACTAAGCAACATTTTCCAAATTATTTTGATATTTAGATCTAAAATTTATGGTTACGATCTAATGAGAGGTTAGTTAGATGTACTCCCTCCTCTTATGATACACGTGTTAGATTTGTTTAAATTTCAACATATCTAGACGGTAAATATTGTCTAGAGATCGGAGAGTACTAAAATAAACGGTGTCACGTGCGATAGGTCTCTCTCGCATGCACTTTATCACTTTGTCAAGTATCGTGTAGGCACCTTCTCCAAGCGGAATATAAATATACATAAGCAATTCTAGAATGACACAGCATCCAACACAATTCAATTTGCCAACCGATATATCACGTGAAAATTGAGTCCTATCTCATACATACATTAATTAATTGTACACACGCATCACATTGGTTCCTTCCGAGGAGGATGCGAGAAACAAAATATCTCCATCATATCTTGCCCTAACTTGAATATACTTAACTTCGGATCAACCCACACAAGCAGCAGTAACCTGATCGATCATCACTCCTACGACTTCATCTTAAGCGGATAACCGAGCAACCGTACCTCGCTAGATTCTTGCCGTCGCTAGACAACACCTGCCAACCACGGAAAATGAAAGCAATGCAACTTTTTTATTCTGAAATATTTCATGGGTATTTTTTCCGTAATATTATATGAGCAGTTTGCTCTAGATTTATGTATGTCATATGTCTCTGTGCTGATTAAGCGGACACAAAGCAAAACTGATATGGATATTAACGGATGTGGCAAGGACGTCAATAGTTGAGCCAAAAATAACGTAGAAACTTAAAACAATTCATTTGAGTAAAATTCATTATATAATAGGTTAGGTAGCTAAAATAATTATCTAACATTACTTCTATAATACTGTATAAAGTTACAACATACAAAATAGATAAACCATTATAAATATAGCTTTTTAAGATGTTAACTATCAAAGATCAATAATTTTGTTAACTATCAAAGATCGATGGTTTTGTTTCAATAAGTTACTCAAAAAGGGAGATCCATATGTCAAGAAGATTTATGTGTTCCTCGCCTATTTGAACATTTTTATTGAGCATAACATTGCACACTAACCATTTTACTTTTATATCGTATTGTGAATTACTTTTGCCACTTTCATAATGTTAAAGATGATGCCCTCGCATTTGCGAGGGCCACCTTGCTAGTTTTCCTAATAATAAAGCATATATTATTTGTCTAATTGCGGTTTACAGATTTAAAGATATTAATTATTTGGCCATATTATATGAATAATGCATATATTATTTGATAATAATAAGAAAAAATAAAAAAAACATAATTATTTCATATTCAAATTCCTCACATTTTCTAATAATAAAGCATATATTATTTATCCAATTGCGGCTTACAGATTGTTTTTTGTTTCAAAAAATATAGAAATATGATACAATGGTATAAGAGTTAATAGAATTGATATGGTAGTATTTATAACAAGGTATAATCACATTCGTGGGAGCACAGTAGGAAAGAACCGAGGAGTTAAGCGTGCTGAGGATAGGGTAGTGTGCGGATGGGTGACCGACCGAGAAGTGATGACCAAGTCTACAATTTGATTACAGTTTAAGTGCAATTAGTATTAAAAATGCTCCAAATGAGAGAGAGTAACAATTAACAATTAGGAAAAAGTAAAAAAGAAATTTAAAAAAATTAGAAAAATGGAAAACCTAATTATTGAAAAATATAATTAGTTTCGGTTGGGATTACGAGCCGGGACTAAAGGTTCTCCAGCCCAAACTCTGTATCGCGGCCACGTGAAGGGCCATTCATCCCGGCTGGTAACTGGGTCGAAACTAAAGTCTTCGTCTTTAGTTTTGCATGTATAGTCGCGGTTGACCAACCGGGACTAGAGCCTATTACGGCCCCCGGACTGAATGCCATGTCTCCACTAGTAGTTCCAACTCCCAAAATTCGGAGAGAGACGTTTTGGTGTGCATGTCCCTGACTCCCTGAATCACCTTGTCGCCGGCGTCGTCCGCATCAGCTCGAGTTTTGGCGTCCGCGTGGAGATCCCCTTGGAGACCCGGCGGGTATCAGGTACCCGGTGTTGATTGGGACGGGGCCCGTTCCCGTCGCCACCTTGATGCATGTGTAGCTCTGTGCGATGCACATGCATGGTGATCGGTTCTACACGATAGCGCTTAAACTTAAACCCCACCCATGCATATCCACCATCGATTCGAGTGGCCATATATTTAACATCACGACATGTACGTAAACGGCTAAAACTGCACAAGCTAAAGTGCATCATGCCATCAACTCAATCACTCGATTTCAGTCCGTTTAAGCACGAGGGAAAAATGGAGAATCGATGCCGACGTAAAAATAGTTATATAATCCATGCGTGCGCGTCACAGGCGAAACCACAAACATACATACCGACATCGATCATTGCATGCCAGCCACCCAGCAATTCTGCTACAGGAGTGTCCAAAATGCAACTTAATGGAGATCATGCCATCATGGAGACGTGCATATGCCTGAGTGGGACTAGCGTTGATATTTTTCCGCACAGTGGCCGGAAAATGATGGCGTAGTGATGCACTGCACTCATGCCCAGGTAAGAGGGCAGCGTAGGACAACTTCGTCAATGACAGTCGACAACCTGACAGCAATCACTGGTGGAAAAACAGGCTTCCGGGAAGCCCCATAAGTCGCGAAGGTAAAGGAACCGCGACTAATGGGGCCTTTAGTCGCGGTTCGTGTGGCGAACCGCGACCAAAGGCCTGGGCCCAGGCGCACGGTGGCCAGCTGGTGCACGTGGGGGCTAGTCGCGGTTGGCCAGCCCAACCGCGACTAAAGGTGCCCGAAGGCCTTTAGTCGCGGTTGGCTAGGCCAACCGGGACTAAAGCCCCTCCCCTATATATACCCATCCAGCAGCCAACACTTAGCCATTTGGAGCCATTCTCTTCACAAACTTCACAAGTGAGTGTTAGGTTTGCTTTTGGTTCCTCTTATGCACATAAGGTGTTTGATGAAATGCCCCAAGAGCATGAAACAAACATGATATGAAGTGTTGGAGTCACACTTGAGCTTTCTCATTTATTTTTTCCTCCTCGATCGCGGTTAGCAACTTGAACCTTTGATGTGTCATTGATAAAATATGCATGTGTGTGTAGTTCATTGTTTAATTTATATTGTTTGTAGCTAGTTAGTTTAACAAATGCATGATGGTTAATTATATATTTTATATTATAATAATGCAGATGAATCGGCAATGGATGTACGGTAACCGACTCTCCGGCGAGTTCAGTACGGGTTTGAAAGATTTCCTCGTAGTGGCTAATGCGAACAAGCAGGGGGGTTTTGTTATCTGTCCATGTGTTAAGTGTAAGAATCAAAAGGGTTACTCTTCCTCAAGAGATGTTCACATGCACCTGCTTCGGCACGGTTTCATGCCAAGCTATAATTGTTGGACCAAGCATGGAGAAAGAGGGGTTATAATGGAAGAAGATGAAGAAGGGGATGATTTCAATGATGAAAGCTATCTTTCTCATTTCGGTGATACTTTCATGGAGGATGCTGAAGGTGAAGGGGAAGGTGAAGAAGAGGCACGTGATGATCCCGTTGATGATCTTGGTCGGACCATTGCCGATGCACGGAGACGCTCGCGAAACTGAAAAAGAGAGGGAGAATTTGGATCGCATGTTAGAGGATCACAGGAAGGCGCTGTACCCCGGATGCGATGATGGTCTGAAAAAGCTGGGCTGCACACTGGATTTGCTGAGATGGAAGGCACGAGCAGGTGTAGCTGACTCGGCATTTGAAAACTTGCTGAAAATGTTGAAGAATATGTTTCCAAAGAATAACGAGTTGCCCGCCACTACGTACGAAGCAAAGAAGGTTGTCTGCCCTCTAGGTTTAGAGGTTCGAAGATACATGCATGCATCAACGATCGCATCCTCTACCGCGGTGAATACGAGAATTTGAATGAATGCCCGGTATGCACTTGCATTGCGTTATAAGATCGGAGGCGATGACCCCGGTGACGATGTTGAGGGCCGAAACCCAGGAAGAGGGTTCCCGCCAAGGTGATGTGGTATGCTCCTATAATACCACGGTTGAAACGTCTGTTCAGGAACAAAGAGCATGCCAAGTTGTTGCGATGGCACAAAGAGGATGCCAAGTTGTTGCGACGGCAGCACATGGATTGACTGTAGAAAGTGCCAGAAAACAAGCGGCCGACTTAGGTATCACTCTTCGTGCAGTGTTAGGCCTTGATGAGGCGCCAATGAAGGACGCAGTATTTACATATGTGAAGAATGGCCCTCTCATCGAGCCTGCGCAGGAAGAGGATCTACCTCGACAAATGAAAGGTCTGCTAAATTGGTACAAGGCTTACATAAAACATGAAAACGCCAAAGACTATATCTATGCGGAAGTTAAATATGAGCATCACTTCAAACGTTACTGGGTACAAATTCCTCCGAGTGAATTGTTCCAGCTGTTCAATCTGCGCGACCTCGACAAATCTATCATCGACTTGCTACGTTCGTAAGTGATTTATTAATTTCTACCCCATCTCGTTCATTGCCTCGCACTATATATATATATATATATTGTCCTAACTATCTTGTTGTGTACGCTATATATTATGCGGAATGAAGAAGCGGGAAATGCGAATAAGGAACATCCATGATGTTGGGTTCATTGACCCACACATCGTTAATTCATATGTGTTAGAACACCACCCCGCCGACGTGGAGGAAGACCTGTGGCGGTTTATTAGAAAACAAGCAACGTAAAAGTGATATTCTATTTCCTTACCATTTTGGGTGAGTGTTTCTGTCTTGAGCACATTCTCTTTTGTTTACTCCATGCATGGTATGTGGCTAATCGATGAGTTATGCATGATCGTGCATGTATCGTGTCCGCAGGTTCCACTCGGATTCTTATGGTAATTAAAGTTCAGACCTCCTCGGTTCTCGTCCACGACTCTCCGAATATGGATCCGGCGCTTTGGGGCGACATGAGAAAAATGATGCAAAAGTAATTATTTTCATTCATTTGCGCTCTATATCGATCGGCCTATTTCGTTCATCATTTCCTAATATCAAGTAACTAATTAATAACTCTCTTGTTTATTTAATTTTCTTTGCCTCGTAGGGTTTGGAGACGGTTCGTAGATACCAAGGTCGGTGAATTCAAAAAAGAGCTACATTTTAAAATGGCGAGTGCCGACGATCGGGGATACTCAGCCACCGGGGACCAATCTATGTGGATACTATGTTTGTGAGAGGATCCGGAGATACCGCAATGAGCGGGACCAGACGTGTGAGAACAACATCCTCGAGGAATAACCTCCGGAAGACGCTTAGTCTAGAAGCTCGCTTCCGACCACTTCAAGAGGAACTAGCTGGATGGTTGGCGAGGGAAGTCATCGATCCTAGAGGAGAACACTATTACGATGACGTAGATCTTTATAGGCACCGGAATTTGTAACTAACTTGTTCAAAATTGTATATGGTCATCTGATATTGAATATATATTGTATATGGTCATCCGATATTGAATATATATTGTATATTACTCTTGAATTCTTTTTGGTTCTAATTTCAAATTTGTTTGAAATTGTACATTCATATGCATGTATGTATACAGTACCGTAGAATATGTGAAACTCCTTCAAAATTAAAACCCAAAAGAAATAAAATAATACAAATTAAAAAGAAACCAGATTTAGGGGGAGGGGGCTAAACCCTAAACCTCGCGGAGGCCTTTAGTCGCGGTTGGCCGGAAGAACCGCGACTAAAGGTCCTCCGCCTCGGCGCCGCCCGCGGCCCACGTGG
Organism: Lolium rigidum; assembly: GCF_022539505.1. NCBI lineage: Eukaryota > Viridiplantae > Streptophyta > Magnoliopsida > Poales > Poaceae > Lolium > Lolium rigidum. Next base: position 352,844,057 of record NC_061513.1, on the reverse strand, counting down.
ATGGGCCTTTAGTCGCGGTTCGTAAGGAACCGCGACTAAAGGGGGGGGCCTTTAGTCGCGCTACTTTGGTCGCGGTTGGGCCACCGCGACTAATGGCAGTTGCCAACCGCGACCAAAGCCTGTTTTTCCACCAGTGAATGCTAGTCAGGACCAGCCGGGCCGGCGTTGAATAATTCTCTCTTTATCGTTACAAAATTTGCGTGTACTTGCTCCATTCTCAAATAGATATGTTACAATACCTTTTGTTTTAAGTCAAAAGTCTTACAATTTAACAAAATTCATGGAAAAAGTAACAACATTTATGATACGAGGTGAGTACACTAGATTCATCTTGAGATGTTGTTTCATATTATACCCTTTTGATACCATATACTACCTCCTATCCGAATTAATCTGCGCTGGGGCACGTTATATGCATGCAGTTAGCCTAGCGCCTCGGCGATTAAATGCGATCAGCAGGAGTATGTTGCTACACTTATCAATAAAGTTGGTCAAAATTTACAAAATTTGACTTAATATAAAAAGCTAGAAATATACTTATTTGAGGACGGAGTAGATATAGCAAAAGGAAATTAGACGTATATATGTCTTAATTTGTCAAATCCCACGTCATTTCGTGTCATTTCAATTAATCAATCGGGTCCATTTCAATTAAGTTGCTTTCAAAATCTAGTGCGAAAGCGAATCAGTTAGGACCATCACAACTTTGTGTGGAGGAGGGCCGCAGATGATGCGCCAAGCATGACGTGAAAGACCATTGTTCTCAGTCAAAGGAAAAACGCACACGCGAAACTTTGCATGATCCGAAAAAAAATTAGAATAGATCTTCTGTAAAAACGAGCATAACGCCGATCTTTACATCGATTAACATTTAAAATAGACAATAAACGAAACATGGCAAAAGACTAATGATATAATCTAGTGTTAAAGCAAGCAAGAAGAATGCAGTTTTAAAAAGCAACTGAGACGTGACAGGTAATTTGCCATTTCATATTGGAAGAAGCTTTAGAATTCAAACAAAAGAGGGAGTCCCATACCATGGGGAAGGGCCCATGAAATTTGGAAGTTGGTAATAAGTAGTAGGGTGTGACAGGACGAGTGATTGAGCGTTATTCTTCAACACCAGTATACGTCAGGAATGCATGACTGAGTAGCAATAAGTAGGAGATATGTATGTCTATATGTAGGGTAGGAACTATTGGAGTAAAACGTTGGGTGGCTAAACTTAGATTGCCAGTTCCGACAAGTACTTCTAATTAAAGATTACAAGGAAGCATTCAGAGAACGAGATGGTCTTATCAAGTACCCAAGTGACAAACATAGCACGCATTAAGTGCATCTATTTCTTGTTACACTTGGTGACGATTTTTTTTAGCATGGACAGCTTGTTAGCTACCTGTTCTTGCAATATCGTCTCCACTTTTTACAAAGGGAATGATCTCAACCATATTAACATTTTGGAGTTGTGGTCGTCGAAGGAGGTTCTAGACAAATATCATTTATAGATATGCTAGTATCCTACTCATTGTACCTTCAACTGAGTGTTTAAGACTCGCAGTATCTTGTGTTGCTTTGGAAAAGCTTTTCCGGAACTACAGAAAAATATAGACACGGTTAGTTAATGCTCGTTCTAGAGAAGATAATTGAATTGAACGTCCTGGAAAAGATAATACAACAACCTGCCAAATCGTCAAAAAAAACCCTAAAAAATAACACCAACATTTCAGTACGGTACAGATAATTTTCACTACCTTCTCCCTCCGTTTTGGTATATTCATTTACTATACTAAGATGGAGCAAAAACCATCTTGAACCAGTTTCATGAAGAAGAATAAAAAAAGAGTAGTATGTGGATGATTTAAGCATCGTACAATGAAGATGGTATAAATTACTGGTCGAAAAAGGAGGCCTCACTTCAGAAGAAATGAGAGGATTATGAAGATATGTCAAAGATAATCAATTGGATGACAAAATCGACAAGGAACAAACCAAAATAATCAGAGAACTTACCAAAGTAGTAATGTAGCGTGCAATTCCTTGCACGTACTGCCATCGTTTTAGGGATGAATTTGTTCGGCTGCTGACTTTTGCATTTTGAATAAGAAAGGTTGTGTGCATCACTCGATGTAGATGCCGGGGCTTTGTTCCCCTTTTCGTAAAGAAAATACTTGCACTGCCATGTTCTATCAGTAGTTAATCGGTTCACAGTCGCCTATGGTAGGAGAGAAGCATACGCTTCCATCTATGTTTGTGTAAGAGTTTTTTAGACCAATGTATGTTTGTAAGTACTAGTCAGCACCTTACTGTTTGCAGTAACAATTTGGGCGGCTATAATTGATCTATAGGCCCATCAATCGAGATGAGCATCATCTGGACACTTCTATGTGAAGTCATTCTAAATAAAGATTTCATCAGTCTCTGGACACGTGATTCTTCTCAAGTTTCCAAGTAGCAAACATATTATTAGCTTCTATTTCTTGCACATTGAGATGATTTTCGTATGGACAGCTCAGCTGAGCTCCTTGCTCTTCCAGTATCGTTTCTATTTTTGAAAAGGGAGATCAGATAGGCCATCGTCAGAGATGAGCATCCTCTGGTCACTTGCGAGAAATCATTCTACTTACATATTTCATCGGTCGTGAACACGTGGTTCTTCTCAAGTTTTCAAGTGAGAATCATATTATTAGCATCTATTTCTTGCACCTGGCGAGGATTTTCATATGGACAGATCAGCTGAGCTACCTGTTCTTGCAATATCATTTCTATTTTTGGAAGACAAATAATTTAAGCATTGACCTAGCGGTGTTCCAATAAACACTACAAGAATACGGTTATATATTCACTGCTCATTCTACCATCGTGCATAGACATTCGCATATATGTTTCTACATACATTATATTGTTTGTGATCAAAGACTCGTTAATATTAAGGTATGTATCTACGATGACTCCCTTGATATTCAAGCTCCACCACTCATGCTGTACTTTGTGTTTGAAGCCATGAAGCCAATTATCCTTTCTTCATGGATCCTAATTCTTAAGTGACTTCAAGAACCAGCAGTCCCCAATGCTAGAAGGAAACTCATTGGTCACGGTCTTACCATTTGCAGTAAAAGTTTGGAAGGTAAAATTGAGATCGCCGGAGCAAATGATACTCTCATCCTCTAAACACCTTTTGAGAACAACTTATAATTCAACATTTCAAAGAACAATTTTACATGAGCTTATCTTTTTTTTCGAAATGGGATATACCCCGGCTTCTGCATCATGATGATGCCTACGGCCCTTTATTAATAATAAGGTTCAAAATAAGGTTATTGTTTACATCTGGAATGCCAACATTGATTGATACAAAAATCAACCAAAACATAGAAAACGTGATAAAAAAGGAGAACTCATCAACAAAGCCTCCTAGTGTGTCGCCAACCAGGCTGGCACAAGATATCCTGAGCGACCATCAGGAGCCGTGTGCATCCAGTAGCCATAGCATCTCGTTGTCCCTCCGGCGAAAGGAGAGACCAAAGCTGAACCCAATGTGCCACCATATGGATAACCTGTAGAAAGTTAAAAGTATTTTTCCTGTTAAAGATAATATCATTTCTGACCCTCCATATAGACCAGCATAAGGCGGAAACCCCAGTACGGATAAAAGCCTTAGATTGTCTATCTACTCCATTTAACCAATTACCAAACATATTAATAATATTTAAAGGAGGTGGAAGATAATAAGTGAAATTAACTGTGCACCAAAGAAGTTTAGCTAAATGACATTCCAGAAAGAGATGTTGGATAGTCTCCTGATCCCCACAGAAAACACATTTCGTACACCCATTATAATGTCTCTTTGTTAAATTATCTTTGGTTAATAAGACTTTGTTACTCAAAAACCACATGAATATCTTTATCTTAAGAGGAACCTTCACTTTCCAGAGATATTTTCGCAAAAAAGGATGTCATTCATAAGATCCTCATACATAGACTTAACCGTAAATAACCCTGTGGATGTCAAATCCCAAACAAAACGATCATTATCTTCATTCAAATTTACGCTCATCAATTTGCGACATAAATTTACCCATGAAGTCCACTTATTACCACTCAACAATCTACGAAAAGTAATATTGAGTGGGGTTTGAGCTAAAACGTGGGCAACCGTTACATTCTTATGATGTACAATATTATATAAAGACGAATACTGTTGTGCTAAAGGAGTTTTTCCTAACCACGTATCCTCCCAGAAGCGGGTATTCAGACCGTTTCCCACTCTTAAAGAACCTCTAGAAAAGAACTCCCCCTTAACCTCCATCAATCCCTTCCAAAAGGGAGAGTATGTAGGTTTAGCTTGCACCTCGGATAAAGTCTTATGTAGTAGATATTTATTTTGTAATAGCTCTTGCCACACCCCTTCTTCATTAAGAAGTTTGGAGAGCCATTTACTTAGAAGACATTTGTTTTTAAGCTCCAGGACTTCAATACCGAGCCCCCCCTGATCCTTAGGGCGGCACACAATATTTCATTTCATAAGTCTATATTTTCATCAGATTGCCAAAAGAAACGAGATCTATAGAAGTCCAGACGTTTTCTTACCCCAACGGGTATTTGTAGGAAAGATAACATGAACATAGGTAAACTTGATAACATTGAATTGATATGGACTAACATATCACCATAGGATAATAATTTCCCTTTCCAGCATCCCAATTTGCTTTCAAATCGGGTCTCAACTGGATACCAATCAGAATTTCTTAGTTTCCTGTAATGAATTGGAATACCCAAGTATCTGAAGGGGAATGAACAAGCATCACATCCAAAGATATGTTTGTACTGATCCTCCTCTTCCTTGGCCTTACCAAAACAAAAAAAATCACTTTTATGAAAATTAATTTTAAGTCCTGATAGTTCCTCAAACAGACACAATATTAATTTCATATTACCTGCCTTTTGTAAGTCATGCTCCAAAAAAAGGACTGTATCATCGACATATTGTAGTATGGAGAGACCACCCTCAACAAAATGGGGTATGAGTCCTCCTACTTGGCCATCCTCCTTTGCTCTCTCAATTAAGATAGCCAGCATGTCCACTACAATATTAAAAAGCATTGGAGACAAAGGGTCCCCTTGCCGCAATCATTTTTTTGTCTGGAAATAATGACCAATGTCATCATTAACCTTAACACCTACACTTCCTCCTTGAACAATCTGTTGTATTAATTGTCCCATTCAGGAGCAAAACCATTCGTCCTCAGTGTCTGTTGCAAAAAGGGCCATTTCACTTTATCATAAGCCTTTTCAAAATCAGTTTTAAACAAAACTCCATCCATCTTTTTAGTGTGTAACTCATGGATTGTTTCGTGCAGGATGACCACTCCTTCTAAAATGTTCCTCCCCAGCATAAAAGCTGATTGTGTTGGTTTTATCACTCTTGGGGCAATTCCCGAGATGCGGTTTGTACCAACCTTCGTAAAAATTTTAAAACATACATTTAGTAGGAAAATAGGTCTGTACTATTGTATCTGTACTGCATCCTCTTTCTTGGGAAGTAATGTTATGACGCCAAAATTCAGTTTGTATAGGGGCAATTCCCCTTTACTAAACTGAGAGAATAGCGCCATCAAATCAACTTTTATTACTTCCCAAAATTTCTAATAAAACTCTGCCGGAAAACCATCCGGACGAGCTTTATTGAGTTCCATTTGCGAGATTGCCTCAAACACCTCCTCTTCAGTAAAAAGGAGCTGTCAGAATCTCATTCTCAGCCTGTGAAATTTGCGTTATACCATGTAAATCATTCTCTACTAAGGAGATAGTAGTATGTGCCGGTGCCCCAAATAATTTCTTATAGAATTCAGTAATATATACTTTCAAATTATCTTCCCCAACAATAGTTCCCTCTTCTTGCTCCAATTGGAAAATTTTCTTTTTGCGATGTTTGCCATTCGCTATTAAATGGAAGTATTTTGTGTTATTGCCCCCTTCCTGAATATGTTTAACCTTCGCTCTTTGAGCCCATTTAGACTCTTCTTCCCTCCTTAATTTATTTAAGCTTTCATTTGCTTTTTTGAGCTCCTCTCTTTCATTCACACTAAAACAGTCTGATTCCGCTTTTAAATCCAAATGATCAATAATATTTAGTAATCTTTGTTTTTCCTGTTTATATTTTCCACTCTGATTCTTGGCAAATCCCTTGAGAAATCTTCTTATATGCCTTAATTTGTTTAACCAATTCACCATAGGATCCGGCCCTCTCAAAACCGAATGCCACTCCTTCACTATCAAATCAAAAAACCTTCCTGTCGCAACCAATATAGCTCAAAGGAGAATATTGACTTATTACCCAGATGTGCTTTCACACCTGAATCAATGAGTATCAGAGTATGATTGGAATCAGATCTTGATAAGGCACGCATAGTAACTAATGGGAACTTCTGCTCCCAGGAGATGGATGCCAGCACTCTATCTAACTTCTCATATATAGGAACATCCCGACGACTGGCCCACATAAATTGTCTCCCAGTAAGTGCAATTTCGTGGAGATTCAAATGTTCAATGATTGCATTAAATATAAAAGGCCACCTTGCCTTAAAGTTATCATTATTCTTTTCTTCCCTTTTCCTAATAATATTAAAATCTCCACCTATCAACATAGGTAGTGATTCGGATTCACAGGTTCTCACTAATTCCGCCAAAAATTCTGCTTTGTGCGCGTCTTGAGCAGCCCCATAGACTGGCACCAGAACCCATTCAAAACCATCCCTCTTGCATTTAATATGGAGTTTGACACAAAAGTCACCAGTGGTCACCTTCAACACCTGAAGTGTATCTGAATTAATTCCCACTAGAATACCCCCAGAACGACCATGTGGCGGTAAACAAAACCAAGCAAAATTATATCCTGCAGCTACTTGATTTAAAAAGGGAATAGTGAAGTTAGACCTTCCAGTCTCCAATAAGGCTATAAAGTCCAACTTATGTTCCCTAATTGCCTCTTTAACAAACAGGTGCTTAGCAAAATCACCACCCCCCCCCCCGATTCCAATTTATACCTTTTATATTCTGCATTAAGAATATTGTTTCTCAATTCGCTTCGTAGTACTCCTTCTAATATTATTTGTATCGTAAACTTTTTTCTGTCTAGGTTTTCTTGCCCTCACAACCGGCTTTAGGAGCTCAATATCATCATCTACCCCCAACGGGATGTTATCTTCCTCCACTAAATCCTCTCATAAGGTAGAGACTTTAGACATCACAAGAGATGACAACCCCTCCTCTTCACTATCAATAACATGAGAATTGTTATGCAACAAAGTCAAAATGCGATTTTCTTCTAGAAGGTTGATTCCTTTGATCGAGTTTTGGACTTCACTATCCGAACAACCCAAAGAAATTCCTAACCGTTCCGCTCTATGACCAATTTCATCATCCGGAATGTTAACTATCGAAATTTTTGGAATAACCAACTTACCTGAGGTAGCAGGGGACTGACGCATCTGTGTAATCTTCTTAGCTTTCTCCATCTGAGGCTTATCCACATTAGGCATTTTCTCCAATCTAGCACTAACCCTGAGCGCATATGAGGGTTTGGGTATTCCTCCAAAAGCAATAATATCATCCAAGGAGGGTTGAACTGGTGAAAATGTCGAACTTTCTATTACAGATAAAGATAATGTGGGTACAGTAGTAGGTGTGGAATCCGAAAAAGAGACAGAAGAGGTACTAGTAGCTTTCTTCGGTGAGGCAATCCTCACAGTTGCATGAAAACCAATTGTATCTCCCTCTTCTTTGTCCCCCCTTGTCGTAATTCCATCCTTTGGTTGGTCCAAAGATTCAACCATCACGGACACCGAATTTGTACCTAAATCATTAGATACAAGTTGAGAATAAAAATCTGTATTGCATGCCACATTATCATTCGAAATATCATCATAATTCTGTAAAAACACACCCATACCATTTGCTGCATTCTTTGCATGCATAGAAGATCCCAGCAGATCAGTACACTGCACCCCAATCATTGTTCCGCCAGTTGTCATGATTACCTCATCATTGGCCCTATCCACTTGATCTGCCAAAAACTCAGAGTCCTTCTCAGTTTGGATACTCTGTGGCAGGAGAGCCCCTTCGCGCCTCGCCTGTACACCCGATGTGGCCACAGACGATCCCGAATCGAGAGCCCCTCTGGCAGCCGATAACAGTCCCGTCTGCCCTGCGCCCAGACCAACCGCATCAGCTTTTGGCACTGACAGCGACGATGCCAGGCACGTGTCCACCAGAGCGTGGTGTTGTTGTGTGCGTGCAGAGCATCTGCGTTAGCCGCGTCTCGCCAACAGCCCCACCACTCGGAGCAGCCACCGCATCGGGAGACGCCAAGCCCTTGGACGTGGCATGCCGCCGTTGGCTGCTGGCGCTACTGCCAGCCTGCAGGCCCTGCTATCAACCTGCAGCGAGCCCAACTGCTGCACCTGCTGCGCAATGGCCAAGGTCACCTGGGGAAATCCCGAGGCTTGCACGGTAATCAGAGAGAAATTTGTCATTTTGCATCAGATTTTTAACATAAGGTAAAGGGAGAACCAAATGATCTTTTTCACCCAAATTTTGAGCAGATGAAGGAGTACCTTTGGGGCTAAGAGGCACACTAATAGACCCAAATTTAATCTCATCCAAATGATGAGCATGCATTTGCATCTCTTGGGTTCCATTAATATTAACTTGACCATCTTGTTTGTCCTTGTTTGAGGTATCTCCTTCATCTAGCCCTTGAGGGTCCACATCCATTTCATTACCTCCCTCCTTACTAGGTTCTTCATTGGGTGCATCATCTTTAACACCTTTATCATTATTGTCCTCCGTCATATCAACCTCTTGGGATCCATTATCTTCCTCGACCACAAAATGCAGCTTAAAAAAACCTCTCCTAATAAACATATCAGTGGTCGAAGGAATAAGGCCACGGTCCAAACACCCAATTTTAATCCTGAGCGTCTTATTACGTCTAGTGTAAGCCATATCAACATCTAGGGTCTTTCCAAACGGAGTCCCCACACCCCCATAAAGATAAATAATCAGTTATAATGTCACTTGGTAAACCATTTACTCGAACCCAAACTTCTGGTAGAGTATACATTGGCTCCTCCAATGAAGACCAAATGTCAAAAGATAACATAGAATCCCTATCAGTGCATATATAAGTACCAAAATTTCTTCAACCTTTGTACCTCTTGCTTACTTGGAAATTTGACCCTGTATATATTGTCCTTGAAGTGGAAAACTTCCCAATGGAACTTATCAGAAGGAACAATCTTCTTGAGCTGATCAATAAGTTGAGGAATAGTCATAGCAACACCATCCACCATGACCTTAGCTATCTTTGGATTATCCACTTTGGCCTTAAAAGCACCACAAGCAAGTTCAAAAAACATAAGTGCCTCATTGGCATAACCATGTAAAATAGCAGTGGGCTTGGGAGCTTGATGAAGATGACAAGCATGGGTAGCATGATGTACAGACTCACATAAATCACAGAAAGGAGTTGGACAATCATCAATATAATGTCCAGGCTGTTTGCATCGAAAGCACCCTACTTTTTCTTCCTTTTTCTTCTTCTGAGGACCATGACCTTCATTGTCCTTTCCTTTAGCTCCTTCATCTTGATTCCCTTGTACTGCTTGTGCTGGTTGTACTGCTTGTGCCGGTTGAGAAATTACATTAGGCGCCGCAACCGGCGTGATCACCTGCTGGTCCTGCTTACCTCCTTCCCCAATATCAATATTTGCTGCAGAAGGTGTACTCTGGACTGGTTCTACAACTTTGGTGGCTGCAGTAACAGCTGCAACAACTGCCTGGATAGTTTGGTGAAGTAGGTCAGCATCAATACCACTCCTTGGTTGCACATTAGCCACATTTTCACGAGCACGATATTGAAAACCACGGTCAGCATTCCATCGTTGTTGATTACCAGAATTATAACCAGAACTACACTGATAGTTACCAGCCCACTGTTGTTGTTGATTTGCATAATTCGAAGCACCCACAACACTAGATTCCCCTTGCACATAATTACTATTGCCTCCCATGCCCGGATGAAAATCATTGTTACCTTGGTATCCACGATTGGCCTCAAAACGGTGACCACCCCGGCCAACGCCGGTGTTCTGCCGGCCTGCTGCGAAGTTCTGCCGACTGCGCTGTGCCGCCAAACCCCATCCATGGAAGGGTCCCCTACCCTGATAGCCACGACGGCCCTGATAGCCGCCGCGACCCTGGTAGCCTCCCCGGCCAGCATTGAAACCGCCACGCCCGGGGTTAAAACTGCCACGGCCACCGTCGCCATCCATGACGCTGGATGATCGCGCCGCCGCACGACAGGGTCACCTGATTCGATCTTTCGCCAGGAGAGCCCTAGCAATTTACGGAAGGCACGACCTGCCGCGTGATCGCCAACCTTGACTTGTCGCGGTCCACGATCGGCTTCCGAAAAATTCCCAGTCACCGTGCGTTTCCTTGCAGTCAAGGGGTTCCAAAGAACCACGGTTTCGTTTGGGCTAGCCCGCTTTGCCAGGCCCAAAACAGAAGAATTTGAAATTTCCATAATTTTCGGATCGTGATCAGCACCGGTGCTCACCGGCGCCCAACGCCACCGGCGAACCACCGTCCAACCACCAGAATTGTCATCACAGAAAAGTGACGGTTCCATGACCGGCATCACATGATCTCTGAATTTTGTCATCGAACTGCCCAACGGCAGAGAAGAACGGCACGACGTACCTTCCGAACTCTCGAGCACCATTGCTGCCTTGGTCTCCACCTCCTGAGGGTCCACCGCGCTAGTTCCTACGAATCATCGGCAATATCCCGGCCACTCACCGGCGATGGAGTGCGGCATAGGTAACGGACGGCGATGTCGAAGTCCTCAATGCCCAGCGACACCTCGTCATGTACTCCCTCTTCCTCGTCATCGGATGGTTCAAGAAGCCAGAAGCGACTCCCACAGATCCATTCCGGCGATCCATCAGCCTCGCTTACCTTCCGGTGATCTCCCGGAGAGAGGGTGGCGAGATCGCCAGCCAGATCGCCTTCACCAACGGTCATATCCCCCTTGTCGTAATTCCATCCTTTGGTTGGTCCCACATGAGCTTATCTGTAAGTTTGGACCTAACAATTATAGCATACGTAGCATCTACTACTTGCCCTTGGCGAGGATTTTTAGCATGGCCAGCTAAGTTGAGGTCCCTCTTCTTGAACACATAAAAAAAAATCTACTGCATAAAAACACTAAGTGATACTAGTACATAAATGATTGACAATGGTGTAAGCACGCTCCAAAGAAGATGATAGAAGAACCCAAGAAAGAGCTAGGAATCATGATCTCCTACGTTTAGGCTATTTTAGTCCTTAGCGTTGGTCTGGTGTAGGCTGCGGTATATATTTGTTCTTTGTTTTTTAATACTGCGAGAGCAGGGCCTCGAACTTAAGACCTCCTAGCTCTGAAACCATATAAGATTGATGCACTAGACAAGTTTTTTGAAAGTACAAACTGATGGAAGGAGTCTCTACAGTATATTTATAATGAACACATGCAACAAACATTATCTAGGTTTTGCAGAAGTGAACATCTACAAGGATCTTTGAAGATACCTCAAGGGGGGTTATCTAAAGGAGAAGAACATCGACAAGGAATTTTTTCTCTACACAGTTACACCTAGCCTCTACACCAACACGATATCAAGAGTTAGTCCGGACATCAAGGATGCACGAGAATGGGGCAATAGTATAGTGGTTAGGTCGTAGTAGCGCACCCTAGCAACCGGAGTTCGAATCATGTAAGAGAAAACCCCGTATTGTGGCCAACCAAACAATATAGGCACAAATGGTGGCGTGATGCATTGAAAGATTTTAGTGAAATCTAATCGAAGTACAAAAGCAGGTCCAAACATCATTTTACCTAATGCAACATCTGATGGCCCGATTCAAAGAAAAACCCATAAGAGCAACCAAACTATCCATGTGTGAGCCATCCAGTGTCGTCCCAAGGCGCTAGCCACGAGAGCTCATGTAATGCAAGTTTGAGAAGGACCAAACCTGAGCTGTCTTTGTGTCTAGTACTTTCGTAACTATCACTTTGGGGAGTGATTGGTTGCTCGCAATATTTATCCGCATGAGGCGACATCTTCTCCCCAGAGCCATGATTAACCAGGCCAAGTCAGATCCATGAATGGTATATTGTTTGGTTGCTAACAATGTTTTTTCCCTTGTTTGTGCACATTATTTAGTTGGCAGCTGAGATAGAATCTGGGTAGGAACACACAATTTAAGCGTGTTTTGTTGTATACGGTTTAGTGTTGTAGTTACCACTTCTTCGAAATGGTGAGATTAATGCTCATAAATTTGAACTATCCCACAGCAAATCAAAATAACAAGTAAGACTAAAATAGGGTCGTTAAGCCCTAGCTAATGTCAAATAGCAGTTATACATATGTAGTTTAGCCCTGTTATCACCAGAATTTGACCGAGTCAGAGGTGGGCCGCGATCAAGATGGACTTGAGAATATATATATAGAAGAAATACGTGAATCGGCCTTACATGCAAAGTTTGGGCTAGTTTGCCCTTGTATCTGTAACATATTAGATTACGTGTCGGTTAGGAGTCAGAGTTTTACCCGTGCACGGTTAGGTGCACGCCTGAATTAGAAAGTCCCTTGGACTATAAATATGTATCTAGGGTTCATGAAATAAACAACAACCAACATTCAACACAAACAAATCTCGGCGCATCGCCAACTCCTTCGTCTCGAGGGTTTCTCCGGTAAGCACCATGCTGCCTAGATCGCATCTTGCGATCTAGGCAGCACAAGCCTATCCACGTTGTTCATGCGTTGCTCGTGCTGAAGCCTTTTTGATAGCGAGCAACGTAGTTATCTTAGATGTGTTAGGGTTAGCATTGTTCTTCGTATCATATGCTGTCGTAGTGCAACCCTTATACATCTAGCCGCCCTTACACCTATCTTAGGTGTAGGGGCGGCACCCCGCTTGATCATAGTTTAGTAGATCCGATCCGTTACGGTTGCTCCTTGTTCCGCAAGGATTAGTTTAATATCCGCAATAGTTAGGCCTTACAAAGGGTTGGAGGATCCAGCGGCGTGTAGGGTGAAGTTTGCTAGCCCTAGACAGGATGTTCCGAGGATCAACCTCGTGTTGGTTTTTAGGCCCTGTCTAGGATCGGCTTACGATCACCGTACGCGAGCGCGAGGCCCAATCGTGAGTAGGATGATCCGATTATGCGGTGAAAACCCTAAATCGTCGTAGATCGTTATAACTTTATCTTGATCAAGCAGGACCACCATATATTCGGACACCTTGTACGAATCATGGGTGGATCGGCTCTTTGAGCCGATTCACAGGATAACCTGAGAGCCGATCGAGGCTCGTATTTAATGTTTACATGTATGCCATGCAGGAAACTAAGTGAGGCATCATCCAACACCTTCCTGACCAGGTATAGGTCAGGTGGCACGCCCTTGCGATAGCATCGGACGTGTGACCAGGAGGCTTTGCGGGCCGTCGCTCTGAGGGACTGGGGCCAGCCGCAGCCCTAGTTGTTCCCGGCTCTACGGTGTTGCCAGTCGCTGCCCGCCGGTGGGTTTCTGACCGCAACACATTCTGGCACGCCCGGTGGGACAATCTTCGACATCCGCCGCAGCGCCATCTACATCCGAGATGGCGGAAAGTACTCCGGTCAAGTACGAGGATCTGACTGACGAGCTCAAGAAGAAGCATGACGAGGTCAAGGCAGTCCTCGAAGCCGAACTCATCGGCTCTTTCCACAGAGCCCGCTCCCATGGCATCAGGTGGAAGGGGTTCTCACATGAAAGTGCGCTCCAGGCCCGTCCACCGTTGCCATGCGCATTGGCAGCACCAGGAGTACCGATTTCACCGGCGTCCACCGTTAACATGGTGGAGCGCACTTACCTTGGAGGGTGCCAGCCAAGATCCTCACTCGACATCAACATGATAGGACTCGGGCACCACCCTGGTAAGGACGGAGACGAGGGTGGCCACTCTCACGGCGGAGACAAGGAAGAAGCCGCTCCGCGCGACCAGCTCCGACACTGTGTATGGACAAACGCGGTAATGCCGATCCGTGAGATTGGCCCCAAAGATCTGTGAAGAAACATCGCCAGACCTTCGCAGACCTACTAATATAGAGGCCGATTCTAGGAATCGGCCAAAATCATCCTCACCTTGCTTTCGGTCTAACGTCGATCTAATGGGCAATGGGATGCGTCGGCTGGTGCACTGGAAGAAATCCATATTGTTCCTAACAAAGCCGATGTTCACATCGTAGTATCTTGGCTAACCATAGAGCCGATGTCAGCAGTTACCTGGCAGAATTGGCTCGGGGGGCACGTAATCATATGAGCGTGCGCGACACCATTGAGCATGTGCGGAGGAATATTGGTGGCCGATAGGGAAATTGGCCAGTAAAAAAAAAACAAATTCAGAGTGATAAGAAAGTCGATGCACGGCAGTCGATTTTGACAAGTACAGCGAAGCAAGTTTACATGCATCGGCTTACACAAGGAGGCCCCATCGAAGAAAAGCATTAAGGGCGTGAAGAGCATCGGCACGGATTCGATCCACCTCGGCGATCTCGGCCTCGTCGTCCTCGTCTCTTCCCATCACCGGCTGGCTGCCCGAGCGCGAATTTCAGCCGGGTCGGTCTTCGGATCAGCCGTGAGACCTTTTGCTTCCTCTTGGGAGCGAGCAATGAGGGATTCCTCATCTTGGATAAGTTGTTTGGTCTCCGGGCCCTCTTTTCAAGGTCCTCCGAGCTTCCTTGCGCAAGGTCTCAAGTTTGACACTACGAGTAGAAGTGGCGGTCTTGGCGTCTAAAGCAGCTTTCTTCTCGTTGAGCCGTTGACATTTGTCTGCAATATCGGCTCTCAACGGGAGTTGGGCGCGGCGAAGAGTGATCCTTTGGCGAGCCGATCGCACCCTTGACCTGAAACTGACAAAGACACTGCCGGCCAAAGCTTAACTTGCAGCGTCACTGGGAGACGGGGCTGGATGTCCTCGAGGATGCCTTTGATTGCCTCGGGGTTCTCGACCAGGGTATCGACCGAGAAGGAGAACAAAACTTTGAGACGCTGGAGCGGGCCATCGACCGCGCTAGGGTCTGGCTCTTCACCTGCTTTGGGAACAGCTGGCTCGATGGAGTCGGGGTCGAACGTCAGCAAGCTTGAAGGATCACACCCCTGACAGACGAGCAAGAGCAGCATGAGCATACGACAAAGGAAAAGAGTAGGCCCGAGAGAAAGAGTCGAGCTTACCTCTCCCAAGAAAGGAAGGGAAGCCGATGTTGTGACAATCGGCTTTGCGGTAGTTTGGGCCAGAGTTAGCCACTTGGTCGACCACGCTTGGCGAGTTGGATAGGCCAAGGGCAGCGAGATGGCATCGACACCTCTCCAACGTCCCGGCTAGAAGTCCCATCGATCCGCAAGGGAAATGGTGAGGCAATCCAATTAGTGACAAGACGATGTGGAACACGAGCTGTTGAGGGTATTACATTTGAAACTCCCTGGCTCGGCGAGGAGACTTGTGGGCCTGTGCGAGCCCTTTTGACGCATCGACGCTTCATGCGTGACCTCGTTTTGATCGGAACCTGCAGGACAGCAGGATCGGAAGTCGACCTTTTCCGAGAAGCCGACGTTGGCGAATCCGTCTGGCTCTGTGTGGTGGATCTTTCTGTATCACCTGGGGAGGAGTCCCTTGGACTGGACTGTGCTCCCTCACTGGAGTTCTCTTCAGTGGAAGCCTGAAAGAAGAGGTACAACCATGTTACAAAGGTTGGGAAGGCAAATGTGTTCGATCAAGATGCGGATCAACTTACGTGCAAGCTTTCCGGGCCGGAGCTTTGCGCTTCGAGGGTCTTCTCGACAGCCACCTTCCTCACCGCCGTCCTCGCCTGAGTCGAGGCTCGGGGGCAACCGGCCCCGAAGTTGCTTTACTCTTGGGAGCCGATTTCGGAGAAATCGGCTGGCTTCGCATTATGACTTTCTTCGGAGATGGCGAGCTCGGCGAGAAGAGAACCACCGGGGCCGGAGGAAGGAATACGAAGGGGAGCCATCGACTTGCTTGGGAGCTGGGCCATCTTGTTGCTTGCCAGGAGATGGAGTCGAGTCACGAGCGATTACCATAAGCGGTTACAAGAAATATTTGAGTGATGGTACCTGGTCTGCGGGGATGTCATACTCGGCATCAAGTTGTCTCAACAGCGGTCCTAAAGCCCTTCTGAAGACATGGGTTTTCCACATGGACCACCAAGTCTCGAAACCGTCGGTAGTGAAGGAGAAACGGAGGTTGTGGGGAATTGGGATGGCCAAAGCGTCAAAAAGGTGTAACACCTTTGGCCGTAAGGATGTCGGGCGGTTCAGCTCGCTTGCCGTCGGGTGGTGTAAGAAGAATTGTGGAGGCACCGCCCGAGACCGAGCTGCTCGGGCTACCACTACCGGTTGATAACACTCATAACCAGGCTTGATGATCCGGTTCGAGGTACTCATGCCAACAGGGAGGAAGCAAGGGCGAATCATGATGGAATACAGATGCTGGGTGCTATCGTCATCGGCAAAGTTATCCAATCGAAAGGAGACTGGATTTTCAAAATTCTCCGGTTCAGTATAAGGAAAGAACAGGGGATTGTCCAAACCTTGGAAGAAGATCTTGAACCACCCTGCTGCTTCCTTAGGGATCAGCCTGCTGCCTGGGAGACCATACAAAGCTTGGCCATAGCTGGTACATCGGATATCCTTTCCGTTAGCATCTGGAAAGGTGCAGGAGGTCAAAGGTGGGAAGTCTGGGATCTGGTTCTGAAAGTATAGCTGCGCCCATAACTCGAATAAACCACCGGGGACCGCCGGCTTTAACGCTGTCTTTTGAGAGAACAGTTTGACGGACATCGATTGAAGAGATCGATAGACCTCTCCAAGAAACAGCTTGCCTAGGCCAAGATGGGTGCCTTTGGCCGCTTCATAGGCTAGGGAAAGGTAATTCTTGGTAGGGGCAAGTGATGGGCCATAGAATATGAAGTGTTCCAACCAAAAGTTCAGGAAGGCTGTGTGTTCTCTCTCGTCACAGGGCCTTTGGTCTTCATATAACGATTGAGGTAGGCACCCCAACTGGTACACTCTTTTTTAGAAGAAAGGGTGAAAGGGACTTTCGGCAGTTTGAATGCAGAAGGGCTCGGGGATGCAATGTCTAGGCCTGTGATCATGGTCACATCCAGCAGGGTTGGTGTCATAGGGCCATGGCCAAACATGAAGCAGTTCAGTGCGTCAGACCAGAAATAGCCGATGGTTTTCAGAATATTTTCATTCTTCTCAAGAGGAGACAATGATAATGACAGGGCATCGGCTATCCCTATGGCTTCCCAGGTGGCATAATGGGCTTTGGATACTGCATGTACCATGTCACCCAACCCTCGGGGGATTAGGCCAGGCTCGCGGGCGGTCGGCCCAGGAGGTCAGATCTAAGTTCTGATTCACGAAGGGGATCCTGTTAGCTTCGCATGAAATTAAGAGGGCGGGACTCTTGGAAGAACGAGGACCGAGGCACATAGAATTTGCGAGAGAAGGATGTGGTAGCAGGATGTCTGAGACCTAAAATTGATAGTGGAATAGAGCATTAATTCAGGTGTTTGCTGTTTACTCCTGACATTGATGCATGTGGCAAGGGGGCTGTTGAGGATTACCTTCAGACCGTAGACCATGGCGTTGACGGTGGATGATTCCGCCATTGGATGCGCTGAGGGATCGGGACGGCGCGGCTGAGATCTGAGATCCGTAGGGCTGTTTGGGCGGCGATTTGGGGATCTGAGTTTCTCAGACGAAGGGCGCAGGTTACCGTTTGGAGAGGCAGTTAGGTTGGCCTTGCTCCCGTTTTATCGTAGAGGCTGATGTGATACCATCGGCTCTTTTGGGGGAGTGCCTGACTCTGGCTATCGGCAGGGTTAAGTGAAGACATTCCTTCATTTTTTAGATTGGTGATAAAGTCAAGAAGGCAAGACGCCATGACATGACCCGATGAGGGATAAGCATAATGATTTTGGAAATGACATTTCCAAAACCAGGGGGGCATGTGTTATCACCAGAATTTGACCGAGTCAGAGGTGGGCCGCGATCAAGATGGACTTGAGAATATATATATAGAAGAAATACGTGAATCGGACTTACATGCAAAGTTTGGGCTAGTTTGCCCTTGTATCTGTAACATATTAGATTACGTGTCGGTTAGGAGTCAGAGTTTTACCCGTGCACGGTTAGGTGCACGCCTGAATTAGAAAGTCCCTTGGACTATAAATATGTATCTAGGGTTCATGAAATAAACAACAACCAACGTTCAACACAAACAAATCTCGGCGCATCGCCAACTCCTTCGTCTCGAGGGTTTCTCCGGTGAAGCACCATGCTGCCTAGATCGCATCTTGCGATCTAGGCAGCACAAGCCTATCCACGTTGTTCATGCGTTGCTCGTGCCGAAGCCTTTTTGATGGCGAGCAACGTAGTTATCTTAGATGTGTTAGGGTTAGCATTGTTCTTCGTATCATATGCTGTCGTAGTGCAACCCTTATACATCTAGCCGCTCTTACACCTATCTTAGGTGTAGGGGCGGCACCCCGCTTGATCATAGTTTAGTAGATCCGATCCGTTACGGTTGCTCCTTGTTCTGCAATGATTAGTTTAATATCCACAATAGTTAGGCCTTACAAAGGGTTGGAGGATCCAGCGGCGTGTAGGGTGAAGTTTGCTAGCCCTAGACAGGATGTTCCGAGGATCAACCTCGTGTTGGTTTTTAGGCCCTGTCTAGGATCGGCTTACGATCACCGTACGCGAGCGCGAGGCCCAATCGTGAGTAGGATGATCCGATTATGCGGTGAAAACCCTAAATCGTCGTAGATCGTTATAACTTTATCTTGATCAAGCAGGACCACCATATATTCGGACACCTTGTACGAATCATGGGTGGATCGGCTCTTTGAGCCGATTCACGAGATAACTCGAGAGCCGATCGAGGCTCGTATTTAATGTTTACGTGTATGCCATGCAGGAAACTAAGCGAGGCATCATCCAACACCTTCCCGACCAGGTATAGGTCAGGTGGCACGCCCTTGCGATAGCATCGGACGTCCGACCAGGGAGGCTTTGCGGGCCGTCGCTCCGAGGGATCAGGGCCAGCCGCAGCCCTAGTTGTTCCCGGCTCTACGGTGTTGCCAGTCGCTGCCCGCCGGTGGGTTTCTGACCGCAACAAGCCCAAGCTAATATCAAATGGTAGTTTTAGCATACAAGTACTAGTTATATATAGACACAAATAGGGATATTTTATAGCAGACGATGACATGTACACTAGTAGGAAAAAGCCTACCAGTAGCGTGTTTTTTTGCTACTAGTCGCGTGCGCTGGCCCACCATAGGTACCTCACCACTGGTAAATCTTACTAGTCGCGCGTGAACCTGACACGCGACTAGTGTGACAGGTACTAGTCGTGTGCGGGCCTGGCACGCTGCCACTGTTGCTGTCAAAAACCCACCGGCGAGTAGCGACGGGCAACACCGTAGAGCCGGGAGGCTCCCAGGACTGCGGTGGACCCTGGTCCCTCGTGCAACGGCCCGCAATGCCTTCTGGCGCACGTCCCGGCTGATGCAAGGGCGTGCCACCTGACCTATACCTGGTCAGGAAGGTGATGGATTGCTTCGACTAGTTTCCTGCATGGAAAACACGTAAACATTAAATACGAGCCCCGATCGGCTCTTAGGTTGCCCCGTGGATCGGCTCAAAGAGCCGATTGCCCCATGGTTCATGTTAGATTTATAATGACATGGGGATCATGCTATATCGATATCAAGCTAAACTAATCTACGATAGTTTGGGGTTTTCACCGCATAATCGGAACATCCTACGCGTAGTTGAGCCTAGCAGATACGTAAGATAATGGAAAACCAGCCCTAAAGAGGCCTAAAAACCAACATGAAGTTGATCCGCGGAACAATCCCTCTAGGGTTTAATAAACCACACCTTACGCACTACCGGATCGTTCAACCCGTTTATAAGGCCTAACCATGCGGATATCAAACCAATCCTTGAAGAACAAGGAACAACTATAACGGATTAGATCTACTAAATAAAGAACAAGCAAGATGCTGCCCTTATACCTAAAATAGGCGTAAGGACAGCTAGGTATCGAGGGGTAGCGTAGCTAAGCAAGTACATCGAGAAAGCATCGACGTCAGCCCCAAAACACCTAAGATAAGGGTGTTGCTCGCCATCAAAAAGGATTCATCACGAGCAACACCAATGACGAATAAACTGATACTGCCTAGATCACAAGATGCGATCTAGGCAGCATGTTGCTTACCCAGGAGAAACCCTCAAAACAAGGGGTGGCGATGCGCCTAGATTGATTTGTTGCGAACGTGATCGTCCTCCTTCTCAATAACCCTAGATACATATTTATAGTCCGTAGACTTTCTAACTTGGGAATAAACCCAACCGTGTACGAGCTAAACTCTATCTCTTAATTCTAACCGACACGTAACCTACTATAATTTACAGATACACGGGCAATCTAGCCCAAACTTCTTGTACAAGGCCGGTTCGGGAATATTTTCCGTGCATATCCTCTAAGCCCATTTAATCACGGCCCATCTCCAGACTTGGTTAAAATCTGGTGATAACACATGCCCCCCTGGTTTTGGCAATGATAATTTCAAAACCACGCTGTTTTTCTGCTTCGTAGGGTCACGTCGTGGCAAAGCAGAACCGTCGCAGTATCCTTCATCATGATGCCTTGCCTTCTCAACTTCTCTGCACGATTTGACAGTTCTTTGGCACCACTTCCTCGGAAACCGCTGCAACATTAAATCTCAACTATATCCCCATTATTTAACCGCGCCGAGCAGTTCGCCTCTTCATCCTCTTGCTCCGTACTAGCCGTCGGCAAAAAACCCCCTTCCTATGTAGCCATGTCTTCCTCCTCCTCCTCCTCCTCTGCCTCATCAGGTCTCTCCTCCATATCTTCTTCCTCCCGTGAGCCCACGCCGGAGTGGGACTCGCTGGCGGCGTACGACCTCCGCGCCCCGGAGAAGTGGGACATCGAGTCCCATGATTCCTCCGTCTGGTCCGAGGACGACAAGTACTTGACCGACGGAGAAGATGACTTCCAGTTCCTCGTCGACGGGAGGCTGGAGGCGGGAGCGAGGACGACCGCTTCTCGTGGGACGACTTCACCTCCTCCGACGAGGATGAAGAAGAGGAGGACGAAGATTCCTCCGACGAATACCCGCCGGCGAAGCGCTTCCGCGCCGGGTCGGACGACGACGACGACGACGAGGAGGAGGAAGAAGCTCCCATAGAGGGCTACGGGAGCAGCGACGAGGAGCCCGCCAGCAGCAGCGCCGGCGGCAGCGACGACGACGACGAGGGCAGCAACGGCCCTTAGATTAGGGACTACTAGTATAGGACTAGTAGTAGTAGTAATCGGCTTTTGTTCTTTCTTCCTTGAGCAATCGGCTCTTCTCTGTAAAGCCCCTTTATTAATGAAGAAAATATTTCTAAGCCGATTCTGCTTTCTTATCAATTTTGCCGATTGTCAAAGCAAGTCAACGCACCAAGAGCCGATGGCAGCGCATCGGCCTTTGCCATAAAACGCGAGTAAGGCCAACTCAGTTGCCTATTCAAACGGTAACCTGCAACTTATCTGAAAGAGCAACACTCAGATCCCCAAATCGTCGCTCGAACAGATCCAACTCACGGCCCCGCGAACCTCAGATCTTAATCGCGCAGACTCATCTCCGCAGCGAACCCAATGGAGGAATCATCCAACGCCAACGCTACGGTCTCCGGCCTGAAGGTAATACTCAACCGCTCCTCGCTGTCTGAACATAGTGCTAGAATTAACAACAAACATCTGAATTAACGTCTCATTCCGTCATTAATTTCTAGGTATCAGACATTCTGCTGCCGCATCCTTCTCTTCTAAACTCTCTTTGTCTTGGTCCTCGTTCTACCGAGAGTCCTACCCACTTAATTTCATGCGAGGCCAATAGAATCCCCTTTGTGAACCAGAACCTAGATCTAACTTCTTGGGCCGACTGCTTACGAGCCTGGCCTAATCCTCCTGAAGATTGGGTTTCCTGGTACAATAGAATATCAAAAACTCACCAAGCCACCGGGAAACCGCGGGAATAGCCGATGCTTTAGCTTTATCACTGTCTCCCCTTGAGAAACATGAAAACCTTCGAAAACCATCGGCTATTTTTGGTCCGATGCTTTGAATTGCTTCATGTTTGGTCATGGCCCCATGACACCAACCTTACTAGACGTGGCCATGATCATCTGGTTTAGACATTGCATCCCCAAGCCCATCTCGCCTTTAGGCTGCCAAAGGTCCCCTTCACGCTTTCTTCCAAAACGAGTGCACAAATCGGGGTGCTTACCTTCGGCGCCACATGAAAAACAAAGGCCCCGTAACGAGAAAGAACACACGGCCTTCCTGAATTTCTGGTTGGAACACTTCATATTCTGTGGTCCTTCACTTGCTCCAACCAAAAATTACCTTTCCCTGGCCTATGAACTTGCCAGAGGCACTCAGCTTGGCATTGGCAAACTGTTTCTTGGAGAGGTTGATACGTCTCCGACGTATCGATAATTTCTTATGTTCTATGCCATATTATTGATGATACCTACATGTTTTATGCACACTTTATGTCATATTCGTGCATTTTCTGGAACTAACCTATTAACAAGATGCCGAAGTGCCGGTTCTCGTTTTCTGCTGTTTTTGGTTTCGAAATCCTAGAAACGAAATATTCTCGGAATTGGACGAAACGAAGAACCAGGGTCCTATTTTTCCACGGAGCTTCCAGAAGACCGAAGAACACACGAAGTGGGGCCACGAGGTGGCCAGACCATAGGGCGGCGCGGCCCAGTTCTTGGCCGCGCCGACCTGTGGTGTGGGCCCCTCGTCTGGCCCCCGACTCCGCCCTTCCGCCTACTTAAAGCCTCCGTCGCGAAACCCCCGATGCGAAAAACCACGATACGGAAAACCTATGCGAGACGCCGCCGCCACCGATCCCATCTCGGGGGATTACGGAGATCTCCTCCGGCACCCTGCCGGAGAGGGGATTCATCTCCCGGAGGACTCTACACCGCCATGGTCGCCTCCGGAGTGATGAGTGAGTAGTTCACCCCTGGACTATGGGTCCATAGCGAGTAGCTAGATGGTTGTCTTCTCCTCATTGTGCTTCATTGTTGGATCTTGTGAGCTGCCTAACATGATCAAGATCATCAATACTGTAATTCTATATGTTGTGTTTGTCGGGATCCGATGGATAGAGAATACCATGTCATGTTAATTATCAAGTTATTATACATGTGTTGTTTATGATCTTGCATGCTCTCCGTTACTAGTAGAGGCTCCGGCCAAGTTTTTACTTTTAACTCCAAGAGGGAGTACTTATGCTCGATAGTGGGTTCATGCCTGCATTGACACCTGGGACAGGTGACGAAAGTTCTAAGGTTGTGTTGTGCTTGTTGCCACTAGGGATAAAACATTGGCGCTATGTCCGAGGGATGTAGTTGTTGATTACATTACGCACCATACTTAATGCAATTGTCTCGTTGTTAGCAACTTAATGCGGAGGGGGTTCGGATGATAACCTCGAAGGTGGACTTTTTAGGCATAGATGCGGTTGGATGGCGGTCTATGTACTTTGTCGTAATGCCCAATTAAATCTCACTATACTTATCATGTCATGTATGTGCATTGTTATGCCCTCTCTATTTGTCAATTGCCCGATCGTAATTTGTTCACCCAACATGCTTCTATCTTATGGGAGAGACACCTCTAGTGAACTGTGGACCCCGGTCCATTCTTTAATACTTGAAATACAAATCTGCTAGCAATACTTGTTTTTACTATTTTCTCTGCAAACAATCATCTTCCACACAATACGGTTAATCCTTTGTTACAGCAAGCCGGTGAGATTGACAACCTCAGCTGTTTCGTTGGGGCAAAGTACTTTGGTTGTGTTGTGCGGGTTCCACGTTGGCGCCGGAATCTCCGGTGTTGTGCCGCACTACATCCCGCCGCCATCAACCTTCAACGTGCTTCTTGGCTCCTCCTCGGTTCGATAAACCTTGGTTTCTTTACGAGGAAAACTTGCTGCTGTGCGCATCATACCTTCCTCTTGGGGTTGCCCAACGAACGTGTGAAATACACGCCATCAAGCATATTTTACAGCGCCGCTGTCGGGGAGATCAAGACACGCTGCAAGGGGAGTCTCCACTTCTCAATCTCTTTACTTTGTTTTTGTCTTGCTTTATTTTATTTACTACTTTGTTTGCTGCATTATATCAAAACACAAAAAAAATAGTTGCTAGCTTTACTTTATTTACTGTCTTGTTTGCTATATCAAAAACACAAAAAAATTAGTTTACTTGCATTTACTTTACTTGATTCATCATGTTTCCTTTTGATTTTACCGCAAAGAACATACCGGTAGGACAAGGGTCTATAATTGGGAGGAACAATATAGAAGAATTTTTCACCCATGTTAGTACCGTTGAAGATTTTGAAGATAGACACTTGGTAGAACTTGCTCCTACTTATGAAATTGCTGCTGCTGCTTTAGTTCGCCTGTTGGAAACTAAATTTGTTAATCTTAATCCTATAATCCAACACATGTTTCTTACACTTGGTGATTTGGAAGAGGGGGAAAAGAAAGATTTTGTTTTAGAAACCCTTCTTAGAGAATTCGGTGGCCTAGCAAGAGAGGCTAGAAAGGTCTTTGCTAAATTTAATATGCTTGGTTCTCATACTAATTTTGTTAGCCTCCTTGAAAAAATGGATATGGATAGGATAAGGTACACTAATAATGCTAATGATGGTGGGGAGATAAAAGCACCAATACCATGTAAACTCCTAGCTATGAATGATGCACTAGAACATAACTATGCTTGGCTTGTTCCTGAAAATTTGTTTGATGAGAGTAGCAAGCCCAAGACTAATGAAAAGGAGACGCTGAAACTTATGTATCTAATATACTATGCATGGTTGAGAAAACTCCAAACCCCGCTGTAGGTGCACCACCCTTCGATAATACTTGAGATACACTTTCTGCGCCTAGCTGAAAGGCGTTAAAGAAAAGCGCTTATGGGAGACAACCCATGTTTTTTTTACTCCAGTATTTTTGTTTTATATTTGTGTCTTGGAAGTTGTTTACTACTGTATCAACCTCTCCTTATCTTAGTTTTATGTTTTTTTGTGCCAAGTAAAGTCTTTGATAGAAAAGTAACTACTAGATTTGGATTACTGCGCAGTTCCAGATTTCTTTGCTGTCACGAATCTGGGTCTATCTCCCTGTAGGTAGCTCAGGAAATTACGCCAATTTACGAGCATGATCCTCAGATATGTACGCAACTTTCATTCAATTTGAGCATTTTCGTTTGAGCAAGTCTGGTGGCCTAATAAAATCCATCTTTACGGACTGTTCTGTTTTGACAGATTCTGTCTTTTATTTCGCATTGCCTCTTTTGCTATGTTGGATGAATTTCTTTGATCCACTAATGTCCAGTAGCTTTATGCAATGTCCAGAAGTGTTAAGAATGATTGTGTCACCTCTGAACATGTGAATTTTTATTATGCACTAACCCTCTAATGAGTTGTTTCGAGTTTGGTGTGGAGGAAGTTTTCAAGGGTCAAGAGAGGAGTATGATACAATATGATCAAGGAGAGTGAAAGCTCTAAGCTTGGGGATGCCCCGGTGGTTCACCCCTGCATATATTAAGAAGACTCAAGCGTCTAAGCTTGGGGATGCCCAAGGCATCCCCTTCTTCATCGACAACATTATCGGGTTCCTCCCCTGAAACTATATTTTTATTCGGCCACATCTTATGTACTTTGCTTGGAGCGTCGGTTTGTTTTTGTTTTTGTTTTGTTTGAATAAAATGGATCCTAGCATTCACTTTATGGGAGAGAGACACGCTCCGCTGTTGCATATGGACAAATATGTCCTTAGGCTCTACTCATAGTATTCATGGCGAAGTTTAATCTTCGTTAAATTGTTATATGGTTGGAATTGGAAAATGATACATGTAGTAAATTGCTATAATGTCTTGGATAATTTGATACTTGGCAATTGTTTTGCTCATGTTTAAGCTCTTGCATCATATACTTTGCACCCATTAATGAAGAAATACTTAGAGCTTGCTAATTTGGTTTGCATATTTGGTTTCTCTAGAGTCTAGATAACATCTAGTATTGAGTTTTGAACAACAAGGAAGACGGTATGGAGTCTTATAATGTTTACCATATGTCTTTTATGTGAGTTTTGCTGTACCGTTCATCCTTGTGTTTGTTTCAAATAACCTTGCTAGCCTAAACCTTGTATCGAGAGGGAATACTTCTCATGCATCCCAAATCCTTGAGCCAACCACTATGCCATTTGTGTCCACCATACCTACCTACTACATGGTATTTATCCGCCATTCCAAAGTAAATTGCTTGAGTGCTACCTTTAAAATTCCATCATTCACCTTTGCAATATATAGCTCATGGGACAAATAGCTTAAAAACTATTGTGGTATTGAATATGTACTTATGCACTTTATCTCTTATTAAGTTGCTTGTTGAGCGATAACCATGTTTACGGGGACGCCATCAACTATTCTTTGTTGGATATCATGTGAGTTGCTATGCATGTCCGTCTTGTATCGAAGCAAGAGAGATCTACCACCTTCATGGTTGGAGCATGCATATTGTTAGAGAAGAACTTTGGGCCGCTAACTAAAGCCATGATTCATGGTGGAAGTTTCGGTTTGGACATATATCCTCAATCTCATATGAGAATAATAATTGTTGCCACATGCTTATGCATTAAAGAGGAGTCCATTATCTGTTGTCCATGTTGTCCCGGTATGGATGTCTAAGTTGAGAATAATCAAAAGCGAGAAATCCAAAATGCGAGCTTTCTCCTTAGACCTTTGTACAGGGCGGCATGGAGGTACCCCATTGTGACACTTGGTCAAAACATGTGCATTGCAAAGATCCGGTAGTCCAAGTTAATTAGGACAAGGTGCGGGCACTATTAGTATACTATGCATGAGACTTGCAACTTGTAAGATATAACTTTCATAACTCATATGCTTTATTACTACCGTTGACAAAATTGTTTCATGTTTTCAAAATAAAAGCTCTAGCACAAATATAGCAATCGATGCTTTCCTCTTTGAAGGACCATTCTTTTACTTTTATGTTGAGTCAGTTCACCTATTTCTCTCCACCTCAAGAAGCAAACACTTGTGTGAACTGTGCATTGATTCCTACATACTTGCATATTGTACTTGTTATATTACTCTATGTTGACAATTATCCATGAGATATGCATGTTACAAGTTGAAAGCAACCGCTGAAACTTAATCTTCCTTTGTGTTGCTTCAATACCTTTACTTTGATTTATTGCTTTATGAGTTAACTCTTATGCAAGACTTATTAATACTTGTCTTGAAGTACTATTCATGAAAAGTCTTTGCTATATGATTCACCTGTTTACTCATGTCATCACCATTGTTTTGATCGCTGCATCCACTACATATGTTTACAAATAGTATGATCAAGGTTATGATGGCATATCACTTTAGAAATTATCTTTGTTATCGTTTTACCTGCTCGGGACGAGCGAACTAAGCTTGGGGATGCTTGATACGTCTCCGACGTATCGATAATTTCTTATGTTCTATGCCATATTATTGATGATACCTACATGTTTTATGCACACTTTATGTCATATTCGTGCATTTTCTGGAACTAACCTATTAACAAGATGCCGAAGTGCCAGTTCCTGTTTTCTGCTGTTTTTGGTTTCAGAAATCCTAGAAACGAAATATTCTCGGAATTGGACGAAACGAAGACCCAGGGTCCTATTTTTCCACGGAGCTTCCAGAAGACCGAAGAACACACGAAGTGGGGCCACGAGGTGGCCAGACCATAGGGCGGCGCGGCCCGAGGTCTTGGCCGCGCCGACCTGTGGTGTGGGCCCCTCGTCCGGCCCCCGACTCGCCCTTCCGCCTACTTAAAGCCTCCGTCGCGAAACCCCGATGCGAAAAACCATGATACGGAAAACCTTACCGAGACGCCGCCGCCGCCGATCCCATCTCGGGGGATTACGGAGATCTCCTCCGGCACCCTGCCGGAGAGGGGATTCATCTCCCGGAGGACTCTACACCGCCATGGTCGCCTCCGGAGTGATGAGTGAGTAGTTCACCCCCTGGACTATGGGTCCATAGCGAGTAGCTAGATGGTTGTCTTCTCCTCATTGTGCTTCATTGTTGGATCTTGTGAGCTGCCTAACATGATCAAGATCATCTATCTGTAATTCTATATGTTGTGTTTGTCGGGATCCGATGGATAGAGAATACCATGTCATGTTAATTATCAAGTTATTATACATGTGTTGTTTATGATCTTGCATGCTCTCCGTTACTAGTAGAGGCTCTGGCCAAGTTTTTACTTTTAACTCCAAGAGGGAGTACTTATGCTCGATAGTGGGTTCATGCACTGCATTGACACTGGGACAGTGATGAGAAAGTTCTAAGGTTGTGTTGTCTTGTTGCCACTAGGGATAAAACATTGGCGCTATGTCCGAGGATGTAGTTGTTGATTACATTACGCACCATACTTAATGCAATTGTCTCGTTGTTAGCAACTTAATACTGGAGGGGGTTCGGATGATAACTCTGAAGGTGGACTTTTTAGGCATAGATGCGGTTGGATGGCGGTCTATGTACTTTGTCGTAATGCCCAATTAAATCTCACTATACTTATCATGTCATGTATGTGCATTGTTATGCCCTCTCTATTTGTCAATTGCCCGACTGTAATTTGTTCACCCAACATGCTTCTATCTTATGGGAGAGACACCTCTAGTGAGCTGTGGACCCCGGTCCATTCTTTAATACTGAAATACAAATCTGCTGCAATACTTGTTTTTACTATTTTCTCTGCAAACAATCATCTTCCACACAATACGGTTAATCCTTTGTTACAGCAAGCCGGTGAGATTGACAACCTCACCTGTTTCGTTGGGGCAAAGTACTTTGGTTGTGTTGTGCGGGTTCCACGTTGGCGCCGGAATCTCCGGTGTTGCGCCGCACTACATCCCGCCGCCATCAACCTTCAACGTGCTTCTTGGCTCCTCCTGGTTCGATAAACCTTGGTTTCTTTCTGAGGAAAACTTGCTGCTGTGCGCATCATACCTTCCTCTTGGGGTTGCCCAACGAACGTGTGAAATACACGCCATCAGAGGTCTATAGATATCTCCAGCTAATGTCTGTTAAACTGTTCTCCCAAAAGACATTCAAAACCGGAGGTCCCTGGTGGTTTATTCAGCTATGGGCTCAGCTGTACTTCCAAAACCAGACCCCAAACTTTCCACCTTTGGCTACTTGCACCTTCCCAGATACTAATGGGAGGCAGATCCGATGCACTAGCTACGGCCAAGCTCTATATAGCCTTCCAGGCAGCAAACTGACCTTTAAGGGAGCATCAGAGTGGTTCAGAACTTTCTACCAAGGCCTGGACAATCCTCTCTTCTTTCCTTATACGGAGTCTGAAAATTTTGAAAATCCAGTCTCCTTCAGGCTAGATAGCTTTGCCGATGACGCCAGCACTCGGCAATTGTATTCCATCATGATCCGTCCCTGCTTCCTTCCAGTTGGCATGAGCACCTCAAACAGGATCATCAAACCTGGTTATGAGTCTTATCAGCCGGTCGTAGCAGCCCGACAACTTGGTCTTGGACAGGTATCTCCCCATTTCTTTCTGCACCACCTGACAGAGAGCAGAGCTGAGCTACCTGATGTCCTCACTAGTCAGAGGTGTTATTCCTTCTTTGACGCTCTAGCCATCCCAATTCCTCACAACCTCTCTTTCACCTCATCAACCGATGGTTTTGAGGCTTGGTGGTCAATGTGGAAGACTCATGCCTTTAGGAGAGCTCTGGGACCATTGCTGAAACAACTTGATGCTGAATATGACATCCCTGCAGAACAGGTACCACTACTCACAAATTATTTTGAAGTGGCTTATAATGATTTCCTTTTATAGCCTTGCTCTGTCTCCTTGCAGGCAACAAGACGGTCCGGATCCCGTAGATGATGACGGCTCCCCTTTCAGATTCCTCCCACCAGCTCCGGTGGTCCTCTTCTCGCAAAAACTCACCATCTTTGAAAAAGGTTGTGATGCGAGCCGACCGATGACACCAAAATTGGCTTCCAAAAGCAGAGTATCTTCTAGGCCAGCTGCCCCCCGAGCCTCAGTCAAGGCGAGAACAACAGTGAGGAAGGTAGCTGCCAGGAAGACTCTGAAGCGCCAAAGCCCTACTCCAGCTCAAGATTGTTTGCACGTAAGTTGATCCGTGCTTTGGCTGATTTCATTTATCCTTCTAGGCTTCTGCAGCATGCTTGTATTTCTTTTACAGACCTCCACTGAAGAAAACTCCAGTGAAGACACACAGTACAGTCGAAGGGACTCGAGCTCGGGCAACTCTGGGAAAACCGCCACGCAGAGCCAGCCAGACTTGCCACCGTCGGCTTCCAAGAAAAGGTCAGCCCCTGAACCTGCTGTCTCCCAAACTCCCATCAAAGCAGGGCAGGGCAGTCTGCGCACAAAGAGCCGATGCATCAAGAGAGCTCGCAAGGAACCGCAAGCCTCTTCATCAAACCAGGAGATTTCGAACGTAATCCCCTCCATACTCTCCATGGCTCATATTTCATGCTAACCCATTGCTGTTCTTATCGGCTAACCATTCCCTTTGCAGACTGATGACACTTCCAGTGGGGAAGTCGAGGAGGTACCAATGCCATCCGCCACCCTGGACCTAGCAACTTCTAAAAGTGTAGCTCACAAGGTGGCCAACTTGGCCAAGCCCACAGCAGAAACACAAGAGCCGATCACCTCTTCATCGGCTGTTCCTCTGGTCTTAGGAGAGGTACAATCCTTTCCCTTAGCTCTACCCTCCTCCTTTCCTGTCTCCTGACGTTTTTCTTGTTGTTTGTCAGGGTTATGACCTCTCAAGCTTGCTAACATTTGACCCTGAATCCATCAAACCGGCTACTGCTAAAGCAAGCGAAGAGCCGGGACCCAGCGCCACACATGGTCAACTCCAGCATCTCAAGGCCCTGCTCTCCTCCTCCATTGAGACATTGGTTGAAGACTCCGAGGCAGCGAAGAGCGTTCTGGAAGACATCCAGCCTCATCTCCCGGTGACGTTGCAGGTGAAACTCTGGCCAGTTGTGACTCTGTCTGCCTACAGGTCAAGGGTGAAATTGTCTCGTCAGAGAATCGACCTGCGCCACGCGCAGCTTCTGTTGAAAGCCGATATTGCAGACAAATGCCAACGGCTTAATGAGAAAAAGGCAGCTTTGGATGCCAAAACTGACACCTCTGTCAGTACTGCTGAACTGGCGACCTTGCGCAAAGAGTTGGAGGCCCTTGAAGAGAAGGTCCGGGCAACCAAACAGCTCATCGAAGCTAAGGAAGCTCTGATCGCCCACTCCCTCGAGGAAGCAGAAGGCCTTAAAGCTGAACCGAAGACCGATCCGGCCGAAATCCGCGCCTTGAACAAGCTGCTGGTGGCAGGCAAAGACGAAGATGATGAGGCCGAGATCGCCGAGGTGGATCATGTTCGTGCTGATGCCCTCCATGCCCTTGAGATGTTCCTTCAGTAGAGTCTCCCTGTGTAATCTGAAACTGCATTAAGGCATGGGAATCAAGCTGATCCGGCGAGCTTGTACTCTAGAGTCGATGGATGTGCATCGGCTTTTTGTTTCTTAGTTCTAAAGTCGATGTCTGTGCATCGGCTGTACTATTTTTTTTACTGGCCGATTTCGTGCATCAGCCCCCATATTTTATTGTCCATTATTCCATATTAGGTGCCCCCGAGCCGAATCCTTCAAGTGATTGAAGATTCGGCTCTTGCTGATGAATGTTGGTCGTGGCTTGTCCCCAGGACCAATGTTGATCTCTTCGAGCTCATCAGCTGACGTAACCCCATACCCAAGCTTTCCGTCGCCTGTCAAATCGACGTTGAACACAGGCCGAACGTATGGCGAGGATAATTTTGGCCGATTACTGGAATCGGCGTCCATGTTAATTGTATTGTTCAATGAAGGTTTACAACTTATTTGTGCTCCCCTACCTGAGGGAGTCTTCCTACCACGACTACGTGACATGCTTGAAGTGAGATCCTCGCTTTTTATTTTTTGGGGTCGATCGCAGGGATCGTCCTTGCCACGTATGTCGATGGATGTTGCTCTTGCTACTCTATCAGGCCGGTGGATAAGACCAGCCTCACCCCGTTTTTTGTCACCTCGATGCGATCACAGCCGTCCAAACTGATTCCAGAGAGCGGCTCTTGGTCTTCCGAGTCCCAAATGTTCATGGCGGCTATTGAGACCTCGATCGAGTCATCTGCATGCACGACTTCCACGTCGTCTCCATCCCATTGTATCAGGCATTGGTGCATTGTAGATGGAATGCAGCAGTTGGCGTGAATCCAATCCCTTCCTAGCGGGACAGCGTAGGTGCTCTTGCTCGTCGACGATGAAGAACGTTGTTGGGATGGTCCGTCGGCCTACGATTAGATCCACGTTCGGGACACCTTGTGTCCCTGATGCTTGGCCGTTGAATTCGTTTAGTGTGACGTTGGTCTTGATCAGATCTGCACGGGAGCGTCCCAAACGCTGTAGCATGGAATATGGCATTATATTGACTGCCGCTCCCGTGTCAACCAACATCTTGCCGACAGGCTGCCCATTGATATAACCTTTTAGGTACAGGGCCTTCATGTGTTTGTAGCCCTTCTTTTGTGGCTTTTCAAAGATGACTGGCCGTGGACCGCAGTCAAACTGTGCTATCGGCACTTCTTCAATTCCTGGCGGACGGAACTCCGACGGGAGTACGAACACCATGTTTTGTGCCAGCCGATGTACTCACATTGGCTTTTACTTGCTTGGGACGCCAAACTTTCCTTGGTGGACGACTCTCCTCGTCCAACGTCTGCTGAATTTTCACGGCCAGATCGGGCCGCGTGATACGTCTCCGACGTATCGATAATTTCTTATGTTCTATGCCATATTATTGATGATACCTACATGTTTTATGCACACTTTATGTCATATTCGTGCATTTTCTGGAACTAACCTATTAACAAGATGCCGAAGTGCCGATTGCTTGTTTTCTGCTGTTTTTGGTTTCAGAAATCCTAGTAACGAAATATTCTCGGAATTGAACGAAATCAAGACCCAGTGTCCCTATTTTTCCCGGAGCCTTCCAGAACACCCGAGAGCCGCCAGAGGGAAGCCCTGGGGGCCCCACACCCACCTCGGCGCGGCCGGAGGGGGGGCCGCGCCGCCCTATGGTGTGGGCCCCCCGAGCCCCCTCCGAGGATGCCCTTCCGCCTATTTAAAGCCTCCGTCGCGAAAACCACGAGACGAAAAACCACGATACGGAAAACCTTCCGGAGCCGCCGCCATCGCGAAGCCAAGATCTGGGGACAGGAGTCTCTGTTCCGGCACCTGCCGGAGCGGGGAAGTGCCCCGGAAGGCTTCTCCATCGACACCGCTGCCATCTCCACCGCCATCTTCATCACCGCTGCTGCTCCCATGAGGAGGGAGTAGTTCTCCATCGAGGCTCGGGGCTCTGTACCGGTAGCTATGTGGTTCATCTCTCTCCTATGTGCTTCAATACAATAATCTCATGAGCTGCCTTACATGATTGAGATTCATATGATGATGCTTGTAATCTAGATGTCATTATGCTAGTCAAGTGATTTTTACTTATGTGATCTCCGGAGACTCCTTGTCCCACGTGTGTAAAGGTGACAGTGTGTGCACCGTGTGGGTCTCTTAGGCTATATTTCACAGAATACTTGGTTTAGTCGTATCGATCTTTCTTGCACTCTAAGGTTATTTAAATATGAACATTGAATTGTGGAGCTTGTTAACTCCGGCATTGAGGGTTCGTGTAATCCTACGCAATGTGTTCATCATCCAACAAGAGAGTGTAGAGTATGTATTTATCTA
>NC_061513.1:352778835-352809833 GCF_022539505.1 Lolium rigidum | reverse complement strand
CTCATAAAGCAATAAATCAAAGTAAAGGTATTGAAGCAACACAAAGGAAGATTAAGTTTCAGCGGTTGCTTTCAACTTGTAACATGTATATCTCATGGATAATTGTCAACATAGAGTAATATAACAAGTACAATATGCAAGTATGTAGGAATCAATGCACAGTTCACACAAGTGTTTGCTTCTTGAGGTGGAGAGAGATAGGTGAACTCGACTCAACATAAAAGTAAAAAGAATGGTCCTTCAAAGAGGAAAGCATCGATTGCTATATTTGTGCTAGAGCTTTTATTTTGAAAACATGAAACAATTTTGTCAACGGTAGTAATAAAGCATATGAGTTATGAAAATTATATCTTACAAGTTGCAAGTCTCATGCATAGTATACTAATAGTGCCCGCACCTTGTCCTAATTAGCTTGGACTACCGGATCTTTGCAATGCACATGTTTTAACCAAGTGTCACAATGGGGTACCTCCATGCCGCTCTGTACAAAGGTCTAAGGAGAAAGCTCGCATTTTGGATTTCTCGCTTTTGATTATTCTCAACTTAGACATCCATACAGGGACAACATGGACAACAGATAATGGACTCCTCTTTAATGCATAAGCATGTGGCAACAATTATTATTCTCATATGAGATTGAGGATATATGTCCAAAACTGAAACTTCCACCATGTATCATGGCTTTAGTTAGCGGCCCAATGTTCTTCTCTAACAATATGCATGCTCCAACCATTAAGGTGGTAGATCTCTCTTACTTCAGACAAGACGGACATGCATAGCAACTCACATGATATTCAACAAAGAATAGTTGTTGGCGTCCCCAGAAGCATGGTTATCGCACAACAATCATAATGATAATTAACTCCACAATCTACAAGAGATCATGATCATAGCATATGCCAAGTACTAACACGGATGCACACACTGTCACCATTACACCGTGCAGGAGGAATAAACTACTTTAATAACACATCACTAGAGTAGCACATAGATAAATTGTGATACAAAACACATTGCAATCATAAAGAGATATAAATAAGCACTTCACTACGCCATTCATAACAGGTGAGTAAGTATTCGTGAAATATAGCCTAAGAGACCCACACGGTGCACACACTGTCACCTTTACACACGTGGGACAAGGAGTCTCCGGAGATCACATAAGTAAAACTCTCTTGACTAGCATAGTGACATCTAGATTACAAGCATCATCATATGAATCTCAATCATGTAAGGCAGCTCATGAGACTATTGTATTGAAGCACATAGGAGAGAGATGAACCACATAGCTACCGGTACAGCCCCGAGCCTCGATGGAGAACTACTCCCTCCTCATGGGAGCAGCAGCGGTGATGAAGATGGCGGTGGAGATGGCAGCGGTGTCGATGGAGAAGCCTTCCGGGGGCACTTCCCCGCTCCGGCAGGGTGCCGGAACAGAGACTCCTGTCCCCCAGATCTTGGCTTCGTGATGGCGGCGGCTCTGGAAGGTTTTCCGTATCGTGGTTTTTCCGCATCAGGGTTTTCTCGACGGAGGCTTTAAATAGGCGAAGAGGCGGCGCAGGAGGGCTGAAGGGGCGACGTCACTATTGGGCGGCGCGGCCAGGGCCTGGGCCGCGCCGGCCTATGGTCTGGGGGCCCAGTGCCCCCTCTACGGTCCTTCTCGTGTGTTCCGGATGCTTCCGGTGAAAATAGGAACTCCGGGTCTTGATTTCGTCCGATTCCGAGAATATTTCGTTACTAGGATTTACGAAACCAAAAACAGCGTAGAAAACGAAGCAATCGACACTTCGGCATCTTGTTAATAGGTTAGTTCCAGAAAATGCACGAATATGACATAAAGTGTGCATAAAACATGTAGGTATCATCAATAATATGGCA
Organism: Lolium rigidum; assembly: GCF_022539505.1. Classification (NCBI taxonomy): domain Eukaryota; kingdom Viridiplantae; phylum Streptophyta; class Magnoliopsida; order Poales; family Poaceae; genus Lolium; species Lolium rigidum. Next base: position 352,807,955 of record NC_061513.1, on the reverse strand, counting down.
TAGAACATAAGAAATTATCGATACGTCGGAGACGTATCAATGACATGCGGGACCCATGAGCCAGCAGCTTACTCAACGTTTCAAAGGCGGCATGAGATCGAAAGAAAAAGGCAAGTGACCAAATATCAGGAGCCAAAAATAATCCAAGATTTATTGTACATAGAGGATGACATGTGGGTCCCATTTTGCAACAGCGGTCTCAATGTTTGAAATGCGGCTTGAGATCAAAAGAAAAAGAAAGTAGCTAGTAATTAGGGGGTCAAAAAAAATCCAAGAAAAGAAAGTTGATGGACATAGAGGATGACATGCGGGTCCCATGTGCCAGCAGGTTCCTCAACGTTTCAAACGTGGCATGAGATCGAAATAAAAAGGCAAGTGACCAAATATCAGGAGCCAAAAATAATTCAAGAAAAGAAACATGATTTACATAGAGGATGACATGCGGGTCCCATTTAGCAGCAGCGGTATCACCGTTTGAGAGGCGGCAGGGGATCGAAAGAAAAGGCAAGTGACCAAATATGAGGTGTCAAAAAAAATCCAAGAAAAGAAAGTTTTATAGTACATAGAGGATGACATGCGGGTCCCATTTAGCAGACAGCGTTATCACCGTTTGAGAGGCGGCAGGCGATCGAAAGAAAAAGGCAAGTGACCAAATATGAGGTGCCAAAAAATCCAAGAAAAGAAAGTTTTATAGTACATAGAGGATGACATGCGGGTCCCATGAGTAAGCAGCTTACTCAACGTTTCCAAGGAGGCAGGGCATCAAAAGAAAAAGGAAATAGACAAAAATCAGAGAGTGAAAAAAATCCCTAGAAAATAAACTTTTATAGCACATAGAGGATGACATGCGGGTCCCATGAGCCTGCAGGGTTCCTCAACGTTTCAAACGTGGCATGAGATCGAAAGAAAAAACGCAAGTGACCAAATATCAGAAGCCAAAAATAATCCAAGAAAAGAAAGTTTTATAGTACATAGAGGATGACATGCGGGTCCCATTTAGCAGCAGCGGTATCACCATTTGAGAGGCGGCAGGGGATAGAAAGAAAAAGGCAAGTGAAAAAATATGAGGAGCCAAAAATAATTCAAGAAAAGAAAGTTTTATAGTACAAAGAGGATGACATGCGGGTCCCAGTTAGCAGCAGCGGTATCACCGTTTGAGAGGCGGCGGGGATCGAAAGAAAAAGGCAAGTGAAAAAATATGAGGAGCCAAAAATAATTCAAGAAAAGAAAGTTTTATAGTACATAGAGGATGACATGCGGGTCCCAGTTAGCAGCAGCGGTATCACCGTTTGAGAGGCGGCAGGGGATCGAAAGAAAAAGGTAAGTGACCAAATATGAGGTGCCAAAAATAATTCAAGAAAAGAAAGTTTTATAGTACATAGAGGATGACATGCGGGTCCCAGAGTTAGCGACAGCGGTATCACCGTTTGAGAGGCGGCAGGGGATCGAAAGAAAAAGGTAAGTGACCAAATATGAGGTGCCAAAAATAATTCAAGAAAAGAAAGTTTTATAGTACATAGAGGATGACATGCAGGTCCCAGTTAGCAGCAGCGGTATCACCGTTTGAGAGGCGGCAGGGGATCGAAAGAAAAAGGCAAGTGACCAAATTTGAGGTGCCAAAAAAACTCCAAGAAAAGAAAGTTTTATAGTACATAGAGGATGACATGCGGGTCCCATTTAGCAGCAGCGGTATCACCGTTTGAGAGGCGGCAGGGGATCGAAAGAAAAAGGTAAGTGACCAAATATGAGGTGCCAAAAATAATTCAAGAAAAGAAATTTTTATAGTACATAGAGGATGACATGCGGGTCCCAGTTAGCAGCAGCGGTATCACCGTTTGAGAGGCGGCAGGGATCGAAAGAAAAAGGCAAGTGACCAAATTTGAGGTGCCAAAAAAACTCCAAGAAAAGAAAGTTTTATAGTACATAGAGGATGACATGCGGGTCCCATTTAGGAGCAGCGGTATCACCGTTTGAGAGGCGGCAGGGGATCGAAAGAAAAAGGTAAGTGACCAAATATGAGGTGCCAAAAATAATTCAAGAAAAGAAAGTTTTATAGTGCATAGAGGATGACATGCGGGTCCCAGTTAGCGACAGCGGTATCACCGTTTGAGAGGCGGCAGGGGATCGAAAGAAAAAGGCAAGTGACCAAATTTGAGGTGCCAAAAAAACTCCAAGAAAAGAAAGTTGATTGCACATAGAGGATGACATGCGGGTCCCATTTAGCAGCAGCGGTCTCAACGTTTCCAAGGCGGCAAGGGATCAAAAGAAAAAGGAAGTAGCCGGAAATCGGGGGTCAAAAAAATCCAAGAATAGAAAGAATTTTGGTTCATAGAGGATGACATGCGGGACCCATGATCCCGCATCGTAAACGGCTCGATCGGAGAACGTTGAACGAGATGGCGCGATCGAGAAAAAAAACAATGCCAGAGAGGCTGCCATCTGGGCCCTACATCCCTCGGCGGTGCGGATTTGCGTTGACTCGGCCGGCGAACCCAAGATTTCGAGATGCACCACGTCCCGGGCCACCATACGCGACGTTTTGGCCGCTTTCGTCGGGCTAGGTGGCCTCAAAAATGAGAAAAAAAAAGTTTTGACATGCACCACGGAGGGACCAAAAATCGTCGGCCATGGTACACCAGCAACCACGGCGCGACTTCAACTTCGTCGGCCATGGCAACTTTTCTTGTAGTGACTTATGCACTTTATCTCTTATTAAGTTGCTTGTTGTGTGATAACCATGTTTCTGGGGACGCCATCAACTATTCTTTGTTGAATATCATGTGAGTTGCTATGCATGTCCGTCTTGTCTGAAGTAAGAGAGATCTACCACCTTAATGGTTAGAGAATGCATATTGTTAGAGAAGAACATTGGGCCGCTAACTAAAGCCATGATTCATGGTGGAAGTTTCAGTTTTGGACACACATCCTCAATCTCATATGAGAATAATAATTGTTGCCACATGCTTATGCATTAAAGAGGAGTCCATTATCTCGTTGTCCATGTTGTCCCGAGTATGGATGTCTAAGTTGAGAATAATCAAAAGCGAGAAATCCAAAATGCGAGCTTTCTCCTTAGACCTTTGTACGAGCGGCATGGAGGTACCCCTTTGTGACACTTGGTTAAAACATGTGCATTGCAAAGATCCGGTAGTCCAAGCTAATTAGGACAAGGTGCGAGCACTATTAGTATACTATGCATGAGACTTGCAACTTGTAAGATATAATTTACATAACTCATATGCTTTATTACTACCGTTGACAAAATTGTTTCATGTTTTCAAAATAAAAGCTCTAGCACAAATATAGCAATCGATGCTTTCCTCTTTGAAGGACCATTCTTTTTACTATTATGTTGAGTCAGCTTCACCTATCTCTCTCCACCTCAAGAAGCAAACACTTGTGTGAACTGTGCATTGATTCCTACATACTTGCATATTGTACTTGTTATATTACTCTATGTTGACAATTATCCATGAGATATACATGTTACAAGTTGAAAGCAACCGCTGAAACTTAATCTTCCTTTGTGTTGCTTCAATACCTTTACTTTGATTTATTGCTTTATGAGTTAACTCTTATGCAAGACTTATTGATGCTTGTCTTGAAGTACTATTCATGAAAAGTCTTTGCTTTATGATTCACTTGTTTACTCATGTCATTACCATTGTTTTGATCGCTGCATTCATTACATATGTTTACAAATAGTATGATCAAGGTTATGATGGCATGTCACTTCAGAAATTATCTTTTGTTATCGTTTTACCCGCTTCGGGACGAGCAGTAACTAAGCTTGGGGATGCTTGATACGTCTCCGACGTATCGATAATTTCTTATGTTCTATGCCATATTATTGATGATACCTACATCTTTTATGCACACTTTATGTCATATTCGTGCATTTTCCGGAACTAACCTATTAACAAGATGCCTAGAAGTGCCGATTCTGTTGTTTCGCTGTTTTTGGTTTCAGAAATCCTAGTAACGAAATATTCTCGGAATTGGACGAAATCAAGACCTAGGTCCCTATTTTCCCCGGAGCCTTCCAGAACACCCGAGAGACGCCAGAGGGAAGCCCTGGGGGCCCCACACCACACCCTGGCGCGGCCAGAGGGGGGCCGCGCTGCCCTATGGTGTGGGCCCCCCAGGCCCCCTCCGAGGCTGCCCTTCCGCCTATTTAAAGCCTCCGTCGCGAAAACCCTGAGACGAAAAACCACGATACGGAAAACCTTCCAGAGCCGCCGCCATCGCGAAGCCAAGATCTGGGGGACAGGAGTCTCTGTTCCGGCACCTGCCGGAGCGGGGAAGTGCCCCGGAAGGCTTCTCCATCGACACCGCTGCCATCTCCACCGCCATCTTCATCACCGCTGCTGCTCCCATGAGGAGGGAGTAGTTCTCCATCGAGGCTCGGGGCTGTACCGGTAGCTATGTGGTTCATCTCTCTCCTATGTGCTTCAATACAATAATCTCATGAGCTGCCTTACATGATTGAGATTCATATGATGCTGCTTGTAATCTAGATGTCATTATGCTAGTCAAGTGAGTTTTACTTATGTGATCTCCGGAGACTCCTTGTCCCACGTGTGTAAAGGTGACAGTGTGTGCACCGTGTGGGTCTCTTAGGCTATATTTCACGTAATACTTATTCACCGTTATGAAGAGCATAGTGAAGTGCTTATTTATATCTCTTTATGATTGCAATGTGTTTTGTATCACAATTTATCTATGTGCTACTCTAGTGATGTTATTAAAGTAGTTTTATTCCTCCTACACGGTGTAATGGTGACCAGTGTGTGCATCCGTGTTAGTACTTGGTGTATGCTATGATCATGATCTCTTGTAGATTGTGAAGTTAACTATTGCTATGATAGTATTGATGTGATCTATTCCTCCTACATAGTGTGAAGGTGACAGTGTGCATACTATGTTAGTACTTGGTTTAGTCTTATTGATCTTTCATGCACTCTAAGGTTATTTAAATATGAACATTGAATTGTGGAGCTTGTTAACTCCGGCATTGAGGGTTCGTGTAATCCTACACAATGTGTTCATCATCCAACAAGAGAGTGTAGAGTATGCATTTATCTATTCTGTTATGTGATCAATGTTGAGAGTGTCCACTAGTGAAAGTGTAATCCCTAGGCCTTGTTCCTAAATATCGCTATCGTCTGCTTGTTTACTCGTTTTATCGCGTTACTACTGCTGCGTTACTACCGCTGCGTTACTACGCTTGTTTACTCGTCCTGGGCAAAGCACTTTTCCGGTGCCGTTGCTACTACTTATTCATACCACCTGTATTTCACTATCTCTTCGCCGAACTAGTGCACCTATTAGGTGTGTTGGGGACACAAGAGACTTCTTGCTTTGTGGTTGCAGGGTTCCATGAGAGGGATATCTTTGACCTCTTCCTCCCTGAGTTCGATAAACCTTGGGTGATCCACTTAAGGGAAACTTGCTGCTGTTCTACAAACCTCTGCTCTTGGAGGCCCAACACTGTCTACAAGAATAGAAGCTCCCGTAGACATCACCGCGCTTTCCTCAATGTGTGCAAGTACTGCGCTTTGGCTTGCTCCAAGCTACATAGCCGCTGAACCCTACGCTTTTGGGAGTGGCTGAGTCCATCAGGGCACCACCTTGGCCGGTGATACCTGTCCTCTTCTTCATCTTCTGACTCCTCAAAGTCTTCATCTTGAGATGACTCAGCTCGTTTGTTCTGTGGTGGGAGAGGCACTAGACGCTTGAACACTTAAACTTCTCCAGCGCCCCTCTTCTGCTGTCTACACTCCGGGCAGTTGTCGATCGTGGGCAATCGGCTCATTCCTAAATCTCAGCAGTGTTTAAAGAAGGGACAGTCCCAGTGTCTATCCATGTCCTCCTGCTCCCTTGACCTCCCCTTAGAGCGGTGTTCATGTCCTTCGTCGTCTCTATCATGCCGACGGTACCTTCCATTGTCTACATCAGACCGGTGATCTCTCTCGTTATCTCTGTCGTACTGCCGACGTCGGTCATGCTGATACTCATATTTGTTAAGGAGATGCGTGGAGAGTGGTCGTTGATATTGCACGCTTCTCACTTGTTCCTCGGTGAAGTATCGTTTGTCATCATATCGGGGCCGGTCGCGTGGATCGGCCTCCTCTTTTTCCTTGCCGCGGGAGTGGCTGCTTTCCTCTTTATCCTTGCCATGGGGGCGTACAGGCCCTGCCATATTAACATCGAACGAGAAATCTAGCCGACGCCTCGCGGAGTGATTGGGTTCCACCATGTTGACGCCAGGGAACGGATGTGTGTCCACTTTCATGGCAAACTGGCTAAAGATCAATCGGCCCTGTTCTATCGCCGTTTGGATCTGCTGACGAAACCCCTTGCAGTCATTGGTGGTATGGGTGAACAAGTGATGCCATTTGCAGTACGGCCTCCCGTTCATTTCCTGTGCTGTAGGGATTTTATGGCCTTCGGGTAACTTCAGCTGTTTCTCCTTAAGCAATAGATCGAAAATCTGCTCAGCTTTGCTCAAATCGAAGTCAAACCCTCTTGCAGGCCCTTGTGGTTTTACCCATTTGCAGGACACGGGATTTCCCCCGAGCCCATTCAGCTACAGCCACCTCCAGGTCTGGTGCAAGATCTTCAGCTTCTTCCATCTCGACCAGGCCTACCGGACGCTTGAACTTGTCTTGGTACAATTCAGGGTGCCGCTGCTCATACATTGTGAGTTTCTGTACCATGTGGGACAGTGAACTGTACTCTGCTTGGAAAGCCAGATCCTTGATCGGCATTGCGAGGCCCAATGCTACCAGTTCGATTGCTTCTTTCTCAGATAAACGAACAGAATAACATCGATTCCCGACAGTCATGAAACGTTGGATGTATTCAGACACTGTTTCTCCCCGCTTCTGCCGCACCTGTGTTAGATCGGCAATGTCGGCCTCGGTAGCTTCTGAGTGATATTGCACGTGAAACTGCTCCTCCAGTTGCTTCCACGTCCGGACTGAGTATGGTGGCAACGAGGTGTACCATCCAAAGGCTGATCCCGTGAGAGATTGTGCGAAAAACCTCACACGTAACGGGTCTGACGCTGAAATCATGCCCAACTGCGCCAAATATCGGCTCACGTGCTCTATTGAGCTAGACCCTTTTGCTCCATTGAATTTTGAGAATTCAGGGAGCCGATATTTGGGTGGCAGCGGGATCAGATCGTACTCGTCGGGGTACGGCTTGGAATAGCCGATTGTTTTCCTCTTCGGCAAGATGCCGAACTGGTCTCTCAAGATGGTGCTGATTTGTTCCATGGTATTAGCTGTAGGGACCGAGCTCTCACGACTCGTTCCGGTGGCATATTTAGCTAGCCATGCCGGCTTGTCAGCGTCTGCTCCAGAAATCCCTGCCGGTGCAATCTGGTTCGTGCGTGCCAAGGCATTGCAGTCCGGCACGTATGTGCACATGTATCCATGTGGGATCTCCTTAGGCAGCTCATATAGGAATTGTAAATCGCTAGGATCGCCTCCAACCTTGTAGACGACGTACGCCGGTGAACCCGGCAGCTCTGGCGCTGCAAGCGCGAATGGTAGCAGCGGTCTGATCTGGAGCGGTATTTCTCCCTGGTGAGTCCCTAGGGTAGGTCCTGTCGGAGAGTACCGATGCTTCATGATTTCTTGCACCACTCGGACCGCAACGCGCTCGAAAGCGTTCACCAAGCTCTCAGAATGGCAGTGTAGAGAATGAGCCACCATGTAATTAATCTCCTGGCGTAGAGCTCTGGTGCGTTCCTCTGAAGAGGTAGCGAGGTCTACCTCATCAAGAGCGCCTTCGGGGGAGAACCCCTTCCACCTTATGCCATGTGAATGGGTCCTCATGAAGGAGCCGATGAGATCGGCTTCCAAGATGGCTTTCATCTCATCATATTTCTTCTTTTGCTCTTCAGGCAGATCTGCGTACGTGACTGGTTCGTCCACCACCTCATCCGCAGCTTTTGACATGGTTGCTGCAGATGTCGATGTAGTTGCCGTAGAATGTCCCACCGGGCGTGCCAGAATGTGTTGCCTACCAAAAACCCACCGGCGAGTAGCGACGGGCAACACCGTAGAGCCGGGAGGCTCCCAGGACTGCGGTGGACCCTGGTCCCTCGGGCAACGGCCCGCAATGCCTTCTGGCGAACGTCCCGGCTGATGCAAGGGCGTGCCACCTGACCTATACCTGGTCAGAAAGGTGATGGATTGCTTCGACTAGTTTCCTGCATGGCAAACACGTAAACATTAAATACGAGCCCCGATCGGCTCTTAGGTTTCCCTGTGGATCGGCTCAAAGAGCCGATTGCCCCATGGTTCATGTTAGATTTATAATGACATGGGGATCATGCTATATCGATAGCAAGCTAAACTAATCTACAATAGTTTGGGGTTTTCACCGCATAATCGGAACATCCTACGCGTAGTTGAGCCTAGCAGATACGTAAGATAATGGAAAACCAGCCCTAAAGAGGCCTAAAAACCAACATGAAGATCCCTCTAGGGTTTAATAAACCACACCTTACGCACTACCGGATCGTTCAACCCGTTTATAAGGCCTAACCATGCGGATATCAAACCAATCCTTGAAGAACAAGGAACAACTATAACGGATTAGATCTACTAAATAAAGAACAAGCAAGATGCTGCCCTTACACCTAAAATAGGCGTAAGGACAGCTAGGTATCGAGGGGTAGCGTAGCTAAGCAAGTACATCGAGAAAGCATCGACGTCAGCCCCAAAACACCTAAGATAAGGGTGTTGCTCGCCATCAAAAAGGCTTCAGCACGAGCAACACCAATGACAAATAAACTGATACTGCCTAGATCGCAAGATGCGATCTAGGCAGCATGTTGCTTACCCGGGAGAAACCCTCGAAACAAGGGGTGGCGATGCGCCTAGATTGATTTGTTGCGAATGTGATCGTCCTCCTTCTCAATAACCCTAGATACATATTTATAGTCCGTAGACTTTCTAACTTGGGAATAAACCCAACTGTGTACGAGCTAAACTCTATCTCTTAATTCTAACCGACACGTAACCTACTATAATTTACAGATACACGGGCAATCTAGCCCAAACTTCTTGTACAAGGCCGGTTCAGGAATATTTTCCGTGCATATCCTCTAAGCCCATTTAATCACGGCCCATCTCCAGACTTGGTTAAAATCTGGTGATAACAGCCACTAAAGAACTTGTCGCGTGCGCTAGTGAGGTCCGTTGCTAATTTCATCTTTTTTTTAATTTAAAAAGAATGGACCATTGCCTAGTTGTCCACATGATTTTAAAAGAAACACCCTAAAAACTAAAAGAAAGCAATCGAGTCCATATCGTCTTCTTGTGCCATTGACGAGAGGAGATGGTGTGGGGGAGGCGGTTGCCGTCGCCGGAGGTGGTGTGGAGGAGGGGGCGGTTGCCATCGCCGGAGGTGGTGAGGAGGAGGAGGCAGTCACACGTCACGGGAGGTGGTGCGGAGTAGGAGGCAGAAGTGGAAGAGGAGGAGAGGGAAGGTGGAAGAGGAGGACAGGAGAAGGTGGAGCAGTGGAAGAGGAGGGGATAAGGTAGAGAAAGGGTATATGAGGAGGGAAGAGTTTAAAAATAGTGAGAGGGAATTTTTAATTTCCATATTTGAAACTTTCATGCGCCGAAATCTAAAACCTGAAAAAACTTTATGTTCCTTTTCGATTTGTGGGAATCTAAAAAATTGCTAAATGCCCGGAAAAGTTTTACCGAGACATGACCCTATTTTGTATAATATATCAAAATTCATGTTTGTTAATTTTTCTTAAAACTAGATGTCATATCACATGACCAAGGATTTATTTTTTGAATTTTCTATTATTTTCTGTGATTTTTAGAAAACTGAAAAGGCGATATCGATCCGGGGGTGGGGGGGGTGCAAATCCTGAGATTACTAGCTTGGTTCCCATAATAGGACACGCTATCACTAAGTTGATAGTAGCAGCGTACCCAAAGTAAGGCACGTGGCTAGTATTTTGCCTGATTTGCGCATATCAGCTTAATATATTGGCAGCGGACGGATAATGACGTACGCGACCGGTATGGAGATAGCAGTCGCGTGCCCCCATGGAAGCGCGCCGCGGGAACTTTCTGGACCTGAGTACATTCGGGCCCCACATACTAGTTGTGTGCGTTACCCTTCTCTATGCTGCCATTAAAAGCGTACCAGTCACGTGCGCCTTTTTTGCACGCAACTACTCATACCGGTTGCATCCGTTTAGATGGGTGCGCTGCCAATGAGCGTTCCCTATAGCGTTTTCCCTACTAGTGGGAATATATCATTCTTCTTCTTCATATCCCAGTGTTGCCCCTATTAGCCCACATATCGTTTGTCCACTCCTGCCTCTTGTTCCTCCAGGACTCATTATCGGTGGCACTGACATCATGGCCATCCTCAACCTTGTCAGGCATCACTGCATTCTCCTCCTAGAAGAACTCATCCAAACCCCGCCCTAAGATACAGTTGTGCGGAATACAACATGCAAGAACTAGTTTAACATGGGTGGAGAAGATGTGGAACGACTTTTGATCAAGAATCTTCAATCTTTTCTTCAGAGCAGTGAATTCCCTCTCGATCGTGACTCTAAGGCGAGTGTCTAATATTGAAAAGTTCCTTGGAATTTTTGGGGTAGAAGCTTGATGAGAACTCACTGGTCGGTACCTTGTTTACCTAAAGGGTGCCAGATATCCAGGGCATCAAGCATATGCAGCATCGGGTAGGTAGAACTTACCCTCACGGACTTGGAGGCCGTCATGTCTCTCCAAACCGACAGCAAGAATCGTTCCATCATGAGCTGAACCTTCTAGCCAACAAGCACATATATGAACTTCCCCATATCAAAATTGACAACGACAAGCACATCTTGAATGCTTTAGTGGTTTCTCCCCTTTAAGTATGAGTCTGGCTTCGGCGCACTCTTGCAGTGATATGAATACCATCAATCGCCGCACTACGATCCTGACATGAACATGAACAAATTGTTAGGCATCAGTGCAATACAAGTTTGTAATTGTCTGGAAGATAGTGTTGCTCATCTTGAAATATGGAAACCCGCGGTAACTATCTTTGATCTTGGTGGGAGTGGTTGCAGATGGAATCTTGATCATCTCTCTTTTGAGCTCTCTAATGGCATACATGACTTCCTTAAAGTACCGAGAGACTGTCTCGGTCGATCTCGTTCATGAGTTGTGAATTACTCGAAATCGTTGGTTATGCCCAAGAACATGAAGGGACATAGCCACTTGTTGTTTGATGCAGGTGTGGATGATATCTCTAAGCAACTGCCTTGACCTTAATGTATGCAAAAGTTAGTTAAAAGCCACCATTTCATCCTAAGCATGTTCACAACTTCTATGTCGCCATTAGTTCAGATTTGTCATCTTCTCTCTATCACGCTCAAACAATGGTGCATATGTGACGTGGGGCCTAGCGTGTCGACTCTCTCTCTCTCTCTCTCTCTCTCTCTCTCTCTCTTGCGCATAAAAAGGATCCAGGCCTAAAGCACAATTACTAGGGCACCGCTTGAACAAATAGCCTCAACAGCTCGGCCTAATATTTCAATGTGGCACCCGTACAAGCTAAATTGTCCTTAGGTTTAAGCAAACAAGGTAAAGCAATAACAGTAGAGGATGGACATGTTTATAGGTGCTTATAGTCTTCTTCGACGGAGGCCTCATTCAGCAGGAGCCAGAGACAATAGGGATCGGAGGTTGATGGAGGCCGAGACGGCTCGCCGGTCATGCGGATATGCGACACCCACACCCGCGGGACCTCAAGACAGAGAGTGTGATGGAGCCGCAGCCGCAGCCGGTGCCGGAGATCTCCCCGGTAGGAGCTGCCGGTAATGCATATCTATATCGTCGCCGTCGTCTCCTTCAGTGGTAGAGTGGGTTCCGTTCTAAACCGGTGGTGAACGACTAGGGGGCAATGAGGCTACTTCCCGCGCCTAAACGCGGAGCCAATTTCCAGCTCCCGCCATCTCCCGCGCTTCCTCGCGCAAGCCTTCCATTCTGCCAAGGAAAGTCCCAACAAAAATGCCGAATCGAGTGTGCCTTCCTGGCCAACATTTGGGTTGGTTAAATTTTTGGTTGCAGTAATTCCATGCGACCGAGTCTACCAAAAACCATCTTGAACCAGTTTCATGAAGAAGAAGAAAAGAAGAGTAGTATGTGGATGATTTAAGCATCGTACGGTGAAGATGGTATAAATTACTGGTCGAAAAAGGAGGCCTCACTTCAGATGAGAGGATTATGAAGATATGTCAAAGATAATCATTTGGATGAGAAAATCGACAAGGAACAAACCAAAATAATCAGAGAACTTACCGAAGTAGTAATGTAGCGTGCAATTACTTGCACTGCCATCGTTTTAGGGATGAATTTATTCGGCTGCTGAATTTTTCATTTTGAATAAGACGGGTTGTGTGCATCACTCGATGTAGATGCCGGGGCTTTATTCCCCTTTTCATAAGGAAAATACTTGCACTGCCATGTTTTATCAGTGGTTAATCGGTTCACAGTCGCCTATGGTACATACGCTTCCATCTATGTTTGTGTAAGAGTTTTTTAGACCAATGTATGTTTGTAAGTACTAGTCAGCACCTTACTGTTTGCAGTAACAATTTGGGCGGCTATAATTGATCTATAGGCCCATCAATAGAGATGAGCATCATCTGGACCCTTCTATGTGAAGTCATTCTAAATAAAGATTTCATCAGTCTATGGACACGTGATTCTTCTCAAGTTTTCAAGTAGCAAACATATTATTAGCTTCTATTTCTTGCACATTGAGATGATTTTCGTATGGACAGCTCAGCTGAGCTCCTTGCTTTTCCAGTATCGTTTCTATTTTTGAAAAGAGAGATCAGATAGGCCATCGTCAGAGATGACCATTGTCAACACCCGGATTTTTAACTCCAGATGCCTATTATATCATACATCGCAATCCCACGAAGATTGTTTTTGCGAGAGATAATAGTTAAGTAGCATAGAGTCATCATTTATTACAACACATACTTGTCTTACAACACATACTTGTCTTATAACAATGGATCACATGATCCAATATTACACAAATAGATTGTTCAACAACACAAATAAGCAGCGGAAGCGAAGTAGTAGTGGACTATCTATTTCACAGGCAACGCTTGACGTTAGAAGATGATCCTAGTTATCGTAGACGTCATGTTGTCCGTCGTCCTGATACTGTGACTCCTCTTCATAGTCTGGCATTTGAATAGCCAGGGACACAGCCGTGAGTACTTTAAAGTACTCGCAAACAAATACCAAAGTAATTGCTTAACAACTTTAATAAGGGGTGCTAAGCTCTATGTTTATTTGCATAAAGCCAAGTTTAGTTCATAAACATTTAGTAAAGACTTCTCATTTAGCTAACTAACTCAAGTGGGAACATTAGTGTCATTCCCACAAATCAATTGTGATTCAAGTCAAATCAGCTTTCAATTCACCATTCCTTTTTAAGATAAAAGTTCTGACAACGGAACAGTATGGCATTTCCAATCGTCCGTAACCGTGTACACGGCTATTCGAATAGGTTTAACACTCTGCAGAGGTTGTACTCTTGTGCCACAACTTTTGATTACATCCGTCGAGGATAACCCCGAATCATCGTAACTCGGTACGCGGATCATCAACCTTAACCTTTCACTTATATACCCTAGTATAGGCACCTCTCCCCATGAGCTTGTCCTCCCGGTGAAAACCAACTGTCAACCCGGGAACTGCACAGGGCTTGGGTCGTACATTCACCTCATATTCACATCATTTCACTATTAACGGAGGCAGCCTCGGCATAACCCCTATGATGCTTGTTAGAGGGAACCCATACTAAGACACACAAACTTCCAGTTAAGCCCTACCCATAATCAGGTATTGTGGGGGTACTTGTATAATTGGAAAGGTATCGCATTCAAACCCAATCATCAGTTTTCATCAAAATTCACCAAGTCATTCATGTCACCTTCATCTTCAAAACCTTTCAAAGTCATTTCACATGTTCCCATCTAGAGTAGTCACTTTTATTTAATTAGCACTAGCCACTAATCATGAGGGGTGCTATCTAGCTTTGATTTTCCCTAAGCTAAACTTGGTTGCTCTTATTCTACTCTAGACCAAGTGAATCATGAATCAAAAATAAGCTTTAAAAGACAATAAGCAAAATAATTGCAAGGTAAAAACATGGGATAGGTTGATTAAACATAAAGTAAAGAGTGATGGTGCCTTGCTCTTGTAGAGCTTTGCACATGGTGCTTTGCAAGAGTGTTAGCTTGCCTTGAGCAGGGTAGTGGTCAAAGTTTTTCTCCTCCTCCTGGGAGTAGCCTTCCTCCTCTTGATATTCCTCGTTACTAGCGTCTATATACGAATACGAGGTACACAATCACCACACCAAACTTATATGCTAGACTAAACACACCAAAGATTCACACAAACCTATTCTAGCATCACATTATTCATAGCATGGTGATTTACTTGATTTTCCTATTTAAGAGAAAAATAATTTCCTCTCATTACAATTATTGGTTTGGTTTGCTATTTAATTCTTTGGAGAAAATAATTTCCTCACATTAAATTCTATTAAGATTTAATCTCCTCAAATAATAATAGGGTATGAAATATAGGTTGACCAAGGTCAACATTTCATATCTATTATGTGGGAGTATAAATTTAAATGAGGTGCTACACCTCATACATTTTATGAATAACATAGTAATGATTTAAAATCACTAAGTAATAAAATAAGAGGTTATTTAGCCTAAGGTCATTACCTCTTATTGAATCACTTAGGATCAAGATTTAAATGAGATAGGAGCTCTCATACTATTTAAAGAATTTGAATTATAAAATTTAAATGCACTAGAAATGGCTCCATAGCCATTATTTTGATCTAGTCCATGATCATACAAACAAATTGGTTATCTTTTTGCATAATCAATTAGAGGACATCATTTGTGATTTATGAGAGTTGGAATCAACTCAAAATCAATTATGGTTGAATTTTAATTAAAGTTTCAATTTGTAAAAGTCCCTGCCTTGTCATTTTTATCATTTTAAAACTACTATGAAATTGGAGGTGAGACCAATGGCATTGGTTAGATAATTTCATAGGCTTTCTAGAGATATAAAGTTTGCTAAATTTGGTGCAGTAGATTTGAAACTATTCAAAATTTACCAAAGCATCTGCAGGCTATTCAAACTATTCTAAAATTTGGATTTGAATAAGTGGGCTTGGCGGGAAAGGGAAACGGGCCGCAACGGGGAAAATTAAACAGGCCAGCCTGATGTCTACGGGTGCTTCTATTCTTGTAGACAGTGTTGGGCCTCCAAGAGCAGAGGTTTGTAGAACAGCAGCAAGTTTCCCTTAAGTGGATCACCCAAGGTTTATCGAACTCAGGGAGGAAGAGGTCAAAGATATCCCTCTCATGCAACCCTGCAACCACAAAGCAAGAAGTCTCTTGTGTCCCCAACACACCTAATAGGTGCACTAGTTCGGCGAAGAGATAGTGAAATACAGGTGGTATGAATATATATGAGCAGTAGTAACGGCGCCAGAAAAGTGCTTGCTGGCGTGTGGTTGATGGTGGTAATATTGCAGGAAGTACAGATGCAGTAAAACAGTAAACAAGCAGCGGTAGCAGTATTTAGGAACAAGGCCTAGGGATCATACTTTCACTAGTGGACACTCTCAACATTGATCACATAACAGAATAAATAAATAGATGCTAGAATCTACACCCTCTTGTTGGATGATGAACACCACTAACTGTGTAGGATTACACGAACCCTCAATGCCGGAGTTAACAAGGTCCACAATATTCAATGTTCATATTTAAATAACCTTAGAGTGCATGACAGATCAACACAACTAAACCAAGTACTAACATAGCATGCACACTGTCACCTTCACACTACGAAAGGAGGCATAGATCACATCAATACCATCATAGCAATAGTTAACTTCATAATCTACAAGAGATCACAATCATAGCCTACACCAAGTACTACACGATGCACACATCTGTCACCATTACACCGTGCGGGAGGAATAAACTACTTTAATAACATCACTAGAGTAGCACACGAGATAAATTGTGATACAAAACACATTGCAATCATAAAGGGATATAAATAAGCACTTCACTATGCCATTCATAACGGTGAATAAGTATTACGTGAAATATAGCCTAAGAGACCCACACGGTGCACACACTATCACCTTTACACACGTGGGACAAGGAGTCTCCAGGAGATCACATAAGTAAAACCCACTTGACTAGCATAATGACATCTAGATTACAAGCATCATCATATGAATCTCAATCATGTAAGGCAGCTCATGAGATTATTGTATTGAAGCACATAGGAGAGAGATGAACCACATAGCTACCGGTACAGCCCCGAGCCTCGATGGAGAACTACTCCCTCCTCATGGGAGACAGCAGCGTTGATGAAGATGGCGGTCGTGTTGATGGAGAAGCCTTCCGGGGGCACTTCCCCGTCCCGGCGGCGTGCTGGAACAGAGACTCCTGTCCCCCAGATCTTGGCTTCGCGATGGCGGCGGCTCTGGAAGGTTTCTCGTACCATGGCTTTTCCGTATCGAGGTTTTAGGTCAGGGACCTTTAAATAGGCGAAGAGGCGGAGTCGGAAGGCTGACGAGGCGACGACACAACAGGGGGCGCGGCCCACCCCCTGGCCGCGCCGGCCTGTCATCTGGGGCCCCCAGGGCTCCCCTCTGGCGGCTCTCGGGTGTTCTGGAAGCTTCGTGGAAAAATAGGATGCTGGGCGTTGATTTCGTCCGATTCCGAGAATATTTCCTTACTAGGATTTCTGAAACCAAAAACAGCGAACAAAGCAATCGGCCCTTCGGCATCTCGTCAATAGGTTAGTTCCGAAAAACGCATAATAATGACATAAAGTATGCATAAAACATGTAGATATCATCAATAATGTGGCATGGAACATAAGAAATTATCGATACGTCGGAGACGTATCACAGCCCATCTACGCGTCTCGCGCGAGTGGGCCGCCTGGCGAGTGGGGCCCGATGTCAGCGGCTTAACGCATGCGAAGCGGTACGCGTGAGGAGGTCCGTTGGATTAGAGGGTGATCGTGCGGCGCACGATCATCTTCTTCTCCGGCGAGAACCCGCGGCTCTGGCGGCGAACCTAGGGGGTCGGAGGGTGTACCACGGCTCCGGCGGTCGGCGGCGAGGTTCACGGTGACCTTGTCGACGATGCTGAGGCGACTGGTACAAGTGGCGGCGCTTGGGGAGGCTTGAATCGATGGCGGCGATGTCAGGGTTCCGTCGGCTTCGAGCTTGCAATTCCGGCGGTTCCGGCGACGATTGGGCTAGCTACTGGTGTGAGGCGAAGCAGCGAAGAGAGGGGAGTGAGATGGTGTGAATGGCTTGTGCTCGGGGCTGCTCTATTTATAGAGTTGAGTGGGTGCCGCGGGTGCTGTGAGAAGGCGTACATGGCGCGGCGTCTCCGGCATGCGAAAGGGGAAGGTAAGGACTGCGTTCGATGGGCGACGGTATGGCAATGTTGCGCATGCCTCTGGCGCAGAGAAGCGGTGACGAGATCACTCGGGCGTGTGCTAATCATGCCGCGGTACTAGCGGCAAGTCTCCGGCGAGGACGAGGGCGACGGGGCTTCTACGCGTCTTTGAGCATGTCTAGGAGCTAGAGGGAAGCGAGACGATGCTCGACGCAGTGGTAGGCTTTGCAGGGGAGGACGGAGGCGATCGGTCGAGCGACGCCCTGGGGCGTCCGGTACGCAGTGAGCGCACATACTGGCATGCACTGACATCGTGCTGGGCGTGCCTCGCCTAGCCAATGCCAGCCTCGCGCTCGATCGGGCCGTGCATGGTCGTGATCATCAAGCTCTGGGGATTCTCCAGGACAAGGTCTGGGTGAGAGAGTGAGGCCAGAGAAAAAGTGAGAGAGGGTGGCCGGCATGGCATGGCATGGAGAGAAAGGAGCTCTCTCTCCACTTTAATCAGCACCAGCAAGGACGAGGCTTGATACAGGGGATGCAGGAGATGCTCATCATCACAAAATTAAAGTGGTTTAGCCCAAAACCCACTGGATAATGAGGTGTATTGCAAAACTGAGATGCTGCCTGCCATGTGTTCGACACAATGGCCGCAAGAACTTTTTATTCGAATTTTGAAAATCTGTTTGGTACATCTCAAACATATATTTAAAGAGGTAGAATGATGGTGGTGGTGGTCAATTTGGGGAAAGTTTGCAAGATTTCAAAATGGAGATCATCTTCTCTTTTTTTCAAAGTCTCATATTGTCAACTCTTTTCTGGTCAACCTGGTCAGAGTCAACACTGGTGGTCAACATCAAAGTGGTTCACCTTGACATGGTCTTGGATGAGGTGGCAAGTGCTGACCAAGTTTGGTTTAGAAATAATCAAAACCTGGGGTGAAAAGTGGGTAAGATTTTATAAAGTGGCCAAATGACCATTATCACATGTATGTTGGATTTGAATTTTCCTTTGATTTGAATCTGGTTTCTTTGATTCAAAAGTGTGTGTTATTGATATATATGTGTTTTACAAACAATGGCCCAAGCAAAATAGGCCTTGGTGGATGATTTGCCAAAGTGGCTAAATGTGTATGAGAGGGAAAATTGAATTCTTTTCCATTTCTTCTATTTCTCTCAAATTAGGGTTGGTTGATCTTGGTTTAGGGTTTAAGCACACTTGATCAACAATAAACACTCATCATGGCAAATGCACACAAGAGGAATGCACACTATGCATAAAACTATATGTAACACTATATGCATAGAAAAGTTTTTGTTAGTTGTGAATTTTGAGTATTTGAAATTCTCTCTCTTTATTTATTTGGTTGAAACTTGGGATGTTACAAACCCTTCCCCCTTACAAAAGATCTCGTCCCAAGATCTTAAAGAAAAATTAGGTACTAAAGAGATCTGGGTATTCAGTCTTCATGAAATCTTCTCGCTCCCATGTGGCTTCTTCTTCGGTATGGTTACTCCATTGGATCTTCAGAAACTTGATACTCCTAGTGCGGGTGGTTCTGAAAGCTTCTTCTAAGATGCGAATAGGCACTTCGCGGTAGGTCAAGTCTGAGTTGATATCCACAGCTCGGTGATCGATGTTCTTGAAAACCTCGGTCTTCTCAGGCACTTCCAAACATTTCCGGAGTAACGAGATGTGAAACACATTGTGTACTGCTGACATTTCTTCCGGTAACTCCAGTTGATAAGACACTTCTCCTCGGCGACTCAGGACTTTGAATGGTCCGACATATCGGGGTGCAAGCTTTCCTCTAAGCTGGAATCTCTGCATTCCTTTAAGAGGGGACACTTTGAGATACACGAAATCTCCGATCTCGAAGGTCATCTCTCGGCGTCTCTTGTCGGCGTAGCTCTTCTGTCTTGACTGGGCGGTCTTGAGGTATTCGCGGATCTTGTGAACCTTCTCTTCATCTTCTCGAAGATATCTGGTCCAAACACTTGGCTCTCTCCGACTTCTGACCAATTCAGAGGGGTACGGCACTTCCTTCCGTACAATGCTTCAAAGGGGGCCATTTGCAAACTGGCTTGATAGCTGTTGTTTTACGAGAATTCTGCGTAAGGTAAGAAGTCTTCCCACTTGGATCCATACTCAGGCACACATGCTCTCAACATATCTTCCAGTATCTGATTGACGCGTTCAGTCTGTCCATCCGTCTGCGGGTGATAGGCTGTGCTGAAATTCAGTCGGGTTCCGAGTCCTTCATGTACTTTCTGCCAGAATCTGGAGGTGAATTGAGATCCTCTATCTGACACTATCGACTTCGGGGTTCCGTGCAAGCTGACTATCCTTGAGATATACAACTCTGCGAGTCTTGGGCCTTGGTAGGTGGTCTTGACGGGGATGAAGTGGGCTACCTTGGTCAATCTGTCGACCACTACCCAAATAGAATCATTCCTTTTACTAGATTTGGGCAGTCCGGTGATGAAGTCCATCCCGACGGAATCCCACTTCCATTCGGAAATCTGCAGGGGTTGCAGCAATCCTGCGGGTCGTTGATGTTCTGCTTTGACTCGTTGACAGATATCACACTTGGCGATGTAGCTTCCGATTTCTGTCTTCATTCCATGCCACCAAAATTGTTCTTTCAAGTCTTGGTACATCTTGGTTCCTCCGGGATGAATGGAGTAAAGGGTGTCATGGGCTTCCTTCAGAATAACTTGCTTCAACTCTGAATCTTCGGTGAATCCCGGTGCCTTTCCTGCAGTCCCGTCAATGCTAGCATTTCCCTTCTGGGCTTCCTTGATCTGACTAATCAGTGTAGGTTGGAGTTCAATGCTGGCTAGAAATCCTTCACTAACTAACTCCAGTCTAAACTGTTCAAACTCTTGAAACAGGCTGGGTTGCTCGATTGCGATCATGGAGTTCAATTGACACGACAATCTACTCAGGGCATCTGCTACAACATTGGCCTTGCCGGGGTGGTAGTGAATTTCCATATCATAATCCTTGATTAACTCTATCCATCTGCGCTGCCTCATATTCAGCTCCTTCTGGGTGAAGATATACTTCAAGCTCTTGTGATCCGAATAGATCTCGCATTGATTAGCCATGAGGTAATGACGCCACACTTTCAGGGCTAAAACCATGGCTGCTAGCTCTAAGTCATGGGTTGGATAGTTCTGCTCATGTTGCTTCAGTTGCCTTGATAGGTATGAGATCACTTTGCCTTCTTGCATCAACACACACCCAAGACCAATCTTGGAGGCGTCACAGTATACGTCAAATGGCTTGGTGATGTCCGGCATGATCAATATTGGGGTTGAGGTCAATCTGCTCTTGAGCTGTTGGAAACTCTCTTCACATTTGTCAGTCCATTCGATCTTCTTGTCCTTCTTCAGCAATTGAGTCATTGGTCTTGCTATGCTCGAGAATCCTTCGTCAAACCGGCGGTAATATCCCGCCAATCCGAGAAATGCACGGACTTCAGTCTGAGTGGTTGGGGCTTTCCATTCTTCAACGGTCTTGATCTTTGAGGGGTCAACGGCAATTCCTCCTGCAGACAAGATATGTCCCAGGAATCCTACTTCCTTCAACCAAAACTCACACTTGCTGAACTTGGCGTACAACTGATGCTCCCGAAGGGTATCTAGGACCACTTCCAAATGATGCTCATGTTCTTCTTCGGATTTGGAGTAAATAAGGATGTCGTCGATGAAGACAACGACAAACTTATCTAGGAAGTTCATAAAGATCAGATTCATGAGGTTCATGAAGTAAGCGGGGGCATTGGTCAATCCAAATGACATGACATTGTACTCATACAATCCATATCTGGTGGTGAAGGCAGTTTTGGGGATATCGGTGGCACGAATCTTTAGTTGGTGGTAACCAGTCCTAAGATCAATCTTAGAGAACACTTTGGCACCGGTCAGCTGGTCAAACAGATCCTCTATCTTTGGCAAAGGATACTTGTTCTTTATGGTGACATCGTTAAGCTTACGGTAATCCGTACATAAACGAGTGGCACCATCCTTCTTGTCCACAAACAAAACTGGGGATCTCCAAGGCGACGCACTTGGTCGAATCAGACCTTTGAACAACATATCATCCAGTTGCTTCTTCAGTTCCACTAACTCTGTCGGGTTCATACTATAGGCTCTCTGGGTAATAGGTCCGGTTCCGGGGATTAACTCAATGATAAACTCGATATCCCGATCTGGGGGCATACCGGGTAGATCATCAGGAAACACATCGGGGTATCGACAGACGACCCTGATCTGATCCAAGGTGGGTTTGACTAGACTCTGGTTGCAGGTAAACTTTCTGGGCAATCTTTCCGATATGTGCTCGACTAACACTCCGGTTCTACTAGTCATGGTGATGGCCTTCTTGGCACAATCAATCAGTCCATGATGTTTGGACATCTGATACGTCCCAAACGTATCTATAATTTCTTATGTTCCATGCTAACTTTTATGATGATACTCACATGTTTTATACACATTATATGTCATTATTATGCATTTTCCGGCAATAACCTATTGACGAGATGCCGAAGAGCCAGTTGTTGTTTTCTGCTGTTTTTGGTTTCAGAAATCCTAGTAAGGAAATATTATCGGAATTGGACGAAATCAACGCCCGGGGTCTTATTTTTCCACGAAGCTTCCAGAAGACCGAGGGAGATACGAAGTGGGGCGACGAGGCGCCGACACAATAGGGCGGCGCGGCCCAGGCCCTGGCCACGCGGCCCTGGTGTGTGGGGCCCTCGTGATGCCCCCGACTCTGCCCTTCCGCCTACTTAAAGCCTTCGTCGCGAATACCCCAGAACCGAGAGCCACGATACGAAAAACCTTCCAGAGACGCCGCCGCCGCCAATCCCATCTCGGGGAATTCAAGAGATCGCCTCCGGCACCCTGCCGGAGAGGGGAATCATCTCCCGGAGGTCTCTTCATCACCATGATCGCCTCCAGATCGATGTGTGAGTAGTTCACCCCTGGACTATGGGTCCATAGCGGTAGCTAGATGGTTGTCTTCTCCTCATTGTGCTATCATGTTAGATCTTGTGAGCTGCCTATCATGATCAAGATCATCTATTTGTAATGCTACATGTTGTGTTTGTTGGGATCCGATGAATATTGAATACTATGTCAAGTTGATTATCAATCTATCATATATGTTGTTTATGTTCTTGCATGCTCTCCGTTGCTAGTAGAGGCTCCGGCCAAGTTGATACTTGTAACTCCAAGAGGGAGTATTTATGCTCGATAGTGGGTTCATGCCTCCATTGAATCCGGGACAGTGACGAGAAAGTTCTAAGGTTGTGGATGTGCTGTTGCCACTAGGGATAAAACATCAATGCTTTGTCTAAGGATATTTGTGTTGATTACATTATGCACCATACTTAATGCAATTGTCTGTTGTTTGCAACTTAATACTGGAAGGGGTTCGGATGATAACCTGAAGGTGGACTTTTTAGGCATAGATGCATGCTGGATAGCGGTCTATGTACTTTGTCGCAATGTTCCCAACGGACGTGTGTTAACCACTACCACGCCAACAGCAAGGATTTTTCTGGCGCCGTTGCCGGGGAGATCAAGACACGCTGCAAGGGGAGTCTCCCACATCCAATCTCTTTACTTTGTTTTTGTCTTGCTTTACTTTATTTTATTTACTGCTTTGTTTGCTCTTATATCAAAAACACAAAAAAAATTGTTGCTAGTTTTACTTTATTTACTGTCTTGTTCTCCATATTAAAAAACACAAAAAAATTAGTTACTTGCATTTACTTTATTTAGTTTGCTTTATTTACTACTGCTAAAATGGGTACTGTTGAGAATACTAAGTTGTGTGACTTCACTAGCACAAATAATAATTATTTAATATGCACACCTATTGCTCCACCTGCAACTACAGCAGAATTCTTTGAAATTAAACCTGCTTTACTAAATCTTGTTATGAGAGAGCAATTTTCTGGTGTTAGTTCTGATGATGCTGCTGCCCATCTTAATAATTTTGTTGAACTTTGTGAAATGCAAAAGTATAAGGATGTAGATGGTGATATTATAAAATTAAAATTGTTTCCTTTCTCCTTAAGAGGAAGAGCTAAAGAATTGTTGCTATCTCTGCCTAGAAATAGTGTTGATTCATGGACTAAATGTAAGGATGCTTTTATTGGTAGATATTATCCTCCCGCTAAAATTATATCTTTGAGAAGTAGCATAATGAATTTTAAGCAATTAGATAATGAACATGTTGCTCAAGCATGGGAGAGAATGAAATCTTTGGTGAAGAATTGCCCTACCCATGGACTAACTACTTGGATGATCATCCAAACCTTTTATGCAGGATTGAATTTTTCTTCGCGGAACCTATTGGATTCAGCTACTGGAGGTACCTTTATGTCCATCACTTTGGGGGCGGCAACAAAGCTTCTTGATGATATGATGATAAATTACTCTGAATGGCACACGGAAAGAGCTCTGCAAGGTAAGAAGGTAAATTCTGTTGAAGAAACCTCCTCCTTGAGTGATAAGATTGATGCTATTATGTCTATGCTTGTGAATGGTAGATCTAATGTTGATCCTAATAATGTTCCTTTAGCTTCATTGGTTGCCCAAGAAGAACATGTTGATGTGAATTTTATTAAAAGTAATAATTTCAACAACAATGCTTATAGGAATAATTCTGGTAACAACTATAGGCCATATCCTTCTGCTAATGGTAATGGTTATGGTAATTCTTATGGGAATTCTTACAACAATAATAGGAGTGTACCCCCTGGTCTTGAAGCCATGCTTAAAGAATTTATTAGTACACAAACTCGCTTTTAATAAATCTGTTGAGGAAAAGCTTGATAAAATTGATATTCTTGCTTCTAAGGTTGATAGACTTGCCTCTGATGTTGATCTTTTAAAATTGAAAGTTATGCCTAATAAGGATAATGATAATAAAATTGTTACTACTGCAAATGCCATCCAAGTTCGAATTAATGAGAATATTAGATTGATGGCTGAATTGCATGCTAGGT
Source organism: Lolium rigidum (assembly GCF_022539505.1). Taxonomy (NCBI): domain Eukaryota; kingdom Viridiplantae; phylum Streptophyta; class Magnoliopsida; order Poales; family Poaceae; genus Lolium; species Lolium rigidum. The sequence continues at coordinate 352,783,401 of NC_061513.1, read as the reverse complement.
GGGAAAGAGAAGAAAATGAAAAACTTGCTAAAGAGAATAATGTAGCTAAAGTTTGGACTATTACCACCACTAGTAATGCTAATGCTTCACATGTTGCTACACCCCTTACTATCAATGGTAAAATAATTGGTGTTGGCAATGTTTCTACTCCTAGTGCAAAGCGTGCAAAATTGCCTAAAACTGCTAAAACTGCTGAAACTGTTTGTGATCCCATTGCTGTAGATCATAATGTTTTAGATTTTGATGATTGTCACATCTCTGAAGTTATAAAGTTCTTACAAAAACTTGCTAAAAGTCCCAATGCTAGTGCTATAAATTTGGCATTTGCAAAACATATTACAAATGCTCTCATAAAAGCTAGAGAGGAGAAACTAAAACTTGAATCTTCTATTCCTAGGAAGTTAGAAGATGGTTGGGAGCCCATCATTAAGATGAGGGTCAATGATTTTGATTGTAATGCTTTATGTGATCTTGGTGCAAGTATTTCTGTTATGCCTAAGAAAATCTATAATATGCTTGACTTGCCACCATTGAAAAATTGGTATTTGGATGTTAATCTTGCTGATAATGCTATAAAGAAACCTTTGGGGAGAATTGATAATGTTCATATTATGGTTAACAATAACCTTGTACCCGTTGATTTTGTTGTCTTGGATATTGAATGCAATGCATCTTGTCCCATTATATTGGGAAGACCTTTTCTTCGAACTGTTGGTGCTACCATTGATATGAAGGAAGGTAATATTAAGTATCAATTTCCTCTTAAGAAAGGTATGGAACACTTCCCTAGAAAGAGAATGAATTTACCTTATGATTCTATTATTAGAACAAATTATGATGTTGATGCTTCATCTCTTGATAATACTTGATTCACACTTTCTGCGCCTAGCTGAAAGGCGTTAAAGAAAAGCGCTTATGGGAGACAACCCATTATTTTACTTCTGTACTTTTGTTTTATATTTGAGTCTTGGAAGTTGTTACTTCTGTAACAACCTCTCCTTATCTTTATTTTATTGCATTGTTGTGCCAAGTAAAGTCTTTGATAGTAAAATCAATACTAGATTTGGATTACTGCGCAGGAACAGATTTCTTGCTGTCACGAAATTGAGCCGCCCCTGCTGTAGAAAATTTAGAAAAATCTGCCAATTTAGGTGCGTGATCCTCAGATATGTACGCAACTTTCATTCCATTTGGGCATTTTCATCTGAGCAAGTCCAGTTCCTCTAAAAAATTCGTCTTTACGGACTGTTCTGTTTTGACAGATTCTGCCTTTTATTTCGCATTGCCTGTTTTGCTATGTTTGATGGATTTCTTTGTTCCATTAACTTTCAGTAGCTTTGTGCAATGTCCAGAAGTGTTAAGAATGATTATGTCACCTCTGAATATATGAATTATGCACTAACCCTCTAATGAGATTGTTTCGAGTTTGGTGTGGAGGAAGTTTTCAAGGGTCAAGAGAGGAGGATGATACAATATGATCAAGAAGAGTGAAAAGTCTAAGCTTGGGGATTTCCCCGTGGTTCATCCCTGCATATTTTAAGAAGACTAGAGCATCTAAGCTTGGGGATGCCCAAGGCATCCCTTTTTCATCGACAACTTATCAGGTCACCTCTAGTGAAACTATATTTTTATTCTGTCACATCTTATGTGCTTTACTTGGAGCGTCTGTTTGTTTTTGTTTTTGTTTTTGTTTGAATAAAATTGGATCCTAGTATTCCTTGTTTGGGAGAGAGACACGCTCCGTTGTTTCGTATGAACACATATGTTCTTAGCTTTACTCTTAATGTTCATGGCGAATGTTGAACTACTTCGTTCATTGTTATATGGTTGGAAACGGAAAATGCCGCATGTGGTAATTGGTATAATGTCTTGAATAATTGGATACTTGGCAATTGTTGTGCTCATATAGATCATGTTTAAGCTCTTGCATCATGTACTTTGCACCCATTAATGAAAAACTACATAGAGCTTGTTAAAATTTGGTTTGCATGATTGATCTCTAGAGTCTAGATATTTTCTGGTTAAGGTGTTTGAACAACAAGGAGACGATGTAAAGTCTTATAATGCTTACAATATGTTCATATGTGAGTTTTGCTGCACCGTTTTATACTTGAGTTTGCTTCAAACAACCTTGCTAGCCTAGCCTTGTATTGAGAGGAATTATTCTCGTGCATCCAAATCCTTGAGCCAAAAACTATGCCATTTGTGTCCACCATACCTACCTACTACATGGTATTTCTCTGCAATTCCAAAGTACATTACTTGAGTGCTACCTTTAAAAATTCTATTCTTTGTCTTTGCAATATATAGCTAATGGGAAAAATAGCCTTAAAACTATTGTGGTGAAGAATATGTACTTATGTGTCTTATTTCTTAATAAGTTGCTTGTTGAGCGGTAACCATGTTTCTGGGGACGCCATCAACTATTACACCTTTGTTGAATATCATGTGAGTTGCTATGCATGTTCGTCTTGTCTGAAGTAAGGGCGATTTTCATGATCAAATGGTTTGAGTATGCATATTGTTAGAGAAAAACATTGGGCCGCTAACTAAAACCATGATCCATGGTGGAAGTTTCAGTTTGGACAATTAATCCTCAATCTCTTATGATAATTTTAGCTGTTGTTGAATGCTTATGCATTAAAGAGGAGTCCATTATCTGTTGTCTATGTTGTCCCGGTATGGATGTCTAAGTTGAGAATAATCAAAAGCGAGAAATCCAATGCGAACTTTCTCCTTAGACCTTTGTACAGGCGGCATAGAGGTACCCCTTTGTGACACTTGGTTGAAACATATGCTATGCAATGATAATCCATGTTAATCCAAGCTAATTAGGACAAGGTGCCAGCACTATTGGTATACTATGCATGAGGCTTGAAACTTATAGGATATCTTATACATAACACATATGATTTATTACTACAGTTGACAAAATTGTTCTATGTTTTCAAAATGAAAAGCTCTAGCACAAATATAGTAATCCATGCTTCCCTCTGCAAAGGGCCTATCTTCTACTTTATTATTGAGTCAGTTCACCTATTCTTTCTATCCTAGAAGCAAACACTTGTATCAACTATGTGCATTGATTCTTACATGTTTACCTATTGCACTTGTTATATTACTTTGTGTTGACAATTATCCATGAGATATACATGTTGAAATTGTAAGCAACCGCTGAAACTTATATCTTCCTTTGTGTTGTTTCAAAGCTTTCTACTTTGAATTTATTGCTTTATGAGTAACTCTTATGCAAGTCTTATTGATGCTTGTCTTGAAAGTATTATTCATGAAAAGTCTTTGCTATATGATTCAGTTATTTACTCATTATCTTCACCATTGCTTCGAACCGCTGCATTCATCTCATATGCTTTACAATAGTATTGATCACGATTATGATAGCATGTCACTTCAGAAATTATCTTTGTTATCGTTTACCTACTCGAGGGCGAGTAGGAACTAAGCTTGGGGATGCTTGATACGTCCCAAACGTATCTATAATTTCTTATGTTCCATGCTACTTCTATGATGATACTCACATGTTTTATACACATTATATGTCATTATTATGCATTTTCCGGCACTAACCTATTGACGAGATTCCGAAGAGCCGCTTGTCGTTTTCTGCTGTTTTTGGTTTCAGAAATCCTAGTAAGGAAATATTCTCGGAATTGGACGAAATCAACGCCCAGGGTCTTATTTTTCTAAGAAGCTTCCAGAAGACCGAGAGAGATACGAAGTGGGGCGACGAGGCGCCGACACAACAGGGCGGCGCGGCCCAGGCCCTGGCCGCGCGGCCCTGGTGTGTGGGGCCCTCGTGACGCCCCCGACTCTGCCCTTCCGCCTACTTAAAGCCTTCGTCGCGAATACCCCAGTACCGAGAGCCACGATACGGAAAACCTTCCAGAGACGCCGCCGCCGCCAATCCCATCTCGGGGGATTCAGGAGATCGCCTCCGGCACCCTCGCCGGAGAGGGGAATCATCTCCCGAGGTCTCTTCATCACCATGATCGCCTCCGGATCGATGTGTGAGTAGTTCACCCCTGGACTATGGGTCCATAGCAGTAGCTAGATGGTTGTCTTCTCCTCATTGTGCTATCATGTTAGATCTTGTGAGCTGCCTATCATGATCAAGATCATCTATTTGTAATGCTACATGTTGTGTTTGTTGGGATCCGATGAATATTGAATACTATGTCAAGTTGATTATCAATCTATCATATATGTTGTTTATGTTCTTGCATGCTCTCCGTTGCTAGTAGAGGCTCTGGCCAAGTTGATACTTGTAACTCCAAGAGGGAGTATTTATGCTCGATAGTGGGTTCATGCCTCCATTGAATCTGGGACATTGACAGAAAGTTCTAAGGTTGTGGATGTGCTGTTTCCACTAGGGATAAAACATCAATGCTTTGTCTAAGGATATTTGTGTTGATTACATTACGCACCATACTTAATGCAATTGTCTCGTTGTTTGCAACTTAATACCGGAAGGGGTTCGGATGATAACCTCGAAGGTGGACTTTTTAGGCATAGATGCATGCCGGATAGCGGTCTATGTACTTGTCGTAA
>NC_061513.1:352757503-352778735 GCF_022539505.1 Lolium rigidum | reverse complement strand
TCACTTTTAAGCAAGGGGATGAGGAGAGTTTTAAGGATGCTTGGTCTAGAATTTTTACTTCTTATCGTGAAACTGAACCTCAAATGACTCTAAGTTTGCTCCTTAGTAATTTTTATTTTGGTCTTATGGTTCGCTATAGATATGCTTTGGATACTTTAGTGGTTCGCTATAGAAATGCCATAAAGAAGTTGGTTGCATCACATGATTCAGCTAATAATTTTGATTCAGCCCTTATCAGCATTCATAATAGATTAAATACTCTTGAGACAAGTGCATCTCGCTTAAATGAAAATTATGGATACATTCGTAACCGTCTTGATCAAGTTTTAGTGAACTCTGAACTTTCATTATGGGATCCTGTCTGTTAAAATTGTTATCGGTGATCGAACTCTTCATGCCTACTCGTGATATTATGTATGAATTTTGCCTTATGCCCGAAAGCATTTATAAATCTTTGAAACTTTGGGGAGTCGATGAAGGAGGAGAAGAGATAACTCTCATTGATAACTCTATTATAATTCCTAAGGGAGTAGCTGCAGGTGTGCATACAACCATTCTTGGAAGAACAATATCCATTGATTATCTTGTTATTGAAACAGAAAAATCATACTTGGGAGATCCCCGTTGAAACTATTGGGAGCAAGCCATTGATGTGGGAAAAGGCACTCGAAATTCACCTCTATGTCATGGGGAAATCATATATTCCCTAAACCAAAGGGAAGGAAAACAATAAGAAAGGTAAGGGTAAAGCCCAAGGTAAGGTTGACGCACCATCCTTCGATAATACTTGAGTTACACTTTCTGCGCCTAGCTGAAAGGCGTTAAAGAAAAGCGCTTATGGGAGACAACCCATGTTTTTACCTACAGTACTTTGTTTTATATTTGTGTCTTGGAAGTTGTTTACTACTGTAGCAACCTCTCCTTATCTTAGTTTTATGTTTTGTTGTGCCAAGTAAAGTCTTTGATAGAAAAGTAAGTACTAGATTTGGATTATCGCAGAAACAGATTTCTTTGCTGTCACGAATCTGGGTCTAATTCTCTGTAGGTAACTCAGAAAATTATGCCAATTTACGTGAGTGATCCTCAGATATGTACGCAACTTTCATTCAATTTGAGCATTTTCGTTTGAGCAAGTCTGGTGGCCTAATAAAATCCATCTTTACGGACTGTTCTGTTTTGACAGATTCTGTCTTTTATTTCGCATTGCCTCTTTTGCTATGTTGGATGAATTTCTTTGATCCATTAATGTCCAGTAGCTTTATGCAATGTCCAGAAGTGTTAAGAATGATTGTGTCACCTCTGAACATGTGAATTTTTATTATGCACTAACCCTCTAATGAGTTGTTTCGAGTTTGGTGTGGAGGAAGTTTTCAAGGATCAAGAGAGGAGTATGATGCAATATGATTAAGGAGAGTGAAAGCTCTAAGCTTGGGGATGCCCTGTGGTTCACCCCTGCATATATTAAGAAGACTCAAGCTGTCTAAGCTTGGGGATGCCCAAGGCATCCCCTTCTTCATCGACAACATTATCAGGTTCCTCCCTGAAACTATATTTTTATTCGGCCACATCTTATGTACTTTGCTTGGAGCGTCGGTTTGTTTTTGTTTTTTTGTTTTGTTTGAATAAAATGGATCCTAGCATTCACTTTATGGGAGAGAGACACGCTCCGCTGTTGCATATGGACAAATATGTCCTTAGGTTCTACTCATAGTATTCTATGGCGAAGTTTCTCCTTCGTTAAATTGTTATATGGTTGGAATTGGAAAATGCTACATGTAGTAAATTGCTATAATGTCTTGGATAATTTGATACTTGGCAATTGTTGTGCTCATGTTTAAGCTCTTGCATCATATACTTTGCACCCATTAATGAAGAAATACTTAGAGCTTGCTAATTTGGTTTGCATATTTGGTTTCTCTAGAGTCTAGATAACATCTAGTATTGAGTTTTGAACAACAAGGAAGACGGTATGGAGTCTTATAATGTTTACCATATGTCTTTTATGTGAGTTTTGCTGTACCGTTCATCCTTGTGTTTGTTTCAAATAACCTTGCTAGCCTAAACCTTGTATCGAGAGGGAATACTTCTCATGCATCCAAAATCCTTGAGCCAACCACTATGCCATTTGTGTCCACCATACCTACCTACTACATGGTATTTATCCGCCATTCCAAAGTAAATTGCTTGAGTGCTACCTTTAAAATTCCATCATTCACCTTTGCAATATATAGCTCATGGGACAAATAGCATAAAAACTATTGTAGTATTGAATATGTACTTATGCACTTTATCTCTTATTAAGTTGCTTGTTGAGCGGTAACCATGTTTCGGGGACGCCATCAACTATTCCTTGTTGGATATCATGTGAGTTGCTATGCATGTCCGTCTTGTCTCGAAGCAAGAGAGATCTACCACCTTCATGGTTGGAGCATGCATGTTGTTAGAGAAGAACTTTGGGCCGCTAACTAAAGCCATGATTCATGGTGGAAGTTTCAGATCTTGGACATATATCCTCAATCTCATATGAGAATAAAAATTGTTGCCACATGCTTATGCATAAAAGAGGAGTCCATTATCTGTTGTCCATGTTGTCCCGGTATGGATGTCTAAGTTGAGAATAATCAAAAGCGAGAAATCCAAAATGCGAGCTTTCTCCTAGACCATTGTACAAAGCGGCATGGAGGTACCCCATTGTGACACTTGGTCAAAACATGTGCATTGCAAAGATCCGGTAGTCCAAGTTAATTAGGACAAGGTGCGGGCACTATTAGTATACTATGCATGAGACTTGCAACTTGTAAGATATAACTTTCATAACTCATATGCTTTATTACTACCGTTGACAAAATTGTTTCATGTTTTCAAAATAAAAGCTCTAGCACAAATATAGCAATCGATGCTTTCCTCTTTGAAGGACCATTCTCTTTACTTTTATGTTGAGTCAGTTCACCTATCTCTTTCCATCCCAAGAAGCAAACACTTGTGTGAACTGTGCATTGATTCCTACATACTTGCATATTGTACTTGTTATATTACTCTATGTTGACTATTATCCATGAGATATACATGTTACAAGTTGAAAGCAACCGCTGAAACGTAATCTTCCTTTGTGTTGCTTCAATACCTTTACTTTGATTTATTGCTTTATGAGTTAACTCTTATGCAAGACTTATTAATACTTGTCTTGAAGTACTATTCATGAAAAGTCTTTGCTATATGATTCACTTGTTTACTCATGTCATCACCATTGTTTTGATCGCTGCATCCACTACATATGTTTACAAATAGTATGATCAAGGTTATGATGGCATATCACTTCGTAAATTATCTTTGTTATCGTTTTACCTCGCTCGGGACGAGCAGTAACTAAGCTTGGGATGCTTGATACGTCTCCGACGTATCGATAATTTCTTATGTTCTATGCCATATTATTGATGATACCTACATGTTTTATGCACACTTTATGTCATATTCGTGCATTTTCTGGAACTAACCTAGTAACAAGATGCCGAAGTGCCAGTTGCTGTTTTCTGCTGTTTTTGGTTTCAGAAATCCTAGTAACGAAATATTCTCGGAATTGGGCGAAATCAAAGCCCAGGGGCCTATTTTTCCACGAAGCTTCCAGAAGTCCGAAGACGAGACGAAGAGGGGCCACGGGGTGGCCAAACCCTAGGGCGGCGCGCCCCCCCCCCCCTGGCCGCGCCGGCCTATGGTGTGGGCCCCCCGTGCCGCCTCTTGACTTGCCCTTCCGCCTACTTAAAGCCTCCGTGACGAAACCCCCAGTACCGAGAGCCACGATACGGAAAACCTCACCGAGACGCCGTCGCCGCCGATCCCATCTCGGGGATCCAGGAGATCGCTCCCGGCACCTCCGCCGGAGAGGGGATTCATCTCCCGGAGGACTCTACGCCGCCATGGTCGCCTCCGGAGTGATGAGTGAGTAGTCTACCCCTGTACTATGGGTCCATAGCAGTAGCTAGATGGTTGTCTTCTCCTCGTTGTGCTTCATTGTTAGATCTTGTGAGCTGCCTAACATGATCAAGATCATCTATATGTAATTCTATATGTTGTGTTTGTCGGGATCCGATGGATAGAGAATACTATGTCATGTTAATTATCAAGTTATTATACATGTGTTGTTTATGATCTTGCATGCTCTCCGTTTCTAGTAGAGGCTCTGGCCAAGTTTTTACTTTTAACTCCAAGAGGGAGTACTTATGCTCGATAGTGGGTTCATGCCCGCATTGACACCTGGGGAGTGACGGAAACCCCTAAGGTTGTGTTGTGTCGTTGCCACTAGGGATAAAACATTGGCGCTATGTCCGAGGATGTAGTTGTTGATTACATTACGCACCATACTTAATGCAATTGTCCGTTGTTAGCAACTTAATACTCGGAGGGGTTCGGACGATAACCCGAAGGTGGACTTTTAGGCATAGATGCGGTTGGATGGCGGTCTATGTACTTTGTCGTAATGCCCAATTAAATCTCACTATACTTATCATGTCATGTATGTGCATTGTTATGCCCTCTCTATTTGTCAATTGCCCGACTGTAATTTGTTCACCCAACATGCTTTTATCTTATGGGAGAGACACCTCTAGTGAACTGTGGACCCCGGTCCACTCTTTAATACTGAAATACAAATCTGCTGCAATACTTGTTTTACTGTTTTCTTGCAAACAATCATCTTCCACACAATACGGTTAATCCTTTGTTACAGCAAGCCGGTGAGATTGACAACCTCACTGCATTTCGTTGGGGCAAAGTACTTTGTTTGTGTTGTGCAGGTTCCACGTTGGCGCCGGAATCTTCGGTGTTGCGCCGCACTACATCCCGCCGCCATCAACCTTCAACGTGCTTCTTGACTCCTACTGGTCCGATTAAACCTTGGTTTCTTACTGAGGGAAACTTGCCGCTGTGTGCATCACACCTTCCTCTTGGGGTTCCCAACGGACGCGTGTCGAACGAAAAGACAATACGTCAACCACGCGCATCATGGCCCTGACAGCATGGCCATCATCTACCTCGTCAGGCATCACTGCATTCTCCTCCTAGAAGAACTCATCCAAACCCCGCCCTAAGATCCAGTTGTGCGGAATACAACATGCAAGAACTAGTTTAACATGGGTGGAGAAGATGTGGAACGACTTTTGATCAAGAATCCTCAATCTTTTCTTCAGAGCAGTGAATGCCCTCTCGATGGTGACTCTAAGGCGAGTGTCTAATATTGAAAAGTTCCTTGGAATTTTTGGGGTAGAACCTTGATGAGAACTCACTGGTCGGTACCTTGTTTACCTAAAGGGTGCCAGATATCCAGGGCATCAAGCATATGCAGCATCGGGTAGGTAGAACTTACCCTCACGGACTTGGAGGCCGTCGTGTCTCTCCAAACCGACAGCAAGAATCATTGCATCATGAGGTGAACCTTCTAGCCAACAAGCACATATATAAACTTCCCCATATCAAAATTGACAATGACAAGCACATCTTGAATGCTTTAGTGGTTTCTCTCCTTTAAGTATGAGTCTGGCTTCGGCGCACTCTTGCAGTGATATGAATACCATCAATCGCCCCACTATGATCCTGACAGGAACATGAACAAATTCTTAGGCATCAGTGCAATACAAGTTTGTAATTGTCTGGAAGATAGTGTTGCTCATCTTGAAATATGGAAACCAGCGGTAACTATCTTTGATCTTGGTGGGAGTGCTTGCAGATGGCATCTTGATCATCTCTCTTTTGAGCTCTCTAATGGAATACATGACTTCCTTAAAGTACCGAGAGACTGTCTCGGTCGATCTCGTTCATGAGTTGTGAATTACTCGAAATCTTAGGTTATACCCAAGAACATGAAGGGACATAGCCACTTGTTGTTTGATGCAGGTGTGGATGATATCTCTAAGAAGCTGCCTTGATCTTAATGTGTGCAGAAGTTGGTTAAAAGCCACCATTTCATCCTAAGCATGTTGACAACTTCTATGTCGCCATTAGTTCAGATTTGTCATCTTCTCTCTGTCACGCTCAAACAATGGTGCATATGTGACGTGGGGCCTAGCGTGTCGACAACTCTCTCTCTCTCTCTCTTGAGCATAAAAAGGATCCAGGCCTAAAGCACAGTTACGAGGGCACCGCTTGAACAAATAGCCTCAACAGCTCGGCCTAATATTTCAATGTGGCACCCGTACAAGCTAAATTGTCCTTAGGTTTAAGCAAACAAGTTAAAGCAATAACGGTAGAGGATGGACATGTTTATAGGTGCTTATAGTCCTCTTCGACGGAGGCCTCATTCAGCAGGAGCCGGAGACGATAGGGATCGGAGGTTGATGGAGGCCGAACGGCTCGCCGGTCATGCGGATATGCGACACCCACACTCGCGGGACCACAAGACAGAGAGGGTGATGGAGCCGCAGCCGCAGCCGGTGCCGGAGATCTCCCCAGTAGGAGCTGCCCGTAATGCAGATCTAAATCGTCGTCGTCGTCTCCTTCACTGGTAGAGTGGGTTCCGTTCTAAACCGGTGGTGACCGACTAGGGGGCAATGAGGCTACTTCCCGCGCCTAAACGCTGAGCCAATTTCCAGCTTCCGACATCTCCCGCGCTTCCTCGCGCAAGCCTTCCATTCATTTGCGCTGGCAAGTGCATGTCCCAGCAAAAATGCCGAATCGAGTGTGCCATCCTGGCCAACATTTGGATTGCTTAAATTTTCGGTTGCAGCAATTCCGTGCGACCGAGTCTCCCAAACACCCTTTTTTTTTTTTTTTTGGCTCGGTGCATACGAGAAAACAGGACTTACGAGCTGCCCATCACGCCCTTGGTGGTGTTTCAGGAATTTTATGGCCGGCAAAACAAAAGAATCGTGTATATATGTGAGAATGTATCCGTCATCGCTGACATGGATAGCACACATGTAACACACTAACACGCGTACGTACAACGGTGAGGATTAACCTGCACCGCTCATTGTAGTGCGAGGAATATTCAGATTGCACTTGTACACCCATGATGCGGCTCGCCTATATATAGAGCGAGACGTCGATCCGCTCGTATCACTCAACTCTTAAGCTCTCAAACTTTGCTCTGTTTTTTCTCTCTGCTTCCTTGAACCCGATCGAGCTAGAAGAAACTTGCCAGACATGGTGGTCCTCGCCAAGGCCGAGCTGGAGCAGATTGCCCTCCCGGCGGCGCAGCCGCCGATGGCTGACGTCCGCGCCGTGGACCTGTCCGCCGCGCCGGGCCCCGATCGTGCCGCCGCGGCGCGCACGCTGGTGGCTGCATGCGAGGAGCAGGGCTTCTTCAGGGTGACGGGCCACGGCGTGCCGCAGGAGCTGGTGCGCGCCGTGGAGGCGGCCGCGGCGGGGTTCTTCGCCCTGCCGCAGGCCGAGAAGGAGGGTGCCACGGGGGAGCCGGTCGGGTACGGCTGCAAGCAGATCGGCGACGGCGGCGACCTCGGGTGGATCGAGTACCTGCTCCTCTGCCTCACCTCTGCCGGGACCGTGCCGGCCGCTTCGTTCCCGTTCTCGACATTGCCGTGCGCGGCTGCGGCCGCCGCCACCGCGTCGCTGTCCGAGCCCTGTAGCCCCCTACGGTGAGTCCTTGGACACCCATTCGGTGTGTACTCCTCGTTGCACCCTCACAAAGAACATATATACATGTGGTTAGCTTAGTTAGCTGTTGCTGCTTGCATAACTCAGATCCCTAATCAAGGATGTAATCGTCTTTTCTGCATGTCGTTTGTGATAATTAAGACCTCTGCATGCTTCAAATGCGTGATCGAATGATCGTCCTAGCGCGCATGCCGTAACAGGAAGCTCTAAGCATGCATCATGTCCTATCATCCTAGTTAGTCTTAATTCCGTCAGAACAACACCTCAAACCGTAGCGAGCGACAACAGTCGATTCATCCAGGTCTGTACGGAAAGGTCGCACGTCGTACACGAAGCCGTATAATTCCCTAAAAAAATATTAATGAAAAAATATACTCTCTTCGATTCATAATAAGTGTCCCTCCAATTCATAATAAGCGTTGATGGTCTAATTTAAATATAAGCTAATTTAAACTATACAATTGCAACATCTTTTATGAATTGCAAGGAGCAATTTTCATGAAAAAAAACTAGCGAGAAATTCCGTGGATAAGATTGGCCATGTCGTGGCCGTGTGTAGGTTCACTATATATTTCTCGCCGCAGACGTACGGAGGCGGACTATAGTTTAATGTTTGACTCACGTGTGGTTCAGGCGGCGACGTAACGACCGGTCCATCAGTTCCTTTCGATCTCGCTCTGTACCTGCCGTGCCGCTCCGTGCGTACGTGTCCGTAGTGTACTCGTGTCGATCGACGCGCCGCCGTTTCTGCCGCTCCGGTGACGTGCTGCCCTTTACGGGGAGCACCCGTCGCCGCCGTCTCTATCCGAATCTTTTTGACATCATCATCCCAGCCCATACGAGAAGATCCGAATCCATACGTACGTCGTGGTTTCACTTTTGCCGAAAACGATTCCTGATTTTGCTCATCGGCTGGCGTACGTACGCAGGGAGCTGCTGGAGGAGTACGCGGCGGCGGTGCGGCGGGTGGCGTGCGGGCTGCTGGAACTGATGGCGGAGGGGCTCGGGATCGAGCCGGCGGACACGATCTCCCGGCTGGTGGCGGACGCGGAGAGCGACAACATGCTCCGGGTGAACCACTACCCGCCGGCCCCGCGGCCGGAGCAGCAGGCGGGGAGGTTGCTGACGGGGTTCGGCGAGCACACGGACCCGCAAATCATCTCCGTGCTCCGCTCCAACGGCACCACCGGGCTCGAGATCGCGGGGCGCGACGGCGCCTGGGCCTCCGTGCCGCCCGACGCCGACTCCTTCTTCATCAACGTCGGCGACGCCCTCCAGGTACGTGGCAGGCTGCAGTAATTGATGCTAGTATCACCGTGTGGAATCCTAGCGCATCAGTGAGTGATCTTGTGTGGACAGGTGTTGACGAACGGGAGGTTCAGGAGCGTGAAGCACAGAGTGGTGGTGAGCAGCGAGAGGTCCAGGGTGTCCATGATCTTCTTGGGCGGCCCGCCGCCCGGCGCAAGGCTGGCGCCGCTGCCGCAGCTGCTGGGGGACGGCGGCGGCCGGAGCCGGTACAGGGAGTTCACCTGGATGGAGTACAAGAGCTGCAGCCACAGGGGCAGGCTCGTCGACGACCGCCTCCGCCCCTTCGAGAACTAGCCGCCTCTACCGGCCAGTCTGACGTGCTAGCTACCTTGCGTGTGCCGCGGCCGGTGTGCGTGCGTTCTTCCGCAGGTTGCAGCTCGTTAGTAATTTGTGATTACTAGGTAGGAAAGCGCGGCTTGCCGCGCGCTTGCCCGCCTAACGGCGTGCAAGTAGATATAAAAAAATGTTATGAAAAAAGTTAAATTAACAAATTATTGAAAGTTTAATAAAAAGCATTGTATTACACAAATCATAAATACTTATGTATTAGCAAAAAGTTTGCAAGCAGGTCAAAGTCATTAGCTTGTTGAATTAGAAAGCAGGGCAGACATTACTAACAAGAACCAGGTGTATCACACTATCAAAGACCTTTCATAGCACGAGTTTTGATGTGTTTCTCATGAGCACAAATACAGCAATTTCTATTAGCACACAAATAACCACATTGAAAGTGCTTCTGTATATGCACTTGAACATAACAAGTTGTGCTGATTAAGCAAACTTGTCCATGAGTCACAGCGCCATCATAATTGTTAGCCTAACTTAAAAACCATCTAACCCCTAAGAATAATGAACTCTTTATTAGCATGAGTATGGGCAACAACTTATTCATCAGCTTGTCACGCTCTAGAGGCAGCCAGTGGTTTTGAGACATTAGTTGAAGTGCTCTAGTATCCTGGAATAGATATAACATATTAGAGATAGAGCTTTTGTAGGTGACCAGATAGGCATAAAAAAAATTTAGTGTAAACCTACTACTGAGCATGCTTGAGGAAGAAAGAGAATAAAAGCTGGTTTAAAATATGTGCACTTTCATTCTTTCTTACCAATTTCTACATGACCATGTTAAAAAGAACAACATTGCCATCCTACATATTACACTCAGGATATTAAAATACACAGGCCTACCAAAATTAAATTCAAAATAAAAGTAATTTTGATGCGGGACATTCTTTGCTTGGAAGGTGATAATGCAGTCAGACGTTATATCTCCAATAGCTTAGTAGGAATTCATTTCTCATGGAGTCACACCTGTAAATAATCATTCTTATAAATAATACCATGGAAGCTGACAATATGCAAACAATTTAAATCATAACCTCTTTCAGTATATCAACCACATAAGTGCTAGAAAGAAAAAAGATATTTTGAGATTGAACAAAATTAAGTCACCAGGCGTGCTATTACCTGAAAGAATAAACAAGTCAAAATTATCCATAAAATATGTGGAAAATCCCAACTACTTGTTTCGTGTTATGTGGAAATTCCAGATTCTCATTGCTCTTCTCCTTTCTTGGATCAGTCTAGACAAAACGTGACAATTTCATTTATCGACCAACTTTTATTGATTAAGAATTCCAGCAAACTGCAAAAGAAAACCTGCTTTATCATTTCCAGAGGGAAATGAAGAAACAATAAAATAAGATAAAGAGAAAGGCTGATATGTTATACCTTACCAAGCAATTGACATGTCATGATACAGTAGAACAATGTCTTCCTGTACAGATGATACAAATAAAATCGACTTTGGAAAACCTTTTCACCACTTATTGATGTACTCAGAACCAGTAAGGTCACATACATGCAGAGTTCACATTATTCTCACAATTGTAAAATAGAAAATGATGGGGTCAGTTCTGATCAAACCAGAAGTAACCGAGGGGTAGAAATATAGATTCATTGTATGTATCTATTATTGTAAGTTGATTATATTGTAGGAGGGAATCAGATTTCAGTTTTGCGTCTTGTCGTGCGGCGCCTCTTCCAGCCACTGGTGATTCAAACGGAAGTACAGAGCATCTAAGAAAAATGGCAAATACATGCATTACCAGTGCAGTACGTCCAGCCTCAATAAGCCAAAAGGCAGTAGAAAATATATAAGGATAGCAGGCAGTAGAAAGCTTATATAGTTTCTTGCCATGCATGGCCCATGGAACAGTAGTAGATCCCAGGAATATATATAAGAAACTGATCTAAAAACATTAGTAGCTTGACCACACATCTTGAACATACTGTTTGTCCTCATTGTTTGTTGCCAGTCTGTAACCAAGGTCCACGAGTTAGTAAAAGAACACACAATATATCAAAATTTGTTCAATAATAGGTACTGTAATCTAGAAAGAGAATCCATATCCTAACCTTTTCAAAGGAAATAGACCATGACAGATAATTATCCTTTCAAACAATTAAGACAAAGGTATAGACATGGCCTTCCTTGATCGCAGAAGTCCAGGAAAAATCTTATGAAGTTAGTTGTAATGGTGGATTTGGCATCTCTGTGTTTCATCAGATGGACTTGATATTTGTCCTTCCACACCCTAGTTTGATAGGCAGACACTAAACCACCGGTTTAAGGAACATACTGAATGGCCATGCATATAGCCTATAAAATAGCAATAAAGACCAAAAACTGAACAAATAGCCAAAACTCTGAGGTTCTAAGTGGAGCCATGAACTTAATATTGTGCTTTCCCTACTCAGTTCAGTAAATTTGTTTCTGAAGCAAAACTCCCTTCTATCTATATCCAGAGAAAGAAAGTATTGTATAGGAGATACCATCATAATGAAGAATGTTCCGGCAAAATGTAATTAGCGATGCATCACCTATGTTGTTCCTACATGCTCAAAGAAAGTAATATCTGTTTTTCACATTTACAAAAGTGCAGCCCCACACAAAAGTATACCACTAAGAACAATTCACCCAACGGAACACCATACCTGCAAAATCTGAAGGTCTTTCTTCAACTCGGGCGTGATGGTAGGCGCCCAACCAATTTATGTGTGCCCTACAGACATTCAAACATACTCCTTTATATTCAACTTTCTATGAACTTTAAAAGGAAAATCACAAACTGGGAACCAAGTTAATGCAGGGTGATGCAACTTTATTGCAACATGAACCAACAATACAAATTTAACACTGCTTTTACCACTCACTTTCCAACGAATAAAATGTACGGTTCACCATATGTGACATATTTAGGCATGTTTTAACTTAATGGTCAGAAAATCTTTTAAGATCACCTTTGTTCAACATTATGGTAGCCAATTGTCTGCATTTTACTTAGATCGCCACCAACCTTAGGCTCCACCCAAGCAAACCAATCTTCCATGAAAACTCAAACTGTCAGCCAGCTTTAGTTGTCCAATTAACATCAGTAAGCGCAACATCATTCCTAGCATCAGGAATTAAGCCCATTTGCCATTGTTCTAGTTTTACCTATAGCACCCAAACTCCAAAATATTATAAATTTCAGCACGTTGGCTGTAGTACACAATACATACAACAAATAACAAATCCTATGCCTTGATAGCCTCTTACGTGAACCAAACTAAAATTAATATTCTAGAAATAGGTGTCCATTATAATAGTTGATTTTGCACTCCTTCAAACATCAGTGGTAGTTCGCCATTAATCAAAAAATTCTTGATGACGCATATATAAGTAGATGATAATTTCTCAATTACCGTAAGTGTACCATGTGAAACTCTCCCAACTATTATTTGTCACTTATCAGCAATTGTGCCCAATAACAATGATCTAGAACTTACTTTATTTTGTATAAAGGAATCAGACGATCACCTTGTTGCTGTAGGGAAGGGTATCTCCTCGACGTCTCCGTGTCTTCCACGCGGCTCGTCACTCCTATGCTTCACCACTGTCTGTTCCAGTCATGCAGACGATCCACCATGGAAATATTCTCTGATGAAAGACATATTATTAATTTCTGCAGGATAGCAAACAACTTGATTTAACCAAAGGCAAAAATTTATGCATACATCAAGTAGCACTAAAAGAAAAATCTGGAAATCTAAAAATCCATGACAATAGTTGGGTCTTATTATTATTTATTTACTAATTTGGTGAGAAACCAAATAACTCTAAAATCATAGGTTTTGATGTACATAAAAGCACAATATGAGGTGAGGCAACACAAATACTGAACTTAACTTCAAATGTTTCAGAGCAAAGCTAATCGTTGCTTTGCATGTCAAAACATGCATCTCATCTAGGAGGAATTCAAAGGCAAGTGTAATTGTCGGTGGTTGCCTCATTGCTCCCTCGAATGTTTTACATATCCTAGTGGGTGCATCTGTTGTGAGTTTGGAGAACCTGTGTTGATGCTCATCAGGTTGCCGAAATTCAGAGCAGCACCAAGAACCCTCTACCTGCTGCTCTTCGGCTCCTGGCAGGCTGCCTGGATAAATGAAATCATTTGCGTAAGTGTAAAAATGCAGGAACACGAATAGAAGATTCCACACTTGAAGATCTGAAGCAATATGTAGCTAGTAAAGTCGGTGTTCCTTTTCCAAAGAATCTGAATAAAACACTTTTTAGACATAATTATCAGGTCTTCAAACTTTACCTCAAGAGTAGCATAGGAGATTCTTAGCTGATTGAAATCCAGATAAAAGTTAGAGACATAGAGCATAGCATCCAGCCTCATGAATGCAAACAATATGTCTAGGATTGTTTTCAGAAATGCATCAACTTTGCAAAGCTTGGCAGGTGGATGATCCTTGAAATACCTCAGATTATGCTCTTCTGACTGAGCATTCATAGCGCTTATGCTCCCAAACCATTTGCATTGCCTGTACTCGGAAACCAGAACAGCTAGAGTTAATAACCAAAGAGTAGCATAAAAGAGCGAGAGAAGCGGTAATTAATAACTGCAAAAACCAATTAGCTATGTCATGTAAAAATATATTGTACCTTTTTCCACACAAAAAGAGAACTTACCATCCAGTCCAAGCTTCAGTCCAAATCGTAGGCTTGTCAGGCTGATCCAGATAAAATGCATCATGCAAAAAACCATTGATGCATCTATCTATACAAAGGACACAATAAATGTAATTTCAGAAATTTGTTCAACAAAAGAGATAACATGCAGTATATTCCACATAGAGGAATTTCATAGTATTAATATCAACAAGCTTTGCATCCTTGTTCATTAAAAAACTACCTTTCTTACCCTCTGTGCTCAAAACAATTGTATCATCTGTAACAATACATATAATATAATTTGCTCTCTGCTCATAGTACAAAGCCTCTCAAGAAAACTGGATTCGGACAGACCGCTCAAAATTTTGGAAAACTAATTAAACTTCAGGTAAATATCCAACCTTTATTGGAACAAAGAGGATGGTTTTCCTGAACCTTTAGTGTAATTTAAGCATACTGCAGGCTTGCGGACTTGAGCTGTGAGGGCAGAGGTGCTGCTGCTACTGGTGCCTCCCACGTACACCCCTCAACTCCTCTTCAAGAACATTGGAATCCCCATCTGTACTCGTCCTTGTACGTGAGCAGGCTTGGGAACGCAAAAGGTGCCGGCCTTGGTTGATAGCAGCAGAATTCTGGAGAGGTTCAATCTGCCTAGCAGCCAGCAAAACAAAAATTGTGAGGAATAATAAATCCCACATAAGTATGTTACAGAAACAAATTTACTGATATTCACACAACAACCCTATTCATGGTGCCCCCAAAATCAAAGCTTTAACATATTTTACTTAGAAGATCCAAATATGGTTAAGTAATGGTGATTATTCATCTAACCTTCCCTTCCCCGTTGCCTCCCTTATGATTTCCTTGCTCTGCTTCACTTTCACTACAAAGAGGCTGCATAAAAAGCAACCACTAAAATTCAGCTTGACATCAATTTATGCGTTGGATCTCATAATATGTTCCTGGACATTCTAAAAGCATTGCACACAGAGAGGCAGAAGGGGATGGTGCATAAGTTACATAGGAAATAACTCATCTGCAGCAATAAGCATAATTTCTACCAGAGATCTAAAGGAGTAGATATGGGGATTAAAATTATGCTGAGAGAGAGAGAGAGATGAACATGTAGGTGGAGCAGGCGCCCTTGAGGTCCAGCACCGACCTGTCCAGCCTAGAATCAGCACAACCAGCACGCCGGGAAGGACGGGGCGGCCGCCGCCATGCTCCAGGTCGGGATCGGGATGGACGAGGAGGTCTTCTCTGCCCTTCACCTCACCCCGTTCTCGCGCTGCAGCCGGATGACAGAGAGAGGAGGGTGAGAAAACCCTAGGTGTGCGGACGTCTGGCTGCAAGATCTAGAGGATTAGGGGTTGGGGAGAGGCTGAGGCTCCAGCAAGGGCACATCCCGAGCTCGGTGCTGTAGCTGCGCGTACGGCGTCGCCTCGCCATCCGCCACGAGCGCACGGGCTGAGGACGGAAATGAGACATGGAAAGACGATTTTGCCCCTGGCGGGCATGCAGAACTACGGTGGCAACCACCGCGCGTTACTGTTCGGGTCTATGTCCACACGCATCCATGTATGATCAGTCGCTGACCTGACCTCCGGGTCCCGTGGAAAGCAGGCCCCCAAATCAGTGGGCGAGCCAGACAGCGGGTACGTCACCGAGGGCGAAGAGAAGCTGTCTGGAACGGACGGTTGGGACCATATGAGCAGGACGCATATGCCGATCGGACGCCTGCCATCTCACGATCGCGAAAATGGATGGCCAGTGCTTCGCCACGTCACTTGATCCGACGGCCAGGATTCAAGTGCCCTGGATGGAGGCCCTCAGGTGCAGGAATGTTATCTTTAGATATATGTGGTGTTGTCGTGTTGATAAGGTGCCTAGCTAGGCCTAGTATCATGGAAAAAAATAGAGTATTATTCAATGCTTAATAGCGTCTTATAAGCATATTTGGAGCCGAACATGCTACGTTATTTCACTATATAGCGCGTATTCAGCGTTAATAGCACGCTATAGCATGCTAATAGCGTATTTTTAGATCCACGCTATTTTGTTATAGCGCGCTATTTTTTTCTTTGCCTAGTATACGTGTGTGTGAGATCCATATAGCAAGGAGTACACAGTACTGTGGTTTGTGTCGTGTGCTTGATTGTTAACCGTGTCTGGTCGTAAATTAAATGAACGCTAGCTTGAGATGAGATTCACAAAGAGATTGTGCATGAATGCCTCCATAATTTACGTGAACAATTTCTGAATTTTCATGCAGAAGGTACGACTTACATGTTACAAGAGCCTGGAAACCTCACATGCATGGCTCTAAAAATGGGTTTTAGGCAAGCTTTAGCGGGAAAGTAGAAGAGATAGATGGCTTCATCTGGTTCGCCGTTCTGTGGATGTACACTGACCACTCAACCGGATATCTTGGTTTGGCAGTTAAGAATATCCCATTTGTTTACGGTCAGATCATAGAATTTGGACTACATGGATGACAATATGATATTTGTAAGAACATATATTTGAAAAATCAAGGTACCACTAAAAATTAGAATTATTATGTGGTTCGCCAGGTGGTTCTGAAGAAGGATAATTTAGCTAAGGAAAGCAAAGATGTTGTTTTGTGGTCAATAGGAGACAATACAACATTTATTTATATCATGTCCATTATCAAAGGTAGTTTGGTGTATTGTGCATATGGCTTTTTATGTATCACCCCTAAAAATATTACAAAATTGTTAAGAGCTTGGTTCTTTGGGGTCGCGGAAAAAGGTAAAGTACAAACTTGAGTTGGTGTTTGTGCTTTGCTTTCTCCATATGAAATGAGCGGAATGACAATATCTTTAACAACCCAAAACAACTTATTTTGTATAGATTATTATTCTACCAGCTACACATTAGACAGGGACAGAGCTGCCTTATGAGCAATGGGGTCAGCTGACCCCAATGAAAATTAAGAAATCCTTCACTAATTGGCATGAACTACTATGCATTTAGAGAGAATGACACCAGTGAAATGGAGGGGAAATATAAATGACCCCATCAAAATATTTTTCTAGCTTCGTCCACGACATTAGATCGTATGTGGTGTTATCTACAACCAATGGAGAAGCGAGAGAATTTGGATATTAGGTGCAACCGGCTGAAGATCAATACCGGTTCCAGAGGGTCTTTTGTACCGGTTAAGCAACCGGTACAAAAGCCCCCCCCCTTTGGTACCGGTTTCTTACGAACCGGTATTAAAGGGGCCTCCACGCAGGGCCGGCTCTGGCCCAGGGCAATAGGTGCGACGGCCCGAGGCCCAGCCAAATTTGGGGCCCATAGCTGATATACATGTATATATAAGAGAAGATAGAAAAAAAGAAAGAGGCCCATCTATACTATACACCCACGTTCAAGTCTGGGCCTCCAGCAAGTACGCATTTGAAGAGAAACAAAGCACGCACCGAGGCACGGCCGCGATGGACGTTTCGTTTTCTTTTGGTCTAATCTCTGAACACGCTGATAGTCGGAGATGGAGGCAAAGGGAGCGGCCGCTGCTAGCCGGGTACGGCTTAACGGCTGCGGCCAAGGGCAATCAAATTTGGGACATAAAGGTCAGGTAATTTTGGACTAAAATCTCGACTAAATCGCTCTAGTTATTTGTGTTTTCAATCTAAAATTGTCAACCCGGTGATTGTTTCGCGTTGATGTTGCATCTTTTCGTACTTGAGATGGGAATTTATCGGATATTGGATGCAAACGAATATTTATGGCGCTTATGGCTTTACGTTATTTTTATCAATTCATGTATGAATTCGATCTTTTTCCCCCTCTTTTGGGCCCGTTGATAAAATTCGCCCCGGGGCCTCTGAAATCCTAGAGCCGGCCCTGCCTCCACGTGGGCACCCAGGAGAGCGCAGGGCGAGTGAGCTTTGGTACCGGTTTGTAATACGAACCGGTACCAAAAGTTGGCAGCCGCGGCAGAGAAAATGCATAAATCTATGCCGCGGCAGAAAATTTAGGGTTTAGGGTTTTAGGGGTATCGGACCGTTTCATATCGCGTCGATGCGCCAGAAACGCGTTTGGGTTTAGGTAGTACATGAAGAAAAAGGTGATGCATAGCAAGTTGGTGCATATAATATAAAACATGTAATTGCATAAGATCGCAAATAAAGGAGTACATGCATGAAGATTGATGCGTGTAGTTGACACGTCCGTTGGGAACCCCAAGAGGAAGGTGTGATGCGCACAGCGGCAAGTTTCCCTCAGTTAGAAACCAAGGTTTAATCGAACCAGTAGGAGTCAAGAAGCACGTTGAAGGTTGATGGCGGCGGGATGTAGTGCGGCGCAACACCGAAGATTTCGGCGCCAACGTGGAACCCGCACAACACAACCAAAGTACTTTGCCCCAACGAAACGAGTGAGGTTGTCAATCTCACCGGCTTGCTGTAACAAAGGATTAACCGTATTGTGTGGAAGATAATTGTTTGCGGAGAAAATAGTAAAACAAGTATTGCGGCAGATTTGTATTTCGAGTATTAAAAGAATGGACCAGGGTCCACAGTTCACTAGAGG
This sequence comes from Lolium rigidum, assembly GCF_022539505.1. Lineage (NCBI taxonomy): Eukaryota > Viridiplantae > Streptophyta > Magnoliopsida > Poales > Poaceae > Lolium > Lolium rigidum. The sequence continues at coordinate 352,760,263 of NC_061513.1, read as the reverse complement.
TGTCTCTCCCATAAGATAAAAGCATGTTGGGTGAACAAACTACAGTCGGGCAATTGACAAATAGAGAGGGCATAACAATGCACATACATGACATGATAAGTATAGTGAGATTTAATTGGGCATTACGACAAAGTACATAGACCGCCATCCAACTGCATCTATGCCTAAAAGTCCACCTTCGGGTTATCATCCGAACCCCTCCAGATATTAAGTTGCTAAACAACGGACAATTGCATTAAGTATGGTGCGTAATGTAATCAACAAGTACATCCTCGGACATAGCGCCAATGTTTTATCCCTAGTGGCAACGACGACAACACAACCTTAGAACTTTCTCGTCATCTGTCCCGAGTGTCAATACGGGCATGAACCCACTATCGAGCATAAATACTCCCTCTTGGAGTTAAAAGTAAAAACTTGGCCAGAGCCTCTACTAGTAACGGAGAGCATGCAAGATCATAAACAACACATATGTAATAACTTGATAATTAACATGACATGGTATTCTCTATCCATCGGATCCCGACAAACACAACATAGAGTATTACGGATAGATGATCTTGATCATGTTAGGCAGCTCACAAGATCCAACAATGAAGCACAATGAGGAGAAGACAACCATCTAGCTACTCGCTATGGACCCATAGTCCGAGGGGTGAACTACTCACTCATCACTCCGGAGAGCGACCATGGCGGTGTAGAGTCCTCCCAGGAGATGAATCCCCTCTCCGGCGAGGGTGCGGAGGAGATCTCCCGAATCCCCGAGATGGGATCGGCGGTGGCGGCGTCTCGGTAGGGTTTTCCGTATCGTGGTTTTTTGCCTCGGGGTTTCGCGACGGAGGCTTTAAGTAGGCGGAAGGGCGCGAGTCGGGGCCGGACGAGGGGGCCACACCATAGGGCGGCCCGGGCCCCCGGGCCGCGCCGCCACGTGGTGTCGCCACCTCGTGGCCCCACTTCGAATGTTCTCCGGTCTTCCGGAAGCTCCGTGGAAAAATAGGCCCTCGGGTCTTCGTTTCGTCCAATTCAGAGAATATTTCGTTACTAGGATTTCGAAACCAAAAACAGCAGAAAACGAGAGCTGGCACTTCGGCATCTTGTTAATAGGTTAGTTCCGGAAAATGCACGAATATGACATAAAGTGTGCATAAAACATGTAGGTATCATCAATAATATGGCATAGAACATAAGAAATTATCGATACGTCGGAGACGTATCGGCATCCCCAAGCTTAGTTTCGCTCGTCCCGAGCGAGTAAAAACGATAACAAAGATAATTTACGAAGTGATATGCCATCATAACCTTGATCATACTATTTGTAAACATATGTAGTGAATGCAGCGATCAAAACAATGGTAATGACATGAGTAAACAAGTGAATCATAAAGCAAAGACTTTTCATGAATAGTACTTCAAGACAAGTATTAATAAGTCTTGCATAAGAGTTAACTCATAAAGCAATAAATCAAAGTAAAGGTATTGAAGCAACACAAAGGAAGATTAAGTTTCAGCGGTTGCTTTCAACTTGTAACATGTATATCTCATGGATAATTGTCAACATAGAGTAATATAACAAGTACAATATGCAAGTATGTAGGAATCAATGCACAGTTCACACAAGTGTTTGCTTCTTGAGGTGGAGAGAGATAGGTGAGCTGACTCAACATAAAAGTAAAGAGAATGGTCCTTCAAAGAGGAAAGCATCGATTGCTATATTTGTGCTAGAGCTTTTATTTTGAAAACATGAAACAATTTTGTCAACGGTAGTAATAAAGCATATGAGTTATGTACATTATATCTTACAAGTTGCAAGCCTCATGCATAGTATACTAATAGTGCCCGCACCTTGTCCTAATTAGCTTGGACTACGGATCTTTGCAATGCACATGTTTTAACCAAGTGTCACAATGGGGTACCTCCATGCCGCACTGTACAAAGGTCTAAGGAGAAAGCTCGCATTTTGGATTTCTCGCTTTTGATTATTCTCAACTTAGACATCCATACCGGGACAACATGGACAACAGATAATGGACTCCTCTTTAATGCATAAGCATGTGGCAACAATTATTATTCTCATATGAGATTGAGGATATATGTCCAAAGCTGAAACTTCCACCATGAATCATGGCTTTAGTTAGCGGCCCAATGCTCTTCTCTAACAATATGCATGCTCCAACCATTAAGGTGGTAGATCTCTCTTACTTGGACAAGACGGACATGCATAGCAACTCACATGATATCCAACAAAGAATAGTTGATGGCGTCCCCAGAAACATGGTTATCGCATAACAAGCAACTTAATAAGAGATAAAGTGCATAAGTACATATTCAATACCACAATAGTTTTTAAGCTATTTGTCCCATGAGCTATATATTGCAAAGGTGAATGATGGAATTTTAAAGGTAGCACTCAAGCAATTTACTTTGGAATGGCGGATAAATACCATGTAGTAGGTAGGTATGGTGGACACAAATGGCATAGTGGTTGGCTCAAGTATTTTGGATGCATGAGAAGTATTCCCTCTCGATACAAGGTTTAGGCTAGCAAGGTTATTTGAAACAAACACAAGGATGAACGGTGCAAGCAAAACTCACATAAAAGACATATGGTAAACATTATAAGACTCCATACCGTCTTCCTTGTTGTTCAAAACTCAATACTAGATGTTATCTAGACTCTAGAGAAACCAAATATGCAAACCAAATTAGCAAGCTCTAAGTATTTCTTCATTAATGGGTGCAAAGTATATGATGCAAGAGCTT
>NC_061513.1:352730160-352757403 GCF_022539505.1 Lolium rigidum | reverse complement strand
TGGCAACAGCACAACACAACCTTAGAACTTTCTATCACTGTCCCGGTGTCAATGCGGGCATGAACCCACTATCGAGCATAAATACTCCCTCTTGGAGTTAAAAGTAAAAACTTGGCCAGAGCCTCTACTAGTAACGGAGAGCATGCAAGATCATAAACAACACATATGTAATAACTTGATAATTAACATGACATGGTATTCTCTATCCATCGGATCCCGACAAACACAACATAGAGTATTACGGATAGATGATCTTGATCATGTTAGGCAGCTCACAAGATCCAACAATGAAGCACAATGAGGAGAAGACAACCATCTAGCTACTGCTATGGACCCATAGTCCGGGGGTGAACTACTCACTCATCACTCCGGAGGCGACCATGGCGGTGTAGAGTCCTCCGGGAGATGAATCCCCTCTCCGGCAGGGTGCCGGAGGAGATCTCCAGAATCCCCCGAGATGGGATCGGCGGTGGCGGCGTCTCAGTAAGGTTTTCCGTATCGTGGTTTTTCGCCTCAGGGGTTTCGCGACGGAGGCTTTAAGTAGGCGGAAGGGCAGAGTCGGGGGCCTGACGAGGGGGCCACACCATAGGGCGGCGCGGGCCCCCCGGGCCGCGCCGCCACGTGGTGTCGCCACCTCGTGGCCCCACTTCGAATGTTCTCCGGTCTTCCGGAAGCTCCGTGGAAAAATAGGCCCCTGGGTCTTCGTTTCGTCCAATTCCGAGAATATTTCGTTACTAGGATTTACGAAACCAAAAACAGCGAGAAAACGAGAGCTGGCACTTCGGCATCTTGTTAATAGGTTAGTTCCGGAAAATGCACGAATATGACATAAAGTGTGCATAAAACATGTAGGTATCATCAATAATATGGCATAGAACATAAGAAATTATCGATACGTCGGAGACGTATCAAGCATCCCCAAGCTTAGTTCTGCTCGTCCCGAGCGAGGTAAAACGATAACAAAGATAATTTCGAAGTGATATGCCATCATAACCTTGATCATACTATTTGTAAACATATGTAGTGAATGCAGCGATCAAAACAATGGTAATGACATGAGTAAACAAGTGAATCATAAAGCAAAGACTTTTCATGAATAGTACTTCAAGACAAGTATTAATAAGTCTTGCATAAGAGTTAACTCATAAAGCAATAAATCAAAGTAAAGGTATTGAAGCAACACAAAGGAAGATTAAGTTTCAGCGGTTGCTTTCAACTTGTAACATGTATATCTCATGGATAATTGTCAACATAGAGTAATATAACAAGTACAATATGCAAGTATGTAGGAATCAATGCACAGTTCACACAAGTGTTTGCTTCTTGAGGTGGAGAGAGATAGGTGAACTGACTCAACATAAAAGTAAAGAGAATGGTCCTTCAAAGAGGAAAGCATCGATTGCTATATTTGTGCTAGAGCTTTTATTTTGAAAACATGAAACAATTTTGTCAACGGTAGTAATAAAGCATATGAGTTATGTACATTATATCTTACAAGTTGCAAGCCTCATGCATAGTATACTAATAGTGCCCGCACCTTGTCCTAATTAACTTGGACTACCGGATCTTTGCAATGCACATGTTTTAACCAAGTGTCACAATGGGGTACCTCCATGCCGCCTTGTACAAAGGTCTAAGGAGAAAGCTCGCATTTTGGATTTCTCGCTTTTGATTATTCTCAACTTAGACATCCATACCGGGACAACATGGACAACGAGATAATGGACTCCTCTTTAATGCATAAGCATGTGGCAACAATTATTATTCTCATATGAGATTGAGGATATATGTCCAAAATCGAAACTTCCACCATGAATCATGGCTTTAGTTAGCGGCCCAATGCTCTTCTCTAACAATATGCATGCTCCAACCATTAAGGTGGTAGATCTCTCTTACTTCGGACAAGACGGACATGCATAGCAACTCACATGATATCCAACAAAGAATAGTTGATGGCGTCCCCGAAACATGGTTATCGCACAACAAGCAACTTAATAAGAGATAAAGTGCATAAGTACATATTCAATACCACAATAGTTTTTAAGCTATTTGTCCCATGAGCTATATATTGCAAAGGTGAATGATGGAATTTTAAAGGTAGCACTCAAGCAATTTACTTTGGAATGGCGGATAAATACCATGTAGTAGGTAGGTATGGTGGACACAAATGGCATAGTGGTTGGCTCAAGTATTTTGGATGCATGAGAAGTATTCCCTCTCGATACAAGGTTTAGGCTAGCAAGGTTATTTGAAACAAACACAAGGATGAACGGTACAGAAAAAACTCACATAAAAGACATATGGTAAACATTATAAGACTCCATACCGTCTTCCTTGTTGTTCAAAACTCAATACTAGATGTTATCTAGACTCTAGAGAAACCAAATATGCAAACCAAATTAGCAAGCTCTAAGTATTTCTTCATTAATGGGTGCAAAGTATATGATGCAAGAGCTTAAACATGAGCACAAAAATTGCCAAGTATCACATTATCCAAGACATTATAGCAATTTACTACATGTATCATTTTCCAATTCCAACCATATAACAATTTAACGAAGATGAAACTTCGCCATGAATACTATGAGTAGAGCCTAAGGACATATTTGTCCATATGCTACAACGGAGCGTGTCTCTCTCCCATAAAGTGAATGCTAGGATCCATTTTATTCAAACAAAACAAAAAACAAAAACAAACCGACGCTCCAAGCAAAGTGCATAAGATGTGACGGAATAAAAATATAGTTTTAGGGGAGGAACTCGATAATGTTGTCGATGAAGAAGGGGATGCCTTGGGCATCCCCAAGCTTAGACGCTTGAGTCTTCTTATAATATGCAGGGGTGAACCACCGGGGCATCCCCAAGCTTAGAGCTTTCACTCTCCTTGATCATATTGCATCATACTCCTCTCTTGATCCTTGAAAACTTCCTCCACACCAAACTCGAAACAGCTCATTAGAGGGTTAGTGCATAATAAAAATTCACATGTTCAGAGGTGACACAATCATTCTTAACACTTCTGGACATTGCATAAAGCTACTTGGACATTAATGGATCAAAGAAATTCATCCAACATAGCAAAAGAGGCAATGCGAAATAAAAGACAAAATCTGTCAAAACAGAACAGTCCGTAAAGATGGATTTTATTAGGCCACCAGACTTGCTCAAACGAAAATGCTCAAATTGAATGAAAGTTGCGTACATATCTGAGGATCATGCTCGTAAATTTGCTTAATTTTCTGAGCTACCTACGAGGAGATAGACCCAGATTCGTGACGACAAAGAAATCTGAAACTGCGCAGATAATCCAAATCTAGTACTTACTTTTCTATCAAAGACTTTACTTGGCACAACAAAACATAAAACTAAGATAAGGAGAGGTTGCTACAGTAGTAAACAACTTCCAAGACACAAATATAAAACAAAAATACTGTAGTAAAAACATGGGTTGTCTCCCATAAGCGCTTTTCTTTAACGCCTTTCAGCTAGGCGCAGAAAGTGTATATCAAGTAACATCGAAAGATGAAGCATCAACATCATAATTTGTTCTAATAATAGAATCATAAGGTAACTTCATTCTCTTTCTAGGGAAGTGTTCCATACCTTTCTTGAGAGGAAATTGATATTTAATATTACCTTCCTTCATATCAATAGTAGCACCAACGGTTCGAAGAAAAGGTCTTCCCAATATAATGGGGCAAGATGCATTGCATACAATATCCAAGACAACAAAATCAACGGGGACAAGGTTATTGTTAACCATAATATGAACATTATCAACTTTCCCCAAAGGTTTCTTTTTAGCATTATCAGCGAGATTAACATCCAAATAACAGTTTTTCAATGGTGGCAAGTCAAGCATATCATAGACTTTTTTAGGCATAACGAAATACTTGCACCAAGATCACATAAAGCATTACAATCAAAATCTTTGACTCTCATTTTAATGATGGGCTCCCAACCATCCTCTAGCTTTGTAGGAATAGAAGTTTCAAGTTTTAGTTTCTCTTCTCTAGCTTTTATGAGAGCATTTGTAATATGTTTTGTGAAAGCCAAATTTATAGCACTAGCATTGGGACTCTTAGCAAGTTTTTGCAAGAACTTTATAACTTCAGAGATGTGGCAATCATCAAAATCTAAATCATTACAATCTAAAGCAATGGGATTATCATCCCCAAGGTTGGAAAAAATTTCAGCAGTTTTATTACAAGCAGTTTCAGCAGTTTTAGCAGTTTCAGGTAACTTCGCGCGCTTTGCACTAGGAGTAGAAACATTGCCAACACCAATTATTTTACCATTGATAGTAGGAGGTGCAGCAACATATGAATCATTAGCATTGCTAGTGGTGGTAATAGTCCAAACTTTAGCTACATTTTCCTTTTTAGCTAGTTTTTCATTTTCTTCTCTATCCCACCTAGCACGCAGTTCAGCCATTAATCTTATATTCTCATTAATTCTAACTTGGATGGCATTTGCTGTAGTAACAATTTTATTTTCAATATCCCTATTAGGCATAACTTTCGATTTCAAAAGATCAACATCGGAGGCAAGACTATCAACTCTAGAAACAAGAATATCAATTTTATTGAGCTTTTCCTCAACAGATTTGTTAAAGGCGGTTTGTGTACTAATAAATTCTTTAAGCATAGCCTCAAGTCCAGGGGGTGTATTCCTATTATTTTTGTAAGAATTCCCATAAGAATTAGCATAACCGTTACCATTATTATAAGGATATGGCCTATAGTTATTACTAGAATTGTTCAGATAAGCATTGTTGTTGAAATTATTATTTTTAATGAAGTTTACATCAACATGTTCTTCTTGGGCAACCAATGAAGCTAATGGAACATTATTAGGATCAACATTAGTCCTATCATTCGCAAGCATAGACATAATAGCATCAACCTTATCATTCAAGGAAGAGGATTCTTCAACGGAATTTACCTTCTTACCTTGTGGAGCTCTTTCCGTGTGCCATTCAGAGTAATTAACCATCATATTATCAAGGAGCTTTGTTGCTTCACCAAGAGTGATGGACATAAAGGTACCTCCAGCAGCTGAATCCAATAAATTCCGCGAAGAAAAATTTAGTCCTGCATAGAAGGTTTGGATGATCATCCAAGTAGTCGATCCATGGGTTGGGCAATTTTTAACCGAGAGATTTCATTCTTTCCCAAGCTTGAGCAACATGTTCATTATCTAATTGTTTAAAATTCATTATGCTACTCCTCAAAGATATAATTTTAGCTGGGGGATAATATCTACCAATAAAAGCATCCTTGCATTTAGTCCGGGAATCAATACTATTCTTAGGCGAGAGATAGCAACCAATCTTTAGCTCTTCCTCTTAATGAGAAAGGGAACAATTTTAATTTTATAATGTCACCATCTACATCTTTATACCTTTGCATTTCACATAGTTCAACAAAATTATTGAGATGGGCAGCAGCATCATCAGAACTAACACCAGAAAATTGCTCTCTCATGACAAGATTAAGTAAAGCAGGTTTAATTTCAAAGAATTCTGCTGTAGTAGCGAGTGGAGCAATAGGTGTGCATAGGAAATCATTGTTATTTGTGCTAGTGAAGTCACACAACTTAGTATTTTCAGGGTTGCCCATTTTAACAGTAGTAAATAAAGCAAACTAGATAAAGTAAATGCAAGTAAACTAATTTTTTTGTGTTTTTGATATAGCAAACAAGACAGTAAATAAAGTAAAGCTAGCAACTAATTTTTTTGTGTTTTGATATAATGCAGCAAACAAAGTAGTAAATAAAATAAAGCGAAACAAAAACAAAGTAAAGAGATTGAGAAGTGGAGACTCCCCTTGCAGCGTGTCTTGATCTCCCGGCAACGGCGCCGGAAATTTGCTTGATGCGTGTAGTTGACACGTCCGTTGGGAACCCCAAGAGGAAGGTGTGATGCGCACAGCGGCAAGTTTCCCTCGGTTAGAAACCAAGGTTTAATCGAACCAGTAGGAGTCAAGAAGCACGTTGAAGGTTGATGGCGGCGGGATGTAGTGCGGCGCAACACCGGAGATTCGGCGCCAACGTGGAACCTGCACAACACAACCAAAGTACTTTGCCCCAACGAAACGAGTGAGGTTGTCAATCTCACCTGGCTTGCTGTAACAAAGGATTAACCGTATTGTGTGGAAGATAATTGTTTGCGAGAGAAAATAGTAAAACAAGTATTGCAGCAGATTTGTATTTCGAGTATTAAAAGAATGGACCGGGGTCCACAGTTCACTAGAGGTGTCTCTCCCATAAGATAAAAGCATGTTGGGTGAACAAATTACGGTCGGGCAATTGACAAATAGAGAGGGCATAACAATGCACATACATGACATGATAAGTATAGTGAGATTTAATTGGGCATTACGACAAAGTACATAGACCGCCATCCAACTGCATCTATGCCTAAAAAGTCCACCTTCAGAGTTATCATCCGAACCCCCTCCGGTATTAAGTTGCTAAACAACGGACAATTGCATTAAGTATGGTGCGTAATGTAATCAACAAGTACATCCTCGGACATAGCGCCAATGTTTTATCCCTAGTGGCAACAGCACAACACAACCTTAGAACTTTCGTCACTCGTCCCGGTGTCAATGCGGGCATGAACCCACTATCGAGCATAAATACTCCCTCTTGGAGTTAAAAGTAAAAACTTGGCCAGAGCCTCTACTAGTAACGGAGAGCATGCAAGATCATAAACAACACATATGTAATAACTTGATAATTAACATGACATGGTATTCTCTATCCATCGGATCCCGACAAACACAACATAGAGTATTACGGATAGATGATCTTGATCATGTTAGGCAGCTCACAAGATCCAACAATGAAGCACAATGAGGAGAAGACAACCATCTAGCTACTGCTATGGACCCATAGTCCAGGGGTGAACTACTCACTCATCACTCCGGAGGCGACCATGGCGGTGTAGAGTCCTCACGGGAGATGAATCCCCTCTCCGGCAGGGTGCCGGAGGAGATCTCCAGAATCCCCCGAGATGGGATCGGCGGTGGCGGCGTCTCAGTAAGGTTTTCCGTATCGTGGTTTTTCGCCTCAGGGGTTTCGCGACGGAGGCTTTAAGTAGGCGGAAGGGCAGAGTCGGGGGCCAGACGAGGGGGCCACACCATAGGGCGGCGCGGGCCCCCCCTGGGCCGCGCCGCCACGTGGTGTCGCCACCTCGTGGCCCCACTTCGAATGTTCTCCGGTCTTCTGGAAGCTCCGTGGAAAAATAGGCCCCTGGGTCTTCGTTTCGTCCAATCCCGAGAATATTTCGTTACTAGGATTTCTGAAACCAAAAACAGCAGAAAACAGGAACTGGCACTTCGGCATCTTGTTAATAGGTTAGTTCCAGAAAATGCACGAATATGACATAAAGTGTGCATAAAACATGTAGGTATCATCAATAATATGGCATAGAACATAAGAAATTATCGATACGTCGGAGACGTATCAAAGATCGATCTTCATGCATATATAGTGGTACTCTCCGAAGCATACTATCTATTACATGTAGCATAGTGGTACTCTCCGAGTCAAACTATATGTTACATGTAGATCTTCATTCATAGTGGTACTCTCCGAATGGTGGTATGACGTCCCGGAGGAAAAATCCCGCCAATTCCTCGCCAATTGCTTTGAAGCGTGATGTCTACGGGTGCTTCTATTCTTGTAGACAGTGTTGGGCCTCCAAGAGCAGAGGTTTGTAGAACAGCAGCAAGTTTCCCTTAAGTGGATCACCCAAGGTTTATCGAACTCAGGGAGGAAGAGGTCAAAGATATCCCTCTCATTGAACCCTGCAACCACAAAGCAAGAAGTCTCTTGTGTCCCCAACACACCTAATAGGTGCACTAGTTCGGCGAAGAGATAGTGAAATACAGGTGGTATGAATAAATGCGAGCAGTAGCAATGGCACCAGAAAAGTGCTTGCTGGCGTGCAGTTGATGGTAGTAATATTGCAGGAAGTAAAGATGCAGTAAAACAGTAAACAAACTGCGATAGCAATATTTAGGAACAAGGCCTAGGGATCATACTTTCACTAGTGGACACTCTCAACATTGATCACATAACAGAATAAATAAATAGATGCTAGACTCTACACCCTCTTGTTGGATGATGAACACCACTAACTGTGTAGGATTACACGAACCCTCAATGCCGGAGTTAACAAGCTCCACAATATTCAATGGTCATGTTTAAATAACCTTAGAGTGCATGACAGATCAACATAACCAAACCAAGTACTAACATAGCATGCACACTCGTCACCTTCACACTACGAAAGGAGGAATAGATCACATCAATACTATCATAGCAATAGTTAACTTCATAATCCACAAGAGATCACAATCATAGCCTACGCCAAGTACTACACGATGCACACACTTGTCACCATTACACCGTGCGGGAGGAATAAACTACTTTAATAACATCACTAGAGTAGCACACATATATATTGTGATACAAAACACATTGCAATCATAAAGAGATATAAATAAGCACTTCACTATGCCATTCATAACAGTGAATAAGTATTCTGTGAAATATAGCCTAAGAGACCCACACGGTGCACACACTGTCACCTTTACACACGTGGGACAAGGAGCCTCCGGAGATCACATAAGTAGAACCCACTTGACTAGCATAATGACTTCTAGATTACAAGCATCATCATATGAATCTCAATCATGTAAGGCAGCTCATGAGATTATTGTATTGAAGCACATAGGAGAGAGATTAACCACATAGCTACCGGTACAGCCCCGAACCTCGATGGAGAACTACTCCCTCCTCATGGGAGACAGCAGCGTTGATGAAGATGGCGGTGGTGTCGATGGAGGAGCCTTCCGGGGGCACTTCCCCGTCCCGGCGGCGTGCCGGAACAGAGACTCCTGTCCCCCAGATCTTGGCTTCGCGATGGCCACGGCTCTGGAAGGTTTTCTCTGGTTTCGTCGAACGTGGTAGTGTTTTCGCGACGGAGACTTTAAGTAGGCGGAAGGGCAAGGTCGGTGGAGTCCTGGTGGGGCCACACACTAGGCCGGCGCGGCCAGGGCTTGGGCCGCGCCGCCCTACTGTGTCCCCACCTCGTGGCCCCACTTCGTTTCCCCTTCGGACTTCCGGAAGCTTCGTGGAAAAATAGGACCACGGGCGTTGATTTCGTCCAATTCCGAGAATATTTCCTTACTAGGATTTCGAAACCAAAAACAGCAGAAAACGAGAGCTGGCACTTCGGCATCTCGTCAATAGGTTAGTTCCGGAAAACGCATAATAATGACATAAAGTATGCATAAAACATGTAGATATCATCAATAATGTGGCATGGAACATAAGAAACTATCGATACGTCGGAGACGTATCAGCATCCCCAAGCTTAGTTTCTGCTCGTCCCGAGCAGGTAAATGATAACAAAGATAATTTCTGGAGTGACATGCCATCATAACCTTGATCATACTATTTTAAGCATATGTAATGAATGCAGCGATCAAAACAATGGTAATGACATGAGTAAACAAATGAATCATAAAGCAAAGACTTTTCATGAATAGTACTTTCAAGACAAGCATTAATAAGTCTTGCATAAGAGTTAACTCATAAAGCAATAAATCAAAGTAAAGGTGTTGAAGCAACACAAAGGAAGATTAAGTTTCAGCGGTTGCTTTCAACTTATCACATGTATATCTCATGGATATTGTCAATGTAAAGTAATATAACAAGTGCAATGTCAACACCCGGATTTTTAAGTCCGGATGCCTATTATGTCATACATCGCAATCCCAGGAATATTGTTGTTGTGAGGCATAATAGTTAAGTATCACAGTCATCATTCATTACAAACCATAAGTCTTACAATTTTGGAATCACATGATCCATATTACACGAATAGTTGATCTATCGATCAACGAACAAACACAAGTTCATAGTTCAACATAGCGGAAGCGTAAGATACAAGGACTCTCTAGTCCACAGGCCAACGCTTGACGTCGGAAGTCGCTTAGTTGTCATAGGCGTCCTGTTGGTCATCTCCTTGTTCATCTTCATACTCTGGCCATTTGAATAGCCAGGGACAAAGCAATGAGTACTTCAAGTACTCGCAAACTAATACTAATGTAAGTGCTAGACATTCTAGTATGGTTTGCTAAGCTCTAGTTTATTTGCATAAAGCTAGTTTTAGTTCACAAAGTTTGAGAAAAACTTATTCAAGTGCTAACTAACTCAAGTGGGAACATTAGTGTCATTCCCACCATTCATGTGGTGATTTCAATTCAATTCACCACAAGTCATTTCACCAACATCTTTCAACATCATTTTCAAAGATATGTCATCGGAAACTGTATGGCCTTTCCAACCGTCCGTAACCGTGGACGCGGCTATTAGAATAGGTTTACACTCTGCAGAGGTTGCACACTTGTGCCACAACATTTGATTTCATCCGTCGGGATTACCCCGAATCATCGTAACACGAGCACGCGGATCATCAACCATAACCTTTCACTTACAAATCCTAGTATGAGCACCTCTCCCCATGAGCTTGGCCTCCCAGTGAAGACCAACTGTCAACCTGGGAACTGCACAGGGCTTGGCCATACAATTCACCTCAATTTCACATCATTACTCAACAACGGAGGCAGCCTCAAGCGTAACCCCTATGACGTGTGTTCAGAGGGCACCCATACTAAGATGCATAAACTTCCAGTTAAGCCCTACCCATAATCAGGTATTGTGGGGGTACTTGATAATTGGAAAAGTATCGCATTCAAACCAACATCATTGTTTATCAAAAATCACCATCTTCTCTTGTTCATATTCACCTTCAAAAATCATTCAATGGAATGCATCATCATTCCAAGGTTTCAATTTCATTTCAAATTCACATTGTTCCCATCTAGAGTAGTCAAGTTTTAATTCATTAGCACTAGCTCTAATCCGTGAGGGGTGCTATCTTGCTTTGCTTGATGGAAACTACTTCACTACTCTAGTAACCAACTTGTACTTTGACCAAAGTTAACTATAAAAGTAACTTATTGAGAAAACAAGTAGAAGCTTGTAAAGTAAAAACTTGGGATAGGCTTATGTAAGAAAAGGTAAGAGTCATGGTGCCTTTCCTCAAGGGGCTTTGCACTTTGCAAGAATATTAGCTTGCCTTGGTAGTTCTCAAACTGTTCCTCCTCCTCCTCTTGGTAGCAACCTTCTTCTTCGGCGTACTCTCCGGTGCTACCGTCTAAATTTGAATACGAGTATAATTACTCACTAATTCCATGGCTATTCCACATATCACATATAAACACACCAACTATTCTATGCACACAAATAATCTACTTAGGGTGCATGGGTTGTGTTGTTTAAATAGCATTCACTTCTTTGTATTAATATGTAAATGATAGTTTCCATAGGGTTCTTGAGAAATAATTTCCTCTCATTGAAATCTTCTTAAGATTTAATTTCCCAAACAATCATATATGAACTCATATTGACCTAAGTCAAATGTTCATCATCATCTTTTGAGAAAATGATTTAATTGAGGTAGATCACCTCATACCATTTAATATCACTACATATGATTTAAATCTCAAGCAATTCATATAAGATAGTTTGGACCAGAGGTACAAACATCCCATGAATTCATGTGAGACAAGTTTAAATGAAGTATAAGACTCCACATAATTTACTTTAATAGTTTTGGACAATATCAACTAGTTAAACTAGTCAAATTATCCATTAATTAAACTATGGCATGATCATGCAAAGTGACCACACCATTTTATTGCATAGACAATTAGTGTAAGTCAAATGTGAGCTATTAGAGTTGGAATTAACTTAATATCTATTTTGGTTGATTTTTAAGAATTATTTGAATAGGGAAATGTCCCTGCCTTGTTATTTTTATCAATTTAATTCTACGAAGAATCTGGTCATGGGACCAGTGGCATGTTGTAGATAATTTCAATAGCTTTCCAACCATATAGAGTTCATCAAATTTGGTTTAGCCAATTTGAATCTATTGAATTTCAAAGTGGAGGCAGTATTCAAAATCATTTGGAATCTTATATTTACTAATTGGAGGCACCATAGGAGGCACCACGTTAATCCACATAATTAGAATAATTAAGACAGTTAGATCTAAAATTTATGGCTTAGATTGGTCAAGAGAGTCGTGATTTTAATGTAACGTAAAAGTCACCTTGACACGTTGGATTTGTTTTCTGTTATTTATAATGTGTCAAATATGGAGATAAATTGATATATCTGGCACGTACAAGGCTAGACACAGTTTAAGTCATATGCTAGACACAGTTTAAGTCATATACGGGTTCATGTGCATCAGCTGATTCTAAGACTCCGTGTAGTTTACTCCTCTAATGAGGAATCCAAATGTTTTTTTTTTCTTTTGTAACAAACGGGTGATCCGTAATAAGCTCATTGCATAGCCTCCTTTAAAAATGACTTCTTGAATATAACTAATCGTACAAGTCCATGTAACCGGCTCATAGAACTATGATTTGTTACTACTCCTGACGAGTAGTCCTTAGAGAAGCTTGGTCGCGTACATTTTCTGTTATAAAAAGAGAAGGTTCTAGGAAAATAACTGATCGTGGTGCATGCCATGCCGATTGCCGAAAGCTTTGATCGATACCTGCATTGGCAGGCAATAAAAATCCAAATAATTTGTTTATTCTAACTAGCCATCCATTGGTATAACTTTGAGTCTGCGTGCTTCTATAAAACTAATCGCAAGACAAAAGAACAGTCAGTATGATGGGATGATGGTGGGTGTGCCGCAATGACAACATGCACCCTAACACCAGGATTCTACGAGGGAAGGGAGATCGAGTTGGCTCGACAAGCTTCTTCTATGTCTCTGGACATTGTTGTCGACTACATCTGATTTATACAGATGCGAAGTAATAATTATGTCATATTTTCCTTTAACTAACTACTTCCGCACGATGCATGGTTAGATGATGGGTGCATTACATATTATTTCTTCGGGGAATGGAGAGTGCGATTACTTGCATATGACATAATTAAATATACATGCATATTTGTGTTGTACTCCTATATGCACAAAATGTGTTAAATTTAGCTTGCATGCAAGCGATGGGTAATGAAAGGCTTCGAGTTTCAAAAAAAATGTACCCAAGGACCAATCTTGCATTTTTTTTGTAATTTTTCATGTGACTGTAAAATTAGACTAAATAAATCATGAATTTTTCAGTAATAACTATAGTTTTTGTAGAGAATTCGTTTATTGTTGATTGTAATATCACATAATTTGATAAGTAATATTGTAAGAAATTATATTAATTGTGTACATGAAACCTGTAGAGAAAGGAAGTTTAATAACCATGTTCTGCTCAATGAAGTAGATAAAAGAACGAATCAATTTTTTCTCTATTAAAATCTGTGTCGCATGCAACTATAGTAAATTTAATGTTGTCAAAAATTGCCGATTAAAAAATCGTAATTATAATTCATGAAATCCGATAAAAAATTATACCAAAGGAATATAGCTCCTACGGTCCATGCCAAAAAGAAAGAAAACGATTAGATACATGTCTACTAATAATCCTCTAAAATAATTAAATTTTTGTGTTATTCCTAATACGTACAAAATTTTGCATGGAAGAAGTAATAAAATTGCAAGCCCATGCAGGTGCATGGGTTAATGACTAGTTAATTAAATCGAGTTTGAATTAAAAAGGCCGGCGGGAAAAACTACGGGGCCAAATCATTTAAACAGGCCCAAGGCCAGCCCAGCCACGGTCCAGTGCCGCGTGGGCTGCCTGACAGCGGGGGCCACCCGTCAGTGGGTGTTTAAACCCGAAACGGTATGGGCGAGTCTGGGGCGTTGGATTAGATCGAGGATCTACGGCCGTGGTTCATCGTCGTCTCCGACGAGAACCCGACGATGCGGCGGCGGCAGTAGGGGGTCGGCGGGCTAACTAGTGCTCCAGCGAGGTATGGCAGTATGCTTGGAGTAGATGTGGACGACGGCGGAGCTCCAGGTACCGGTGGCGTCGCCTGAGGTGGTCTGGTTCGCTGGCGATTCCTGCAGGCTTCCGCGGCGGCGATCTTGCGATTGAGCTTGCTCCGGCGAGGATTCGATGGGTGGAGTGGTGGTTGAGAAGCAGTGAGAGGTGGGGAGTCTGGTGGTGTGCTTGGATCAGCAAGGGGAGCTCTCCTTTTATAGCAGCGCATGGGTGCTGCGGGGCAGGGTGGCGGTCAACCATGGCGCGGCGATTCCGGTGGCTGGTCGAGCTAGGCGAGGTCATGGCGATGCTCTACGGGTCCAGGCGATGCTACTGGCAGCGACAGCTTGGTCGGGGAGCGTCGGAATAGCTCGCGTTGCTTCCATGTCTGGCGGCGGCGTTCGCGGGATCTTCTTCCCCGTCCACGGCGGCGGCGGTCCAGGGTCTGGTCGAGGTGTTGTCTGGCGGCTTCCAGGTGGCGAGTGGATGCTCAACGCGTTGCGAGCGGGGCCAGGGCGTGAGCGAGGTGGCGGCGCGGCGCGTGGCCAGTGTGCTCCCATGCACGTGCTGGCGCGACGCGAGCGGCGTCCAGGGCGTGTGCTGGCGCGCGTCGTCCGGCGTGTGGTCGCTGCTCCTTCGACCATGGCGAGTGTAGGCGGCGCTAGGGTGGTGTGCTGGTGCGTTCTGGCACTATGGCCATGGCTAGGGAAGAAGAAAAGGGAGGGGGAGCTCGACGTGTGTGGCATGGCCGGCATGGCCATGCCCTAACTTGCTCTCTCTCTCCCTAGCATGCTATTTGGCATTGATTTGGTTTAAGGGGACCAGGGGACAATGTAGATTAGATTTGGAGTAGATTAGGTTGTGTAGATCACTATTTGCAATAGTTGCAAATAGTGCCCGATTTTGTAATTTGCAAAAATATCCAAATTTGAAATAATTCAAAAGGTGAATCTTTTTGAAATGTGTGTACTTAGATAAGTTGTATTTGACAAGAGATGAATAGAGGTGGTGGTGGAAATGTAGAATTCAAGAATTGGCAAAAATGGCTAAGTGGAGAATGTTGCATATGTTCAAAAGTTAAGACTTTGGATGAGCATAGCTCTTGATCAAGAATGATTTTGGCATAGTGATCTTTACCAAAGTTGTTCACCTTAATGTTGACTTTGAAATGGTGCAAAGAGTTAGCAAGATTTGGTTTGGGAAAATTGAATGGCAAAGGCTCAAAGTGATGATCAGACTATAATTGTCAATTTTGACCATTATCATATGTGAGCTAGATTTGTGTTTGAATTTCACTTGAATTGTGATTCTTTGATTCCAAAAGTTGTAATAAGTGTTTAGTAACATTATTCAACTAATGTAGAAAACCAAATTGGTCTTGGGTCAAAGTTTATCAAAATGCCATAGAGCATATGTTTGGGGTTTTTAGGGTTTTTCCAATATTGGATTTTCTTCCTCTTTGATTTATTTGGTTGGTGATCTTAATATGATCACATTAGGGTTTTAGAGCATATCAAATACAAGTAATAACAATCATCATGGCATATCACTCAAATGCACAAGTCCTATGCAGGGTACTATATGCAAATTAAAAAGTTTTTGTTGGTTTGAAAATTTGCTCTCCGGAATTCTCTAACTTTCTTTTTATTGAAATTTGGGGTGTTACAAACCCTTCCCCCTTACAAAAGATCTCGTCCCTAGATCGAAAAGAAAGTTAGGTACTAAAGAGATCTGGGTACTCCTTCTTCATGAAGTCTTCCCGTTCCCATGTGGCTTCATCCTCGGTATGATTGCTCCATTGGATCTTCAGAAACTTGATGCTTCGGGTGCGGGTGGTTCGGTAAGCTTCTTCCAGGATGTGAATCGGCACTTCGCGGTAAGTTAGATCCTTGTTGATATCTACCGATCGGTGATCGATGTTCTTGAACACTTCGGTCTTCTCCGGGACTTCCAGGCACTTCCGGAGGAGTGAGATGTGAAACACATCGTGCACAGCCGACATCTCTTCAAGCAACTCCAGTTGATAAGATACTTCGCCTCGGCGGCTGAGGACTTTGAAAGATCCAACATAGCGGGGTGCCAGCTTTCCTTTCAGTTGAAACCTTTGCATTCCTTTCAAGGGGGATACCTTGAGATAGACAAAGTCTCCGATCTCGAAGGTCATCTCCGGACATCTCTTGTCGGCGTAGCTCTTCTGTCTGGACTGCGCCGTCTTGAGGTACTCTCGGATCTTGTGTACTTTCTCTTTGGCTTCACGAAGAACATCTGGGCCAAAAACTTGGCTTTCTCCGACTTCCGACCAGTTCAGGGGGTACGGCATTTCCTTCCGTACAAGGCTTCAAAGGGGGCCATCCGTAGGCCGGCTTGGTAGCTATTGTTGTAAGAGAATTCTGCGTAAGGTAGGCGTCTTCCCACTTGGATCCGTATTCCAAGACGCATGCTCTAAGCATGTCTTCTAGTATCTCGTTGTACTCTCTCGCTCTGTCCGTCGGTCCGAGGGTGATAGGCGGTGCTGAAATTCGGACGCGTTCCTAGTCCTTCGTGCACTTTCTCGCGTAACCTTGAGGTGAACTCGTGATCCTCTATCTGACACTATCGATTTGGGGGTTCCGTGCAAGGCGACTATTCTGGAGATGTATAGTTCAGCTAACTTTGGGCCTTGATAAGTGGTTTTGACAGCGATGAAATGGGCGACTTTGGTCAACCTATCGACAACTACCCATATGGAATCATTGCCTTTGCTGGATTTGGGCAGTCCGGTGATAAAGTCCATTCCTACGGAGTCCCATTTCCATTCCGGAATCTGGAGTGGCTGTAACAGTCCGGCGGGTCGTTGATGTTCTGCCTTGACTCTCTGACAGATGTCACACTTGGCGATGTAGCTGCCGATTTCTCTCTTCATTCCGTGCCACCAGAATTGTTCTTTCAGGTCTTGGTACATCTTGGTACCTCCGGGGTGGATTGAGTAAAGGGTGTCGTGGGCTTCTTGCAGGATGACTTGTTTCAAGTCAGAGTCCGATGGTACGCAGAGACGTTCTTTGTACCAAAGAACTCCGGCTTCGTCTACGGTGAATCCGGGGGCTTTTCCTGCGGCTATCTCGTTTCTTGATTCCGTCGATGCTAGCGTTGTCCTTCTCGGGCTTCCTTGATCTCGACTAACCAAGGTGGGTTGCGGCTCTATGCTGGCTAGGAATCCTTCGCTAACAAGTTCAAGTCCGAACTCGTTCAAACTCTTGATGCAAGCCGGGTTGTTCGGTTGCGAGCATGGAGTTCAACCGACACGGCAGCTCTACTCAAAGCATCCGCTACCACATTGGCCTTGCCGGGGTGGTAGTGAATCTCCATGTCGTAATCCTTGATTAATTCGATCCATCGGCGTTGTCTCATGTTTAGCTCTTTCTGGGTGAATATGTATTTCAGGATTTTGTGGTCGGAGTAGATCTCGCATCGATTACCCATGAGGTAATGACGCCAAACTTTCAAGGCTAAGACCACGGCTGCAAGCTCGAGGTCATGGGTTGGGTAGTTCTGTTCATGTTGCTTGAGCTGTCTTGAAAGGTAGGATACAACCTTGCCTTCTTGCATAAGCACGCATCCAAGTCCGGGCCTTGGAGGCGTCGCAATATACGTCAAAGGGCTTTGCGATATCTGGCATGATCAGAATTGGGGCGGTTGTCAGTCTACTCTTGAGCTGTTGAAAGCTCTCTTCACACTTATCAGTCCACTCGAACTTCCGTTCCTTCTTCAGCAGTTGGGTCATTGGTCGAGCGATGCTCGAAAAACCTTCTACAAATCTGCGGTAATATCCGGCTAATCCAAGAAAAGCGCGGACCTCGGTTTGGGTGGTGGGGGCTTTCCATTCCATAACAGTTTTTATTTTTGCGGGATCTACGGCAATTCCTCCTGCAGACAGGATGTGTCCCAGGAATCCTACTTCCTTCAGCCAGAACTCACACTTACTGAACTTGGCATACAACTTGTGTTGTCTAAGGGTTTCTAGGACAGTCTCAAAATGCTGTTCATGTTCCTCTTCGGACTTGGAGTATACGAGAATGTCGTCGATGAAGACAACGACAAACTTGTCCAAAAAGTTCATGAAGATCTTATTCATGAGATTCATGAAGTAAGCGGGGGCATTGGTCAGTCCAAACGACATGACGTTGTACTCATACAACCCATATCTAGTGCTAAAGGCAGTTTTTGGAATGTCGGTGGCTCGGATCTTCAGTTGATGATATCCCGTTCTAAGGTCGATCTTGGAGAAAACTTTGGCTCCGGTGAGTTGATCAAACAAGTCTTCTATCTTGGGTAGGGGGTATTTGTTTTTGATGGTGACATCGTTAAGCTTTCGATAGTCCGTACGTAAACGATTTGCACCATCCTTCTTGTCCACCAACAAGACGGGGGATCTCCAGGGGGATGCACTCGGTCTAATCAGACCTTTGGCCAACATATCCTCTATCTGCTTCTTCAGCTCCACAAGCTCTGTTGCGTTCATGCTGTAGGCTCTCTGGGCTATGGGTCCAGTTCCGGGAATTAACTCGATGATAAACTCGATATCCCGATCCGGGGCATACCGGGTAGATCATCCGGAAACACATCGTGGTATCGACAGACGACCTCGATTTGATCCAAAGTTGGCTTGGCTACACTTTGGTTACAAGTGAATTTTTCTGGGTAGTTTTTCGGAGACATGCTCTACTAGGATACCTGGTGTCGCTAGTCATGGTGATGGCTTTCTTGGCACAGTCTATCAAACCATGGTGTTTTGACATCCAGTCCATTCCTAGTACGACTTCCAAACCTTTGGTTCCCAGAATGATGAGATTGGCATAGAATTCTACCTCATGTATTGTGATGGGTACATTTTTGCAAAATTTTCTGGCTTTGGTGGTTGATCCGGGGATTTAAACTATCATAACATGCTTCAAACTGAGGGGTTGAATTTTACTTGTTGATGCAAAGTCTTCGGTGACAAAAGAATGAGATGCTCCGGAATCAAACAACACTCTGGCAGGGATGTGGTTGACAGAAAACATACCCAGTACCACATCTGGTGCTTCCTGGGCTTCTTCGGCGTTCATGTGGTAGAGGCGGTGATGACCCACAAGTATAGGGGGTGTATCGTAGTATCTTCGATAAGTAAGAATGTCGATCCCAACGAGGAGCAGAAGGTGTTGACAAGCAGTTTCGATGAAGGTTTCACTGTAAATGCTCACAGACAAGTATTCAGGGGGTTTTGATGTAACAGATGAATAAAGTACGAGTAAGTAAAATGCGAGAGAAATAATTGCAGCGAGTGGCCCAATCCTTTTTAGCACAAAGGAAAAGCCGGTTTGTTTACTTATAATGACCAAACGTTCTCGAGGACACACGGGATTTTAGTCTAGTGCTTTCGCTACATACAGCTTGATTAATCTTCATTGTTTTGATAAGTGTTGTGTGGGTGAACTCGTGCTAATGTACCGCCCTTCCTAGGACTAATACATACTTGTGATTATACCCCTTGCAAGCATCCGCAACTACAAGAAAGTAATTAAGATAAATCTAACCACAGCCTTAAACTCGAGATCTCGCGATCCCTCCCGCATCGATATACCAACGGGGTTTAGGTTTCTCGTCACTCCGGCAACCCCGCAATTGGCAAACGAGTACAAGATGCATTCCCCTAGGCCCATAAATGGTGAAGTGTCGTGTAGTCGACGTTCACACGACACCACTAGAAGAATAACACCACAACTTAAATATCATAACATTGAATATTACTCAACCATAGTTCACTACTAACAATTAGACTTCACCCATGTCCTCAAGAACTAAACGAACTACTCACGAGACATCATATGGAACATGATCAGAGGTGATATGATGATGAATAACAATCTGAACATAAACCTTGGTTCAATGGTTTCACTCAATAGCATCAACAACAAGTAGAAATCAGTATCGGGAGAGTTTCCCCTATCAAACAATCAAGATCAAACCCAAATTGCTACAGCGGTGACGATGTCCAGCGGTGGAGATGGTGGTGATGATGGTGGAGATGATGATGATGGTGATGGAGATGATGTCCAGCTCGATGGCGGTGACGATGGCGTCGATTTCCTCTACGGGAGGGAATTTCCCCGGCGGATTCCTCGCCCGCCGGAGAGCTCTTTTCTCTCTGGTGTTCTCCGCCCCGCGAGGCGGCCGTAACCCTTCGTGAGGATTCCTCTCGTGGCTTAGGTCTTCGGGACGAAGGGTTTCGCGAAGAAAAGGAGGCGAAAGAGGCCGAGGGGGCTCCACACCACATGGTGGCGCGGCCGGGCCATGGGCCGCGCCACCCTATGGTGTGGGCCCACCCCGGGTCCAGCTGGCTCCCCTTCCGGCTTCCTCCGTCATCCGGAAAAATAGGATTTTTGGTAAAACTTCCTTCCACAGCTTGATCTTCCGAAATATTGCATCCCGAAGGTGCTTTTTCCAGAGTAATCCCGGCTCCGGTGCTCGATCCCCAAATAATCATGAAACATACAAAATAGATGAAATAACATAAGTATTGTGTCCCAATATGAAATATATCAATGAATAACAACAAATTATGATATAAAATAGTGATGCAAATTGGACGTATCAGGCGGCCGTTGCGGTTATTGGGGTTGTTGGGGGCGAACTTCTTGCCGGCGGAGACACGGCGTTGCTGCTGAGCAGGTGCAGCGGTGTTGCCGGCGAGCTTGGCAAGACGCTTGGGACACTCGTTGGAGTAGTGCCCCACTACACCACACTCGTAGCAAGTAATGGTGGTCTTGTCCTGCTTGTTCGCGACGGGGACGGCATTGCTTCCGGTTCTGGGAGCGGTGTTGGTGTTGTTGTTGTTGTTGTTGTTAGGGGCTCGGGGTGGAGCGCGATTGTAGTTGTTGTAGTTGTTGTTGTTGTAGCCTTCTGGCTTGGAGTTTCCTCCACTCCGATTCTGATAACCGGGGCGCGAGTTCTGCATCGGTGGCTTATTGTTTCTCGGAGTGAAACCTCCACTTGAGCTAGGGCGATACTTTTGGGGGTGGCTTGATCCACTTTGATTCGCCATGCGGCGCTTGCGGTTCTCATTGGCTTGGTTTAACTTGTCCTCCATCTGGATGGCGGAGTCAACAAGGGCTTCGAGGTCGGCGAAGGGGATGTTGACGAGGACAGTCTGCATCTCATCATGCAGTCCGTTCAGGAATCTCTCCTTCCTCTTCTTAACGGTGTCGGTCTCATCAGGGGCATACCTCGACAAGGTGAGGAACTTGTCGCGGTATTCCACCACCGTCATGCGACCTTGTTTCAGTTCACGGAACTCATCCCTCATCTTCTTGATAAGACCCGGGGGTACATGGTACTTGCTGAACTTGAGTTTGAAATCCTCCCAAGTCATGAATTGACCTCCGTTCATGGCACGGGTGCTTGTCCACCAAGCGCGGGCTGGTCCAGCGAGATAGTGGGTGGCGAACAGAACTTTCTCGTTGGCTTCTACTCCGGCTACCTCTAGATTGTTCTCCATAGTCTGGAGCCAATCATCGGCGTCGAGGGATTCCTCGGTCTTGCTAAACACCGGAGGGTAGGTGTTTTGGAAGTTCTTGAGTTTGGATCCGGGGTGGTCATGATTTCCATGGTCTTGGTTGGCGATGTTCTGCAAGGCGATGAGGTTGGCTTGGCGTTCGGCTCTTTCTGTTTCTCTGTCGGCAAGCATGGTTTGCAGCAGTTGCAGCATCACGTCGTTGGTGCGATTTGGAGGGGCCATCTGAAGATATAGAAGATCATGAGATAAGAGGGAACATTCTATGGTTCATTTTGGTTAAGTTTGAAAAACATTTGAAAACTTGTAATCTTTTCATGACAAACATAACATTCATTCATTCATGCAACACATGGTACAAACTAACACACATACTTCAATGGTTTTAAGAACCATTCTCTTGCTACGATACAAGGGACGGGATACAAGTCACACCTACTATAAGTGAGACTAGTGCAACTACTCCTCATCCTCGACATCGATCAGGACGTAGTCGTCGGGTCCTGCCTCCAGGAACTCGTAGTCCTCCTCCTCGGTGTTCTCGTCCTCCTCAAAGTCGTTGTCGTCGCTCAGAAGGCGTCTCCTCCCCGAATGTCGATGCCTCCATCGTCATCCTCCAGACCGACGATCCGATCCTCCTCGGCCTTGACAGGTGGCCTCGAGTGATGCTATCTTGGCGCGAAGGCGCCGAATCGTAGCGTCCTTCTTGGCACGCTGCCGGCGAAGGCTCTTGCGGTCGTTGTTGAGTAGCTTGATCGCCTCACCCTGCTCGGTGATGTGAGCATGGGTCTGGTTCGCGTAAGCGCGAGTGGCGTCGAGGTCCTTCTGAGTCTGGTAGAGCATGAAATCCAGGTGCTCAGCATGGTGCCTCAACTCCGGGTGCGGGTGCAGATCCATGGGCACTCCCGCAGCATCACGCCTCACAAGGTGTGCGTAGAGAGACGCAAGGATGCACACCACGTTCTGTCCACAGAGGTGCGCAAGTGCCTCCTGAAGGCCACGTGCGAGTCCGTCGAGCCAGTTGCTTTCGCGGAAGGAGAAGAGGATCCTCTCCGAGGTGGGAGGCTCCATCTTGCCCCTCAAGTCGGCAGTGATCACCCACTGCAACTCTCCTCCGGGCGTGTCGTCCAGCTGAACCCCGTGGAACTCAGGGTGTGGGCGCCCAAGGAAGTCAGAGACGGCGTTGAGGTCATGCTCGAAGATCAAGCTCCCTCCGTTCCCAAGCTGATAAAACTTGGTGTTGATGGGTTCATTCGGCTCCATCTGAAAGGTAATTGGATGAGTAAGTTAGAGAGGGCAAAGTGTGGCAAAATTTTAAGTTGATTCAAATAAGATAGAACATGATTCATCAAATTTTGGCAAAGTCTCAAGACAAGAGTGTAGTAAATTTTCACAAATATTTCCTTTCATTTGATTTCAAAGTTAAGTTTTTCAGAACGCCCATCCTAACTAAGGTCTTCTAAGGTCAAACAATGGCTCTGATACCAACTTGTCAACACCCGGATTTTTAAGTCCGGATGCCTATTATGTCATACATCGCAATCCCAGGAATATTGTTGTTGCGAGGCATAATAGTTAAGTATCACAGTCATCATTCATTACAAACCATACGTCTTACAATTTTGGAATCACATGATCCATATTACACGAATAGTTGATCTATCGATCAACGAACAAACACAAGTTCATAGTTCGACATAGCGGAAGCGTAAGATACAAGGACTCTCTAGTCCACAGGCCAACGCTTGACGTCGGAAGGCGCTTAGTTGTCGTAGGCGTCCTGTTGGTCATCTCCTTGTTCATCTTCATACTCTGGCCATTTGAATAGCCAGGGACAAAGCCATGAGTACTTCAAGTACTCGCAAACTAATACTAATGTAAGTGCTAGACATTCTAGTATGGTTTGCTAAGCTCTAGTTTATTTGCATAAAGCTAGTTTTAGTTCACAAAGTTTGAGAAAAACTTATTCAAGTGCTAACTAACTCAAGTGGGAACATTAGTGTCATTCCCACCATTCATGTGGCGATTTAATTTCAATTCACCACAAGTCATTTCACCAACATCTTTCAACATCATTTTCAAAGATATGACATCGGAAACTGTATGGCCTTTCCAACCGTCCGTAACCGTGGACACGGCTATTCGAATAGGTTTACACTCTACAGAGGTTGCACACTTGTGCCACAACATTTGATTTCATCCGTCGGGATTACCCCGAATCATCGTAACACGATGACGCAGATCATCAACCATAACCTTTCACTTACAAATCCTAGTATGAGCACCTCTCCCCATGAGCTTGGCCTCCCAGTGAAGACCAATCTGTCAACACTGGGAACCGCACAGGGCTTGGCCGTACAATTCACCTCAATTTCACATCATTACTCAACAACGGAGGCAGCCTCAAGCGTAACCCCTATGACGTGTGTTCAGAGGGCACCCATACTAAGATGCATAAACTTCCAGTTAAGCCCTACCCATAATCAGGTATTTTGGGGGTACTTGATAATTGGAAAGGTATCGCATTCAAACCAACATCATTTTTTATCAAAAATCACCATCTTCTCTTGTTCATATTCACCTTCAAAAATCATTCAATGGAATGCATCATCATTCCAAGGTTTCAATTTCATTTCAAATTCACATTGTTCCCATCTAGAGTAGTCAAGTTTTAATTCATTAGCACTAGCTCTAATCCGTGAGGGGTGCTATCTTGCTTTGCTTGATGGAAACTACTTCACTACTCTAGTAACCAACTTGTACTTTGACCAAAGTTAACTATTAAAGTAACTTATTGAGAAAACAAGTAGAAGCTTGTAAAGTAAAAACTTGGGATAGGCTTATGTAAGGAAAGGTAAGAGTCATGGTACCTTGCCCCAAGGGGCTTTGCACTTTGCAAGAATATTAGCTTGCCTTGGTAGTTCTCAAACTGTTCCTCCTCCTCCTCTTGGTAGCAACCTTCTTCTTCGGCGTACTCTCCGGTGCTACCGTCTAAATTTGAATACGAGTATAATTACTCACTAATTCAATGGCTATTCCACATATCACATATAAACACACCAACTATTCTATGCACACAAATAATCTACTTAGGGTGCATGGGTTGTGTTGTTTAAATAGCATTCACTTCTTTGTATTAATATGTAAATGATAGTTTCCATAGGGTTCTTGAGAAATAATTTCCTCTCATTGAAATCTTCTTAAGATTTAATTTCCCAAACAATCATATATGAACTCATATTGACCTAAGTCAAATGTTCATCATCATCTTTTGAGAAAATGATTTAATTGAGGTAGATCACCTCATACCATTTAATATCACTACATATGATTTAAATCTCAAGCAATTCATATAAGAGAGTTTGGACCAGAGGTACAAACATCCCATGAATTCATGTGAGACAAGTTTAAATGAAGTATAAGACTCCACATAATTTACTTTAATAGTTTTGGACAATATCAACTAGTTAAACTAGTCAAATTATCCATTAATTAAACTATGGCATGATCATGCAAAGTGACCACACCATTTTATTGCATAGACAATTAGTGTAAGTCAAATGTGAGCTATTAGAGTTGGAATTAACTTAATATCTATTTTGGTTGATTTTTAAGAATTATTTGAATAGGGAAATGTCCCTGCCTTGTTATTTTTATCAATTTAATTCTACGAAGAATCTGGTCATGGGACCAGTGGCATGTTGTAGATAATTTCAATAGTTTCCAACCATATAAAGTTCATCAAATTTGGTTTAGCTAATTTGAATCTATTGAATTTCAAAGTGGAGGCAGTATTCAAAATCATTTGGAATTAATTAAATCGAGTTTGAATTAAAAAGGCCGGCGGGAAAAACTACGGGGCCAAATCATTTAAACAGGCCCAAGGCCAGCCCAGCCACGGTCCAGTGCCGCGCGGGCTGCCTGACAGCGGGGGCCACCCGTCAGTGGGTGTTTAAACCCGAAACAGTATGGGGGAGTCTGGAGCGTTGGATTAGATCGAGGATCTACGGCCGTGGTTCATCGTCGTCTCCGACGAGAACCCGACGATGCGGCGGCGGCAGTAGTGGGTCGGCGGGCTAACTAGTGCTCCAGCGAGGTATGGCAGTATGCTTGGAGTAGATGTGGACGATGGCGGAGCTCCAGGTACCGGTGGCGTCGCCTGAGGTGGTCTGGTTCGCCGGCGATTGCTGCAGGCTTCCTCGGCGGCGATCTTGCGATTGAGCTTGCTTCGGCGAGGATTCGATGGGTGGAGTGGTGGTTGAGAAGCAGTGAGAGGTGGGGAGTCTCGTGGTGTGCTTGGATCAGCAAGGGGAGCTCTCCTTTTATAGCAGCGCATGGGTGCTGCGGGGCAGGGTGGCGGTCGTCCATGGCGCGGCGATTCCGGTGGCTGGTCGAGCTAGGCGAGGTCATGGCGATGCTCTACGGGTCCAGGAGATGCTACTGGCAGCGACAGCTTGGTCGGGGAGCGTCGGAATAGCTCGCGTTGCTTCCATGTCTGGCGGCGGCGTTTGCGGGATCTTCTTCCCCGTCCACGGCGGCGGCGGTCCAGGGTCTGGTCGAGGTGTTGTCTGGCGGCTTCCAGGTGGCGAGTGGATGCTCAACGCGTTGCGAGCGGGGCCAGGGCGTGAGCGAGGTGGCGGCGCGGCGCGTGGCCAGTGTGCTCCCATGCACGTGCTGGCGCGACGCGAGCGGCGTCCGTGGCGTGTGGCCGGCGCGCGTCGTCCGGCGTGTGGTCGCTGCTCCTTCGACCATGGCGAGTGTAGGCGGCGCTAGGGTGGTGTGCTGGTGCGTTCTGGCACTGTGGCCATGGCTAGGGAAGAAGAAAAGGGAGGGGGAGCTCGACGTGTGTGGCATGGCCGGCATGGCCATGCCCTAGCTTGCTCTCTCTCTCCCTAGAATGCTATTTGGCATTGATTTGGTTTAAGGGGACCAGGGGACAATGTAGATTAGATTTGGAGTAGATTAGGTTGTGTAGATCACTATTTGCAATAGTTGCAAATAGTGCCCGATTTTGTAATTTGCAAAAATATCCAAATTTGAAATAATTCAAAAGGTGAATCTTTTTGAAATGTGTGTACTTAGATAAGTTGTATTTGACCAGAGATGAATAGAGGTGGTGGTGGAAATGTAGAATTCAAGAATTGGCAAAAATGGCTAAGTGGAGAATGTTGCATATGTTAAAAAGTTAAGACTTTGGATGAGCATAGCTCTTGATCAAGAATGATTTTGGCATGGTGATCTTTACCAAAGTTGTTCACCTTGATGTTGACTTTGAAATTGTGCAAAGAGTTAGAAAGATTTGGTTTGGGAAAATTGAATGGCAAAGGCTCAAAGTGATGATCAGACTATAATTGTCAATTTTGACCATTATCATATGTGAGCTAGATTTGTGTTTGAATTTCACTTGAATTGTGATTCTTTGATTCCAAAAGTTGTAATAAGTGTTTAGTAACATTATTCAACTAATGTAGAAAACCAAATTGGTCTTGGGTCAAAGTTTATAAAAATGCCATAGAGCATATGTTTGGGGTTTTTAGGGTTTTTCCAATATTGGATTTTCTTCCTCTTTGATTTATTTGGTTGGTGATCTTAATATGATCACATTAGGGTTTTAGAGCATATCAAATACAAGTAATAACAATCATCATGGCATATCACTCAAATGCACAAGTCCTATGCAGGGTACTATATGCAAATTAAAAAGTTTTTGTTGGTTTGAAAATTTGCTCT
>NC_061513.1:352658261-352730060 GCF_022539505.1 Lolium rigidum | reverse complement strand
ATATATTGTGATACAAAACACATTGCAATCATAAAGAGATATAAATAAGCACTTCACTATGCCATTCATAATGTTGAATAAGTATTCCCGTGAAATATAGCCTAAGAGACCCACACGGTGCACACACCGTCACCTTTACACACGTGGGACAAGGAGTCTCCGGGAGATCACATAAGTAAAATCCACTTGACTAGCATAATGACATCTAGATTATAAGCATCATCATATGAATCTCAATCATGTAAGGCAGCTCATGAGATTATTGTATTGAAGTACATAGGAGAGAGATGAACCACATAGCTACCGGTACAGTCCCCGAGCCTCGATGGAGAACTACTCCCCTCCTCATGGGAGACAAGAGGCGTTGATGAAGATGGGCGGGTGTCGATGGAGAAGCCTTCCGGCACCTCCCCGTCCCGGCGGCGTGCCGACCGAGACTCCCGTCCCCGATCTTGGGGCTTCGCGATGGCGCAAGGCTCGGGAAGGTTTTCTCTCGTCTCGTCGAACGTCGTAGGGTTTTCGCGATCGAGGACCTTGGCAGGGGCGAAGGGCGCCCTGAGGGGGTCCGGGGCCACTGCATGACCAGGGGCGGCGCGCCCTCCCGGGCCGCGCCACCATGTGTGGGCCCCCGTGGCCCCTCTCCGGCGGTTCTCGGTGTTCCGGAAGCTCCCGGGATTCTAAGATGCCGGGCGTTGATTTCGTCCAATTGCGAGAATATTTCCTTACTAGGATTTCTGAACCAAAAACAAAGCAGAAATAGAACCGGACCTTCGGCATCTCGTCATTAGGTTAGTTCCGAAACGCATATCTTTTTATTGAAATTTGGGGTGTTACATGCAATATGCAAGTATGTAGGAATCAATGCACAGTTCACACAAGTGTTTGCTTCTTGAGGTGCAGAGAGATAGGTGAACTGACTCAACATAAAAGTAAAAGAAAGGCCCTTCGTAGAGGGAAGCATTGTGCTAGAGCTTTGGTTTTGAAAACAAGAAACAATTTTGTCAACGGTAGTAATAAAGCATATGTATCATGTAAATTATATCTTACAAGTTGCAAGCCTCATGCATAGTATACTAATAGTGCCCGCACCTTGTCCTAATTAGCTTGGATTACGGGATTATCATCGCAATACACATGTTTTAACCAAGTGTCACAAAGGGGTACCTCTATGCCGCCTTGTACAAAGGTCTAAGGAGAAAGCTCGCATTTGGATTTCTCACTTTTGATTATTCTCAACTTAGACATCCATACCGGGACAACATAGACAACAGATAATGGACTCCTCTTTAATGCATAAGCATGTAGCAACAATTAATGTTCTCATATGAGATTGAGGATATATGTCCAAAACTGAAACTTCCACCATGGATCATGGCTTTAGTTAGCGGCCCAATGTTCTTCTCTAACATTATGCATGCTCTAACCATTAAATGAGTGGTAAATCTCCCTTACTTCAGACAAGACGGACATGCATAGCAAATCACATGCTATTCAACAAAGAGTAGTTGATGGCGTCCCCAGGAACATGGTTATCGCACAACAAACAACTTAATAAGAGATAAAGTGCATAAGTACATATTCAATACCACAATAGTTTTTAAGCTATTTGTCCCATGAGCTATATATTGCAAAGGTAAAGAATGGAATTTTTAAAGGTAGCACTCAAGCAATTTACTTTGGAATGTCGGAAAAATACCATGTAGTAGGTAGATATGGTGGACACAAATGGCATAGTGGTTGGCTCAAGGATTTTGGATGCATGTGAAGTATTCCCTCTCGATACAAGGTTTAGGCTAGCAAGGTTATTTGAAACAAACACAAGGATGAACCGGTGCAGCAAAACTCACATATAAGACATATTGTAAACATTATAAGACTCTACACCGTCTTCCTTGTTGTTCAAACTCTTTACTAGAAATTATCTAGACCTTAGAGAGACCAATTATGCAAACCAAATTTTAGCAAGTTCTATGTATTTCTTCATTAATAGGTGCAAAGTATATGATGCAAGAGCTTAAACATGAGCACAACAATTGCCAAGTATCAAATTATTCAAGACATTTTAGAATTACTACATGTAGCTTTTCCCGATTCCAACCATATAACAATTTAACGAAGAAGATTTAACCTTCGCCATGAATACTATGAGTAAAGCCTAAGGACATATTTGTCCATATGCAACAGCGGAGCGTGTCTCTCTCCCACACAATGAATGCTAGGATCCATTTTATTCAAACAAAAACAAAAACAAAAACAAACCGACGCTCCAAGCAAAGCACATAAGATCTGATGGAATACAAATATAGTTTCAGGGGAGGAACCTGATAATCTTGTCGATGAAGAAGGGGATGCCTTGGGCATCCCCAAGCTTAGACGCTTGAGTCTTCTTGAAATATGCAGGGATGAACCACGGGGGCATCCCCAAGCTTAGACTTTTCACTCTTCTTGATCTTAGTATATCATCCTCCTCTCTTGACCCTTGAAAACTTCCTCCACACCAAACTCGAAACAAACTCATTAGAGGGTTAGTGCATAATCAAAAATTCACATGTTCAGAGGTGAAACAATCATTCTTAACACTTCTGGACATTGCACAAAGCTACTGGACATTAATGGAACAAAGAAATCCATCCAACATAGCAAAAGAGGCAATGCGAAATAAAAGGCAGAATCTGTCAAAACAGAACAGTCCGTAAAGACAAATTTTATTGAGGCACCAGACTTGCTCAGATGAAAATGCCCAAATTGAATGAAAGTTGCGTACATATCTGAGGATCACTCACGTAAATTGGCATAATTTTCTGAGTTACCTACAGAGAATTAGGCCCAGATTCGTGACAGTAATAAATCTGTTTCTGCGCAGTAATCCAAATCTAGTATGAACCTTACTATCAAAGACTTTACTTGGCACAAAAATGCACAAAACTAAGATAAGGAGAGGTTTCTATAGTAGTAACAACTTCCAAGACACAAATATAAAATAGAGGTACTGTAGCAAAATAAACACATGGGTTATCTCCCAAGAAGTTCTTTCTTTATAGCCATTAAGATGGGCTCAGCAATTTTAATGATGCACTCGCAAGAAATAGTAGTTGAAGCAAAAGAGAGCATCAAGAGGCAAATTCAAAACAAATTTAAGTCTAACATGCTTCCTATGCATAGGAGTTTTGTAATTAAACAAGTTCATGAAGAAAAAAGTAACAAGCATAGGAAGATAGAACAAGTGTAGCTTCAAAAATTTTAGCACATAGAGAGGTGTTTTAGTAACATGAAAATTTCTAAAACCATATTTTCCTCTCTCATAATAACTTTCAGTAGCAACATGAGCAAACTCAACAATATAACTATCACATAAAGCATTATTATCATGAGTCTCATGCATAAAATTATTACTCTCCACATAGGCATAATCAATTTTATTAGTTGTAGTGGGAGCAAATTCAACAAAGTAGCTATCATTATTATTCTCATCATCAAATATAGGAGGCATATTGTAATCATAATCAAATTTATCCTCCATAACAGGCGGTACTAAAAGACCAATATCATTATAATCATCATAAATAGGAGGCAAAGTATCATCAAAGTAAATTTTCTCCTCAATGCTTGGGGGACTAAAAAGATCATGCTCATCAAAACCAGCTTCCCCAAGGTTAGAACTTTCTATATCATTAGCAACAATGGTATTTAAAGTGTTCATACTAATATGTTCCATGGGTTTTTTAATTTTCGCATCAAACCATCCATGTCTTAAATCAGGAAATAGAATAAGAAGCTCATTGTTGTCCATTATGCCTAACTAGTGTAAACAAGAAACAAAAAGATGCAATTGCGGGATCTAAAGGAAATAGCTTCGAGCACACACACAACGGCGCCGAGAAAAGTACTTTACCCGGGACCGGAGTATGAGAGCCTTTTACCTTTCCTCCCCGGCAACGGCGCCGGAAAAGTGCTTGATGTCTACGGGTGCTTCTATTCTTGTAGACGGTGTTGGGCCTCCAAGAGCGAGAGGTTTGTAGAACGAGCGGCAAGTTTCCCTTAAGTGGATCACCCAAGGTTTATCGAACTCGGGGAGGAAGAGGTCAAAGATATCCCTCTAATGCAACCACTGCAACCACAAAGCAAGAAGTCTCTTGTGTCCCCAACACACCTAATAGGTGCACTAGTTCGGCGAAGAGATAGTGAAATACGGGTGGTATGAATAAATGCGAGCGGTAGCAATGGCACCGAGAAAAGTGCTTGTCTGGCGTGCGATTGATGGTAGTAATATTGCGGGAAGTAAAGATGCGGTAAAACGAGTAAACAAACGGCGATAGCGATATTTAGGAACAAGGCCTAGGGATCATACTTTCACTAGTGGACACTCTCAACATTGATCACATAACAGAATAAATAAATAGATGCTAGACTCTACACCCTCTTGTTGGATGATGAACACCACTAACTGTGTAGGATTACACGAACCCTCAATGCCGGAGTTAACAAGCTCCACAATATTCATTGTTCATGTTTAAATAACCTTAGAGTGCATGACAGATCAACATAACCAAACCAAGTACTAACATAGCATGCACACTGTCACCTTCACACTACGAAAGGAGGAATAGATCACATCAATAGTATCATAGCAATAGTTAACTTCATAATCTACAAGAGATCACAATCATAGCCTACGCCAAGTACTACACGATGCACACACTGTCACCATTACACCGTGCGGGAGGAATAAACTACTTTAATAACATCACTAGAGTAGCACACGGATATATTGTGATACAAAACACATTGCAATCATAAAGAGATATAAATAAGCACTTCACTATGCCATTCATAACGGTGAATAAGTATTACGTGAAATATAGCCTAAGAGACCCACACGGTGCACACACTTGTCACCTTTACACACGTGGGAC
This sequence comes from Lolium rigidum, assembly GCF_022539505.1. Lineage (NCBI taxonomy): Eukaryota > Viridiplantae > Streptophyta > Magnoliopsida > Poales > Poaceae > Lolium > Lolium rigidum. Next base: position 352,725,147 of record NC_061513.1, on the reverse strand, counting down.
AAGGAGTCTCCGGAGATCACATAAGTAAAACCCACTTGACTAGCATAATGACTTCTAGATTACAAGCATCATCATATGAATCTCAATCATGTAAGGCAGCTCATGAGATTATTGTACTGAAGCACATAGGAGAGAGATTAACCACATAGCTACCCGTACAGCCCCGAGCCTCGATGGAGAACTACTCCCTCCTCATGGGAGACAGCAGCGTTGATGAAGATGGCGGTGGTGTCGATGGAGGAGCCTTCCGGGGCACTTCCCCGTCCGGCGGCGTGCCGGAACGGAGACTCCTGTCCCCCAGATCTTGGCTTCGCGATGGCGGCGGCTCTGGAAGGTTTTCTCTGGTTTCGTCGAACGTGGTAGGGTTTTCGCGACGGAGACTTTAAGTAGGCGGAAGGGCAAGGTCGGTGGAGTCCTGGTGGGGCCACACGTCAATAGGTTAGTTCCGGAAAACGCATAATAATAACATAAAGTATGCATAAAATATGTAGATATCATCAATAATGTGGCATGGAACATAAGAAATTATCGATACGTCGGAGACGTATCAAAGCGTTCCTCGATTGAGATCATGTCCCGCTTTCTTGCCAACTGTAAAAGAATGAGATGCAAATGAATACATGAGCTATGTGTGTGTGTGTATATATATATATCAAATCACAATCAAACAACTATTACTAAAACTCAGCACAACTTATGGTAACAAAATAAGTTTCTGAATATTGTTTTCGTACCTCTTTATTTCTTTGATTATTCGTTCTCTCACTGACAATTCTGTGGATGTACTCGTAAACGTAGTATCCACATAGATTAGTCCCCTCTGGTTGTTTCACGCATTTCTGTACAAGAATATAATTCAATCAAACAAGAATCAAGTATGATAAAGGTGTGTGGACCTAGGTAGTACTACTTACTTTGTTCGCACGCCATATCAGCTTCGGTTTCCATTCACGGAACTGATCTTCCTTAATGAACGTTTTCCATACGCTACCCGACAAAAGAAAATGCATAAAAGAGTTATCAATTAGTTGATATCAAGAAATTAACGAAAAAACCCGATAAGAATTAAAATTACTTTTTGAGCATAAGAAAAGCCGTCTTGTATAGTATAGGCTCTTTTTTTTGTGAGTCAAAGACTTCAACATCTCCATTCCTATGACGATAAGAATAAAGTGGAACCTGCGCACGTTTAAATTTACAATGTCATATATATAAGTCATCAGTTAAAATTTGAACATCTCGTGAGCAAAATAGAATGTGTTATAAGACAGTAACACTCACTTGAAGTTGTAAGGCCAAAATATTATCCTTTTGTCACGATGTCGCTTCAAAAACCTTAGCGAAGTCTCCGGTGTATCCCTGTTATAGATGAGATTTTCTATCACTACTGCAGAAATGCTTATAGCTGCCAGACGTTTAGTGACAGGCATAGTGACAGGCAAAATTATGCCTATCACTAGTACAAGCACTAGTGACAGGCTCAGATAAGCCCGTCACTAATATAAAACACTTGTGACAGGCACATGCAATAAGCTGTCACTAGTATTTCGTAAAGACCGGATGAAAAGTCAAATTTGCTAGTGACATGCATCTATAATTTTCCTGTCACCGGAGGGACTTTTTTTTGCCGAGCCGCGCCTCCTTCTCCCTTGGTAGCTCGCTTCGTCGAAAACTAGATGTCTCGTGCACGGGTCAGTTGTAAAGAATACTATTTTATTAGCCTTTTTTGCAGGTAAACTCTTTTGTTAGCCTGGCTTGGCCAATCTGTAGAAACTTAGTTATTTCGGCATGTGTACCACTTGTAGGATCTGTAGTTTTTTGCAGGGTTGTAGCAGCCGTACTTCATGCTGAAAAAATATATTTTACCAAGGGAACAATAGATGGTTCATCTGTGATCAAGGACGATAAATCAAGGTTTCATCTTAACATTGCGGGACAGCGGGTACATTTTCTTCTTTCAAAGGACATCTTGTACCTTTTATTTCCTGCATTTTCTCTGTGACCACATATCAAAATGTTGTCCGCTGAAATTTCTTGTAGGTGTGATTTAATAAATTGGAGAAGACACTAATTATATGACTTATGGTTACCACTGAAGAAATTATTGTTGAAACACTTGATCCCAAGTCTGCACTTGCTAGCAAAGATGCATTAGTGAAAGCACTTATTGGTATTGTAGAGTGTTTGTATTCTTTTGAAACTTACACTTTTGTTTTCTCCCGATGCATGGTGATTGGCTTGCAGACAAGGATGGTTTCTTTTATAATACAAGTGCAACTCAAAGAAGAATTGATGAGGACATCCCTACCACACTACCAACTCCGTCATTACCAAATGAAGATGGACCTGCTGTGAAGCTCAAGTCCAATGAAGTCAGGATTGGACCTATTACAAGAGCTCGTGCGAAGCTACTTAAACAACATGTGAACTTGTTCCTAAACGATACTTTGATTGATCAGAACTTTATACTACCTAAGTCCTATTACTTATGTATCATCGGGTATGAAGAGGAGACAAGCATCACACGAGGAGGAGAGGAGCAGTTGGACGTGAAGAACGACGTGAAGCTGGACATGGAGGCTGGACATGAAGATATCTCATGGACGTGCGAGGGAGGAGCGGGAGGCATGCGCGAGAGGAGAAGAAGAAGTCCGAGGCCGGCCCAGCAGCCGGTCGGACCGGCCGCCACGCCGGCGCGCCCGGTCCACGGCCCGGTCCAACCGGGCGGCACGCCGGATCCGGCCCGGCGCCAACCGGGTGTTCCGCTGACTGCAACCGGGCGGGGTACTGAGCCACACGTCCCGCCACCCGGTCGCCATCCGGTCCCTGGCCCGGTCCAGACCGGACCGGCCGGTCCTAGGTCCGGTCGACCGGCCACCAGACCGGCCGTGTCCGAGTCTGTCTCGACCAGATCTATTCTGGGTCGGTTATTTTTGTATCTTTTCGACCAGAGGTTGTCCCGGACGCCTATATAAGTGCCCAGGACGCCCCCTAGCTGCTTTAGACCACGTTTAAGATAAGCCCTAGTTCTTAGTTGTTTGCTCTGCAAAACTATTGAATTCCCTACACCATATTGCCATTGGGAATTAGACGGTTGCAATTTACCGCTTCGTGGTCGGCGGCTACGTGCGCAAGTGTGTGGAGTTGCGAATATCTTGCAGGGTTGAGAGCTGTTGCATTGGCGACAGGGACCAATCGAGAGATCTTGTTGCGTCATACAAGTTACCTCCGTTGCAATCACCCCCGTGATCATTGTAACATCCCAAAAATTTCAAAACAAAGAAAATGAATTTCCCTATTTCCAAAATTTGGAACCAACAAAAACTTTTATTAAATTTAGTTTGATACATAGTGATCATGCTTATAGGTTGTGATATTGCCATGATGCTTGGGTAAACTACTTTGAAATGATCTTAAACCCTAAACCCTATCCTTTTCACCATCCAAGTTAAATCAAAATAAAAAGAAATAAAATAAGAAAAGGGCCTATGTGCCTATGGCTATTTTTGTTAAAACATTTACCTAGGCTTTCTTACCTTGTTTAGATTTTTTTGAAAACATCAATAAACCTAACCTAGTATTTATCAACCAATTCAATTGAGAAACAAAAAGGAAACAAACTTTTACATAAGGGCATATGTGGCACATAGCCATTTTACCCAAATCTTGCCCTATGCCCTCATACTCTACCCAAATGGTTTGGAACCATCTCCAAACCTAATCTAACCCTACCCATCACCCTTGAACCATTTTCAAAGGTTAAACAAAAGAAAACCAAAATAAAACAAAATGGTCCATAGAGGCAAATTTGAGAAGTTAAGCCAAATTGCAACTTTTAGCAAAAGGCCACCAAACTTGGTTTCAATGCTTGGATTACTTTCTTATATCCTTTTAACACTCAACCACATCAATGGGATCAAGAAAAACCAAATCAAAATGAAACGATAAGGATTTTGCAACTCACATGCACTTATGGTCACATGTGACAATTTTATCAGCATGCTCACTTTGCACCCCTGGTTTGGAAGATTCCTAAACTAAACCCTCTCACTTCTTTGCACCTCATCCAAGACCACATCAAGGTGAACAAGTTTTGTGTTGACCACCATGGTTGACTCTGTCACCATTGCTTAGTATATGTGACAAGTTGAGACTTTGAAACAAAGTGAAGATCATCCCCTTTTTGGAACTTTGCAAACCTGCACCAAATTGACCACCACCACCACCACCATTCTACTCCTTTGAATATTCAAATCAAATCCACCAAAAAGAATTTCAAAATTCAAACAAAATCTTCATGCGGCCATTTTGTCAAACACTTGGCGGGCATCATTTCACTTTATGCATACATGCTTATACCCACCAGATTTTAGACTAAACCCACTTTACTCTGGGCATCATTGACCCCTCCTTACACCTCTGCATCAAAGCAAAGCAATGGTACCATGGTACAAGGCTTGACATGATCAAAACAAGTCCATGCCGAGCTATCATGCCACTCCCATGCCACTCATTGCCTCCCTCTTTCTCTGGTCAGCATCACCTTGTCAACTAGGTAGCCCTCACTCCACCATGCACGCTGGTACCCTCCCTGGCCAAAGAAACGCACGCCCACGCACTGAACGCGACGTGTCCAGACGCGCCCAGACGCGCCAGGACATGCCAGAGCGCGCCCAGACACGACCCTGGACACGCCAGTCCACTGGCTCGCCTCATCGCGTCCGACCACCTCTTGCCCCATTTCTTCCTCCTACACGCTCACAAGGACCACGGCTATCTCCTAGACATGCTCAACTACACGCGCGTGCATCGTCGCCGTCGCCATGATCAAAACCCTGCCGCGCCCGTACGGCGAGGACGGCAACGATGCCCGCACACTCTCGTCCTCCCTTCGCTGCACCAGCACGCGTGTCGTGTTCGCCATGATGCCAGGAAGCGCACGCGCCCATCACCCTGCCCTTTCGTGCCTCAGAGACCCCACGGCCACCTCTCGACTCGATAAAAGGAGAGCTCCTCCTCCTCAATTACTCACACCACTCGACTCCCCTCCTCTCTCTGATCATCCTCGACCTCTCCCCTCCACATCGTCGCCAGTAGGTCTCCAATCGACAGCTGAAGCCCGCGGCGGTGCTGCAAAAGAAGCCAACGATTTCCGCCACCACTGGAGTCGCCGCCGGTACCAGAGGATCCGCCGTCGTCCGCAACGCCGCTGTGCATCGTCGCTGATCATCGTCGGAGCCCAGGATCGCCGCCGACCCCCTTCCTCCGCCGTGCCAGAGCTCGCTTCTGGTCGACGACGACGACGACACTCGACCGTCGATCGTCTTTCTAATCCAACGGCTTACGTTAAAAGGTACCGCTTCGGGTTGTAAACGTCGCTGACATACGGGTCCCACCCTGTCAGGCGGCCCACGGCGTGAGAAGCGCTGTTGGGCTGGCTTTCACCGTTTCAAACCATTTTGGCCCGTTTACTTTCCCGCCTAGGCCCAGAATTCAAATTCTTTTAAATCCTGTTAGTTTCAATTCAATACTGGTGCTCACTTAGAATTTAAATAACTTCAAATCCACCAAACCAAAATTGACCAATTTTATATGGTTGGAAAGCCTATCAAATGCTCTATCCAACCCCACTGGTTTCAACCTCATAGCTATTGTAGAATTTGAATAGCAAAAATAACAAGTCAGACAGTTTTCAGATTTCAAATAAATTTATAAAATCAACCATAATGAGTTTTGAGGTGAATCCAATTTCTATGATTCACATTTTCAATTCTCAAATTGTTTATGCAAAAATATGATATGGTTACTGTACATGATCATGGGCTAGAATCCAAAATTGGCTATGTAGTCAATACTAGCCCATTTAAATTATTTCAAACTTTAAGATTTCAAATCTATGAGGTGTAGCACCTCATTTAAATCATCTTCCCAAGTAGTTTGAATTAATATGATGACCCTTGTTGCATGGTCTCATAATTGCTCATTTGAGGATATTAAATCAAATAGGATTTAAATTACATGAGGTATAGAACCTCATTTAAATCATGTTTCTCAAATGATAAGTGTGAAGTGTTGACCTTGGTCAACATGTGATCATACATGGTTATTTGAGGAGATTAAATCTTAACAATATTCAATGAGAGGAAATTATTTCTCCCAAACTAAAGAGAAACCCTATTCCACATTTCAATGAGAGGAAATTATCTATCTATTATATACTAAAAGCAAAATAAGATTGTTTTTCGAGGCACCCAGTTAGTCCACATCATCTAAATTATTTGGTCAGTTAGATTAATAATTTACGGTTAGGATTAAATAGATGTTATATAATTACGTAACACGGATGAACAGGACAGGTCACCCATCCTGGTAGTCGATTCGTACACAAACATGACTAAAAGTTGTTCGGTAACAAAAAAAAAACGGAACTGGCATAGATGCCCGGGAAGATAAAATCGATCTGAACACCAAAAGTCATCCGTGTCTGAATAGGACTCCTGGTGATGAGTCCGTTTAAAATAAACCTTGTATGCTAGCCCAAAGTTAACCTACCGTGAGGCTACATGAGTGTATGTGTTGATGTTTAACTTAGCATAGCAACATGTCAACATATTTAGACCGGATTTTTTCCTTTTTAGTAGCAAAAGAATACTGGTAAACGCTGGTAAATATTATTTACAGGTCACAGTATGGTCCGAGATTTGTCAAATGAATTTTTAAATTTATCCAAAATCATTTAAAATTTAAGCTAATTATTTGAATACCGGTAACTTTTGTCCAACCTTGCAGTTTTCGGATTTCGTAAAAATCATTCCTAGCCCTGGTGCATCAACAATAAGCCACGAAATATGGGTGAAAACAAGGAGCCATCTCGCCATGTCGGTGGTCCGTGCGTCTCAGACATCCTATGTACGCATATAAGACGACCAGACCGATCTCGGATTGTAACGGGCATCGGTAAATACGGTTAATGGAAATAGCGGCTAAGATACACCCATCGATTTGTCAAAAAAATCAGAAAATTTTGTTTAAAGTTACTTAAAATTTAAGTGAATTCCTATAACTTTTGTCCCGTATAATAGTTTCCCCTGGATCCGCTAAATACCACAGCCAAAAATATGTTGTCTTATTTACCGTTTAGTCTATCCAATTTAAAATAATTTACGGCTAGGGTTAAATAGAAGGTATATAGTTAGGTAAGACGTGTGAAAGTGGAAGAAGGTCGCTCATGCTGGTCGTACATGAAGCTGAATAAATTAAAATTGACGAGTGAAAAATATAATAGAATTCAAACTTGATAATATGTATGTACAGGAAAAGCCAAAATAGACTGATCATCTAGACTGTTTAGCATAAATCTTTCTACCATCCTCAAAGTTTCAGACAGCTCTGGGCATAGTGAAACCCTTCAGCATTCCTAATTTTGAGTGACTAGATATCAGAATCTGATTTCAGCTTAGTTATGCACCACGTTAGTTCATAATAACAGGATTATTATTTGAATGGTGTGGTACCTAAAAGTCGCGGCTACACGATTGAATTGTAGTAGTATACAAGTTCTAATTCACCGAACAGATATAGATCATTAGTCACATATCATAGGTAAAGTAATTATGTTTCATGGATTTGCATCTATGAAATAAGTGCCTAATATATGTTAAAGAAGAGCCAGTGCCAAATATAGACGTGTTCTATATGGACAAGGAAAGAACCCGGATTGATACACTTTACCTGAATCTATTATATATTAAAAGTAAATGAAGGGCTCACCAGAAAAAAGAGAAATACTTAGAAAATCCCACAATAATCAGAAGCATCCGACTGTTTATTTTGTAGACCGGAAATTTACAGCCATTAGATTAGATTGGAGTAAAAAATTACCCACCACTGCCATTATAATGAAATAACGTTTCATCTTTACGTCGTGTCGTTAGGTTAGGTCTTCTTCTAATTTCTGGTACAATCTGATCTTCTCCTGCGCCCACATGGTAATCTCACGCTTGCCTTTGCCTTTCCACCTGACACGTGATCTTCTCCATAAATAACAGGGTAAACAGAGGTAGAATAAACGTAGGAGACGTAGATCGATCAACTCATGCGTTCAAATCGGTTCGGTTGGCGGCGGCCAAGTTGTCGAAGCTCAGCCACCAGAACCTTAACCGAAGTGGGCGGCCGCCAATGATCATGTATATTATACGGGCAAAGGTACGTGTACGTGCATGTTTCAAATCTGTACTATTTCTGGATCATGTCGTTTTCACCTTCCAGGGGCTAACATGACGCCTGCTCAGGCCATGTATGGCCATTGCTTATGTAGAATATCTGCTATACTGCAGAACTATACTCGCATGGTGCATTATTTGTCACACGATTCCAGCGCAACGGACGGCAGCGCTGTAGGCGGCAAATATGAGAACGTAAGCTTCCTGTTTCCAGTCCCTTGATTAGTTATGTTAGATCTGTTAGTAGGAGGATTTAATGTGTACCAGTTCAGGCTGTGCGTCTATTTGGATGTGGTTTTTAACAGAGCTAAACCGGTTCGTCCAATATTTATTCTAGCACAAGTTTGATGATTTCTTTTTGAATAGATTAGATCAATCAACTCACGCTTTAAGGTCGCGGAGGTTGACGGTGGCCGGGGAAGTTCTTTTAGGCGCACATTGGTCCACTTAGCCATGACGCTCAGTCACTGGACTCACGATCAAGCCAGTAGCGACATGTCCACCAGCGCTTCAACCCTCCAAAACTGATGCCGAGATGAAAAAGAAAAGCAACACTCATATTTATGTGACGGCGACCACGTACGCGGATGAAGAGCGCCGGTCAGTTCTTGGTGTAATGTACATGGCCAGGTCTTACAAGAAGGATAAGAGATGAGAGGATACATTATGTGACGAGTACTTTATCGAGAAAAAAATGTTACGAGTAAGCAGTCGGGCGGCGGCCTGCCTCATTCGTTCGACTTGAGAGAGAGGATCATGTGGCCATCCGGAGATGGAACAGATCTGTCAAGATGGAGAGTTAGACTTGGTGTCGAGTAATTAGCTACTTTCAAGATCCTCTTCGTAATTAACCAGAGTGCACTCCTGTTGTATCCTTCTCCCCCGAAAGAGGTGCAGCAGTGAGAGCAAAATAGGTCTCACGTTGGCATCATGATTATGGGTGTGCGATGCTGAATATTTCTAGAAGACGATGATGATTATCATGATTTGCAAGTTGGCACATGTTCTTAGGCTGTATACTTACAGTTTGACATCTGCAAATAAGTTCATGCCAAACATTGCTAGAAGACAATGAAGATGATCTAAACGTAATCAAGCTGTAAGTCGGCATATGTTTTTCTAGCTTGTATACTTCCAGTTTGACGTGCCTAAATAAGCATCATGAATGTTCATGCCAAATATTGCTAGAAGAGATGATCTAAACATACTCGAGCTGTAAGTCGGCATATGTTTTTTTTTTAACCCTTACTTCCACTTTGAGGTAATTAAGTACCAGGGATATCCGTGTGATCTAATTTTTTATTTTCGTGGAAACATGGGCACTTAAATAAATAAGTATGTTAGAGGAAGAACTCAGAATTGCAGTATGTAGTAGCTAATTCACAGCTAGCTACTGGCTGCGGACGAAGCAAGACGGGCAAGCTAGAACACGGGCGAAGCGGAGTTGACGTATACGGATATGCAGTCGTCGTGCTCTGCTGCATTCATCTGTGTGTCTGGGAGCAGAATGGCAGCGTGGCGATACAGCCGTTCGATGGCATCGGCCAACATGTCACTATGACCGGTTTTGGCATCAATCAGGTCAGGTTTTGTCACACTCTACACGTGCTAGGTTTGATTTGTTAGCAAATAGTATTCCTTGAAGCAACTAGATTTAGCAGCACTGAAGTCCGTAAAATTAACGTGCACATATATGTACTTCATCTTTCAAAACTGAAATTGTAGAGTAAGTACTGACACTATAAATATTATATGCCTAAATTTGTATCCATAAAAAAGGTGAAATTATACATCGGAACCCCAAACAATTGAAATATGCTCACTTCCTACATTCATGTTTCTTATATAGATTAATTGCCAGATTGTCCACAACTAAAAGCTAACATGTTTTATACTTTTTGAGAGAATTAAGAGTTGTTACACTATCTGATCAAGTTAAATATACGTGAATATTGCAATTAACTTTCTTTTGTTGGGTTTTTTTTTTCATGGTTTCGAAATAAATCTCACATCTACAATAGATTATATTATTTTGTGAGGTCAAGATATCTAAAAGTATGCATATGTCATATTTAGTGACAAAGAGACTCAAAAGTACATATATGTCATATTTAGTGTACTAACATACTCAAAACTAAGGAATGAATATACCTTCTCTCATTTGAAAGAATTACAATGCCCTTATCTTCCTTACTCAAATCAATATCATAGAGAAACTTTGGGACTCCTTGAAACCATAAGAACACTATCTTTATAATGTTTCATTTGATGAGAAATATTGTTAGTGGGCTTAAGAGGGCGCAGAGGCAAGGAAAACTCGGCAGAAGCCAACCGAGACGATATTACTAAAATGTAACAAGCAAGGCCTAAGGGAAATATATTAAGACATGGCAACACATAATAAGCTTGATGTACTGTGTCAGATACACATACATCCAAGGTAATTACACTAGGAAAGTAGAAACACATGATATGCTATAAATAAATATTAAAGACTTAAGCATACACATATCCTTCATCAAAAAAACATAAATATCTACACAAAAGGGGGGAAATCACATATCACCACCACAAAAGATAAAAAGATCTTCGATACTTTTTAGAACATTCCTCTTAGCATATAAATACCTCTTTTCTTTATTTCTAATAACTACAAATATTAATTTTAAAAATAAAAATACTATGAGTATTCTTTACTGCATACCATCATAAAAAATAATTTGTGCAACTCTGGCCATTACAATATTTTAAATATACAAATTGGTATGTTGAAATAGAATAATTCTATATGGACAAAAAAATTAAATATACAAATTTGTATGTCATGAAAGATATCTCCATACAAAAAATTCAAAAGTCTATACGGACAAATGCATACCCTAGAGACCCTTCAATGTTTAAGTTAACATGTATTTATGATCAGAGATAAATAAAATGTATACCGATAACAAATGTATCCTATTAAATCAAAATATGGGCGTTTGTCCTTTGGATTATGGATCTGAAATCTTCAATTCTATTTTCATATTCCTCTACACATACTTACCACATGAATTATAATTAAATAAAGTAAAATACAAAACAAACGAACAATATGCGTGGTAAAGAGGAAGCGATGAGCTAGATATTTTCATGAAAATTTTAAACACCAAGTGTCAATCTAATGGATAAAAATTCCAATAGTTCCAAAAAATTTAGATTTATAAGTGTACCTAAACACATGACAACTTTTAGATCAATATACCTCCACATACGAGTACACAAAGGATAATTTTGTAAAAAGCATATATATAGTGATTAGGATGTCTATTGGGCACTATTATTTCAGGTCGCATGTTGCGAATATCCATACAATGATTTATTTAGTTTCAATCATCTGCGACATGTTTAAAGATCATGCCCTCGCATTTGCGAGGGCCACTGTGCTAGTTATTTAAACAGTTGAATCTGTAATTAATATACGAGATATGAAAGATATATGCAAGGTTAATTACCTAAACAACTCATGTAAACATCTCTAACACATCACAACATGCATTGTACTTGGGAAAACTTTGCTCAAATGAATAGCGGCAGGTGTTGCGCTCATGCATAGATTTTTTTTGAAACAAATATATACTATCTACACACTAATATATGTCTAGATAATTGCGAATGTAGATAAGTTCAAGTCACTCCATTCGTAGGCTCTAGCTGATAGTCTGTTAAAACAATTCCACTAAGTCACTATAGTCTTATTTTGTTTTATCGTACAATTAATTAATCTCAGATATTTTCTAAGCATCCTAAAGTAGTATTTATTCTTTAGTCAAATTCTTAGTGTCATCGGACCTGTTTAGCTTGGACACCTGATGATAATTTATTCTCAAAAATATGAGACGAGACATTTTCAACAAACGAAAAGAAATAAATACATGTAAAGTTACCTGACACTTTTAAACACCGAAACCACGCAATTGAAGGACATGGTTGTATTTACAGGTGCTTAAAAGATGCCATAGATAATCATTCTGTGTCAATAAAAAACATTTTAACATCTCACTTATTTAATGTGCCCATGGCAACAGAGTCATATTATTTTCTAGATCATAGAATGGATGTAAATATTTTGTTGAAAGAAGGGTAACACCAAATTTGTACTTTAAAGATGACGCCCTCGCATTTGCGAGGGCCACTGTGCTAGTTTTTCTAACACTAAGTAAGACAACCCTAGCATTACTTTGGGTAGCAATGTTAAGTGATGATGCTAGATCATTTGTGTGAGCCATTAAGGCTAATTAAGTCTACATAAGTATTGTTTGGTGATTGTATCCTCGTATTCGTTTATAGACGCTAGTACCGGAGACTATCAAGAGGAGGAGGTTTTCTACCAAGAGGAAGGAGAAGAGAACTTTGATCACTACCCCAATCAAGGCAAGCTAGACTAATGCAAGTTATATTGTTGCAAGCTATACCCTTGCAAGTTACCTAAGTGCAAAGCTCTACAAGAGCAAGGCACCATTACATTTTACCCTATGTCTAATGGTCCTATCCCAAGTTTTTTACTTTACAAGCTTTATTGAATTTTGTTTATCAACGTACTTTTTGATTCATGATTCACTTAGTTTAGTTATGGAGTAGTACAAGAGCATCAAACTTAGCCTAGAGCAATACACGTTGGTTAGCACCCCTCATGACTAGTTGCTAGTGCTAAACTAAAATTGACTACTCTAGATGGGAACTTGTGAAAACCAATGACTTTGAAAACCTTAGAACGATGAGTCATTCTATTGAAAGATTTTGAAGGTGAATATGACTTGTGAATGACTTGGTGAAATTTACCAAAAACTGATGGTTGGGTTCGGATGTGATACCATTCCAATTCTTAAGTATCCCCACAATACCTGAATTTGGGTAAGGCTTAACCGGAAACTTATGTATTTTAGTATGGGTTCCCTCTGAACAAGCGTCATATGGGTTATGCCAAGGCTGCCTCCCTTGAAAGTGAAATGATGTGAAATGAGGTGAATGTCCTACCCATGCCCTGTGCAGTTCCCGGGTTGGCGGTTTGCTCTCACCGGGAGGCCAAGCTCATGGGGAGAGGTGCCTATACTAGGGTATGTAAATGAAAGGTTAGGATTGGTAGTTCGCGCACTGAGTGCCAGTTACCCCTGACGGACTATTGCAATTGTTGTGGCACAAGTGTACAACCTCTGCAGAGTGTAAACCTATTCGAATAGCCGCGTTCGCGGTCATGGACAGTTGGAAAGGCCATACTGTTCCGTCATCAGAACTTTTCCAAAATATGTATGTTGACTTGTGACTTGAGTTTGTAAGGTGACTTTGACTTCGAATCACAACTGAGTTGTGGGAATGACACTAATGTTCCCACTTGGGTTAGATAGCTAAAAGGAGGAGTCTTTACTAAATGTTTATGAACTAAACTTGGCTTTATGCAAATAAACCTAGAGCTTAGCACCCCTTATTACAATTGTTAAGTAATTACACTAGCTTTAGTTTGCGAGTACTTTAAAAGTTCTCATGGCTGTATCCCTGGCTATTCAAATGGCCAGACTTTGAAGAGGAGCCCCAGTACCAAGATGAAGGACAGCAGGACGTCTACGACAACTAGGACCACTCCTGACGTCAACAGTTTCCTGTGGAACAGATGGACCACAACCGCTACTTCACTTCCGCTATGTGTTTTGTAATAGGATCTCTAGATCCTCTATGTTGTATTAAGACTGGATCATGTGATCCTTTATTTGTAAGACGATTATGGTATGTAATGAATGATGTGTTGTGATATCAATCTATTATGTCTCGCAAAAAAAATATTCCTGGGATTGCGAGGTATGGCATAATAGGCATTTGGACTTAAAAATCCGGGTGTTGACAATCATCATCACCACCGTTGCTTACTGAGAAGATCGGGCCACCCCATATCATCTTGGTACCAGATTTTCAGTTTTCCTCGGTAAGCCATCCACAATCCACCCCATAGTTGAGTTGAGAGTGTTTCCTATCCAGAAAAAGCCAAAAAAATATTAGTGTTAGGGTTTGCCATAGCTTTAGATTGCACTAATTTCAAGTTTTCGTTGCTTTTCGTAGTTGTTTTTGCGTATCTTTTTCTTGCATCTAATATTGTTAGGGTTTGAGTCTCTATTATTGTCTGGTGTCAGTTTTGTTACTCCAAGTCCACATAGCATACAGTGTGCTTGTTCCCAACCATAGACACAGGCTATCGATATAAAGTGACTAGGAACTTCCCCAGAAGAGACTAGTTTTACCGCTCGACAGGCTGCTCGTTAGGGTTTTGGTGCTTTACATATCTTGTTGGCCGTGTTATCAAGGAGTTGTGTCATAAAAAAACAGAATATTGAAAAGAAGCAAAAAGAGCTACATAGATGCGTTCCAAAAAGAAACTACAAAAAGAAAAGTGAAGTGCTAGAAGAATCAAGTGAAGGCCTAAGTTTACTTTACTGCACCCGTAGTTGAGCAATCTTGTGCCTATTTCGTTGAGCTTTGCTAGCGTCTCTCTAGTGCATTGCAACCTTTCCTCCATATAGTTGCATTGCCCCATTATATCGCCTTGTGTGAGTATCATTGGTTGTCTACGGTCAGCGCTAGAGCTTGTTATTGGTGCAAATAGGTAGCCTACCTACAGCCCCACATATACCCTGCTTTGCCGTGTGATTTGTTCTTATACCCTTGATATTCGCTTCGCTACATCCGTGCACTAGTTGTTACTACAAGTGGTAAGCAACACTAATTTACTTTGGAATGGTAAGATCTCCTTTTCTTATCAGTTGTTGAGTGAGTTGTGAGAGTACCACCATATATTTTTGATTTAGTGCACTAATCTACTAACGATGTCTGCTAGTGATCATAAACTTGTTAACCAGGTGACGTGGGCATTACCCTTCGGGTAACCGATGTTGCCCTATCCTGTATTTCCTAGTTGGAGGCCCATGAAAGCACTTGGAGGCAACGCGGCCCAACCGGATGGCACACCAGAAGATTCCTTGGCAGGCAAGGCAAATAAGCAGCCGAACAAGGAAAGATTAGATCTAGAATTACTGTAAACCTAATCGTACTCGGTTGGACCTCTTGAGACTTGGCCTCCTATATAAAGGCTAGCAGAGGGGCTGCCGAGGGACAATCAATCTTAGCAACCTTAGCCACCAAAAACTCAGAGCTAGGTCACCCTAGCACTTAGCCATCTCGACGAGATCTCAGCCGAACTATTCGGCACCCCATTATAACCCATTATCATCATAATCAAGAATAGGCAGGCAGGACGTAAGGGTTTTACCCCATCGAGGGCCCCGAACCTGGGTAAATCGCTCTCCCCGCTTGTCTGTGAACCGATGTCTCATGTCAGCTTGCAGGATTCCATCAACCCTAAGCCCCTATCGGAGGGCATTGCCGAGGAGCACCCTCGACAATTGGCGCCGTCTGTGGGAAACCTGTCGGCACAAGATCGGCCATCGGTGGATCCAGTCATGTCACCAGCAACTTCATCAACACCGTCATCGCCAAACCTGGGAAGCCCGATTCGATTCGGTTCCTACGAATTCACCCCGCACAGCGATTCTTCCCGCTCAACCTTTTCAGATCTACAAGGAAACATGGAGATGACCTTCGGCAGCGTCCACTACAACGTTAACACGGAAGAAATCGTTCGGCTGCTGGAATCGCCCGTTTCCGGTTCAACGAGTCCGAGCGCGTCATCGTCAATCGACCTTTCGGCTGGTCTGACAGGCTCGACGAGTTCACCCGCGCCCTTGACTCCCCGTTCGGCGTCTTCCATGTCGGTAGGATCCGACGATCCCACATCTTCAGAGTTAACTTCGTACTACTGCTTGAACTGCGACACCAGGCACGGGCTAGGGTCGAGTGACACGCCGTTCATCTGCAATGCCCAATATTCATCGGGAGAGGACAGTATCGACAGCATCGCCCAAGGAACCACCCGAAGAACGGCACACCATCAGGTTTATGTCGCCAATAACACGGGAAACACAAGGCACAGAGGAGACGGAGATCATAATCCTCGTTCCAGTAGACGAGCAAGTTTCGAAAACAGCGCCAGCAACCACAACAGCGACTACACCATCGCGGACGAGGAGTGGGCAGCAGCCAAGGCAGCAGTACTCAACAACACACCGCTCCCTGTAGGAACCTCGGTCGGAACCCTCAATGCCTATCGCTCTATACTAGAGAAAAACCGGGAGTACCTATCGAAAGAGCAAGCCACCCTCGAGAGGCGCCTATCTGCGGCAGATCGATCTAGCGAGCGACGAAGAGGCTCACAAGGGAGCGCCTCTCGAAATACTCAAGGGGCAGGCAAGCACCGGTCGAGGCTATCCAGGCTTTCGGAAGATGACGCCAGAGAAATCACGTCGAACCTGACCAAGTCCTTTATGACTACGGATACCGCAGGCATGCCATGGCCGAAAACCGTTGCAGGAGCAACTGCCAACCTCGCGGCATACCTGATCAACCAGCGCCCTGAAGGATCCATGGCTCAAGCTCATCGAGGCGCCCTGGAAAGTCTCGCGATACTGGGAAATAATCTAGTTCCACAAAAGGAAGAGACCACGCTGCAGGTTAGTGGCTCAAAGCATCATGCGAGAGATGCTCGGGATGAAATCACCCAGAGCAGGATCGACAAAGCAAGGCGACGACGCGCCGCTAGGAAGGAGAATGACAGTGATTCTTCGGACGAGGATCAGGAGTACGACAGCGAGCTCAGGGGAGCCGACTGTCTAAGTTACAAAATCCGCGAGGCAATGCCACCCAAAAAGTTCAAGCCCACTCCTACCGATGCTGCCAAGTACGATGGGCAGCAGGAACCAAGATCTTGGATAGACGACTACACTGTGATTCTGCATAAGGGGAACCAGATAGCAGCAATGCAGTGCTTGCAGCTCTACCTCAAAGATTCAGCGCGAGCCTGGCTAAGGGGGCTGCCGAAGGGTTCCATTAAATCATGGGACGACCTAGTAGACGCCTTCATTGCCAATTTCCAAGCAACATACAAGAGACCCATCAGGATTGAAGAGTTACGGAATTGACAGCAAAAGCAGAAGGAGTCGATGCGCTCATACATCGGGAGATCCACCAAACTCCTAAACGCTGCCGAAGATGTATCTGTCGACAGAGCAATCGACGCTTTCAGCGATGGCGTCCGGCGTGAGAGCTACATAGAAGAACTCGGACGCAAAAAGCCAAAAACCATAACCAAGTTAATGGAAATCGCCAACACTGGGCTGATGGTGAGGACAACGTGCGAAGGCCACGACAAGCGCAGTGACGACGAAGACGATGACCAGCCGAAGCACGACTCGGGTGGCCGAAGGGATCGTCACAAGAGAAGGAATAACCGCAACTATGATGACAACAACCTGGTAGCCGCAGGGTACTCTGATCGACAGGACGATCGATATGAAGACAGAAGAGACGATCGACAGGACGGTAATCGGAACAACTCCGGGAACCGTGGCAATTATAAACCGCGGCAGCAGAAGGACTCCCGAACTGCCCTACGCTGAGCAGCATCAACGCCCCCGTTACCTGCACTCGTATGTCGATTCTAAGGACGGAAAAACGAAATCGAGTCACCTGCTCAGGGACTGTCGGCAGTTCATTGACATGCACAAACTCATCCAGCAGGCAGGCCAGCAACCGCCACCACCACCACCCCCACCTCCACCACAGCATCAAGTCCACCACCACGGGGGCAGATGAGCATGATCCACAGGACAGGTGTCTCGAGAAGAGAGATGAAGAAGCTCACCCGAGAGATTAACCTGGCAGAAAGCATCATGGCGAACATCCCCGAGTATGTCGAGTGGCCCTCTCAGAACATTACGTTCAGTCGAGCAGATCACCCGATGACCATACCAAAACCAGTACACGCTGCCTTAGTAGTCGAGGCACAAATCGGGGGGTTCAAGATGAGCAAAGTTTTCATGGATGGTGGAAGCGGGTTAAACCTGATATTCGTCGACACAATCAAAAGTATGGGGATCACCATGAAGATGCTAGAAGAAACAGACACTTGCTTCCATGGGATCCTTCCAACTGCACCGGGCTACTCTCTTGGCAAAGTTTACCTGAACGTCGTCTTTGGCAAAACTGACAATTTCAGGAAGGAGAAGATCGAGTTTGAAGTAGTGAACTGGGAGTCACAGTATCAAGCTATACTCGGGAGACCAGCTTATGCCAAGTTCATGGCTGTGCCGCATGATACGTCTCCAACGTATCGATAATTTCTTGTGTTCCATGCCACATTATTGATGTTATCTACATGTTTTATGCACACTTTATGTCATATTCGTGCATTTTCTGGAACTAACCTATTAACAAGATGCCGAAGTGCCGCTTCTCGTTTTCCGCTGTTTTTGGTTTCGTAAATCCTAGTAACGAAATATTCTCGGAATCGGACGAAATCAACGCCAAAGATCTTAGAATCCCCGAAGCATCCGAACACACCGGAGAGGTCGTAGGGGGCCACGGGGCCACCAAACCCTAGGGTGTGGGCCCCCGTAAGCCCTCCCGCGCCGCCTCTCCGCCTATATAAAGCCCCCGACCTAAAAACCTCGGGGCGTTCGACGAAAAACCACGAAACCTTCCGGAGCCGCCGCCATCGCGAAGCCAAGATCCGGGGGACAGGAGTCCTCGTTCCGGCACCCTGCCGGAGCGGGGAAGTGCCCCGGAAGGCTTCTCCATCGACACCGCTGCCATCTCCACCGCCATCTTCATCACCGCTGCTGCTCCCATGAGGAGGAGTAGTTCTCCATCGAGGCTCGGGGCTGTACCGGTAGCTATGTGGTTCATCTCTCTCCTATGTGCTTCAATACAATAATCTCATGAGCTGCCTTACATGATTGAGATTCATATGATGATGCTTGTAATCTAGATGTCATTATGCTAGTCAAGTGAGTTTTACTTATGTGATCTCCGGAGACTCCTTGTCCCACGTGTGTAAAGGTGACAGTGTGTGCACCGTGTGGGTCTCTTAGGCCATATTTCACAGAATACTTATTCACTGTTGAATGGCATAGTGAGGTGCTTATTTATATCTCTTTATGATTGCAACATGTTTTGTATCACAATTTATCTATGTGCTACTCTAGTGATTTGTTATTAAAGTAGTTTATTCCTCCCGCACGTGTGCAAAGGTGACAGATGTGTGCACCGTGTTAGTACTTGGTTTATGCTATGATCATGATCTCTTGTAGATTGCGAAGTTAACTATTGCTATGATAATATTGATGTGATCTATTCCTCCTACATATGCATGAAGGTGACGAGTGTGCATGCTATGCTAGTACTTGGTTTAGTCTATTGATCTATCTTACACTATAAGGTTACTTAAACATGAGCATTATTGTGGAGCTTGTTAACTCCGGCATTGAGGGTTCGTGTAATCCTACGCAATGTGTTCATCATCCAACAAAAGTGTAGAGTATGCATTTATCTATTCTCGTTATGTGATCAATGTTGAGAGTGTCCACTAGTGAAAGTGTAATCCCTAGGCCTTGTTCCTAAATACCGCTGAGTTACTACCGCTTGTTTATCGTACTACTGCGTTACTCATCGCTACATTACTATCGCTTGTTTATCGTTCCGGGCAAAGCACTTTTCTGGTGTCGTTGCCGTTACTACTACTTATTCATACCACCTGTATTTCACTATCTCTTCGCCGAACTAGTGCACCTATTAGGTGTGTTGGGGACACAAGAGACTTCTTGCTTTGTGGTTGCAGGGTTGCATGAGAGGGATATCTTTGACCTCTTCCTCCCTGAGTTCGATAAACCTTGGGTATCCACTTAAGGGAAACTTGCCGCTGTTCTACAAACCTCTCGCTCTTGGGGGCCCAACACTGTCTACAGGAAAGGAGGGGGAACGTAGACATCAAGCACTTTTCTGGCGCCGTTGCCGGGGAGGAAAGGTAAAAGGCACTCATACTACGGTCTCAGGTAAAGTATTTTTCCGGCGCCGTTGTGTGTGTGCTCAAAGCTATTTCCTTTAGATCCTGCAATTGCATCTTGTTGTTTCTTGTTTACACTAGTTTGGCATAATGTACAAGAGTGAGCTTCTTATTCTATTTCCTGATTTAAAACATGGATTGTTTGATGCGAAAATTAAAAAACCTATGAAATCTTATTTGCATGCTGGTAGTAATATTAGTATGAACGCTTTGAACACCATTGTTGATAATGATATAGAAAGTTCTAAGCTTGGGGAAGCTGGTTTTCATGATATTTTTAGTCCGCCAAGCATTGAGGAGAAAATTTTCTTTGATGATACTTTGCCTCCTATTTATGATGATAATGATAGTGGTCTTTTTGTGCCACCTACTATGGAGAGTAAATTTTGTTGTGATTATACTATGCATCCTACACTTGATGAGAATAATAATGATAGCTACTTTGTTGAATTTGCTCCCACTACAACTAATAAAATTGATTATGCTTATGTGGAGAGTAATAATTTTATGTATGAGACTCATGATAAGAATGCTTTATGTGATAGTTATATTGTTGAGTTTGCTCATGTTGCTACTGAAAGTTATTATGAGAGAGGAAAATATGGTTGTAGAAATTTTCATGTTACTAAAATGCCTCTCTATGTGCTGAAATTTTTGATGCTACACTTGTTTTATCTTCCTATGCTTGTTACTTTGCTCTTCATGAACTTGTTTATTTACAAGATTCCTATGCATAGGAAGCATGTTAGACTTAAATGTGTTTTGAATTTGCCTCTTGATGCTCTCTTTTGCTTCACATACTATCTTTTGCGAGTGCATCATTAAAACTCGCTGAGCCCATCTTAACGGCTATAAAGAAAGAACTTCTTGGGAGATAACCCATGTGTTATTTTGCTACAGTACTTTGTTTTATATTTGTGTCTTGGAAGTTGTTTACTACTGTAGCAACCTCTCCTTATCTTAGTTTTGTGTTTTGTTGTGCCAAGTAAAGTCTTTGATAGTAAAGTAAGTACTAGATTTGGATTACTGCGCAGAAACAGATTTCTTTGCTGTCACGAATCTGGGTCTAATTCTCTGTAGGTAACTCAGAAAATTATGCCAATTTACGTGAGTGATCCTCATATATGTACGCAACTTTCATTCAATTTGAGCATTTTCATTTGAGCAAGTCTGGTGGCCTAATAAAATCCATCTTTACGGACTGTTCTGTTTTGACAGATTCTGCCTTTTATTTCGCATTGCCTCTTTTGCTATGTTGGATGAATTTCTTTGATCCATTAATGTCCAGTAGCTTTATGCAATGTCCAGAAGTGTTAAGAATGATTGTGTCACCTCTGAACATGTTAATTTTTATTGTCCACTAACCCTCTAATGAGTTGTTTCGAGTTTGGTGTGGAGGAAGTTTTCAAGGGTCAAGAGAGGAGGATGATATACTACGATCAAGAAGAGTGAAAAGTCTAAGCTTGGGGATGCCCCGGTGGTTCACCCCTGCATATTTCAAGAAGACTCAAGCGTCTAAGCTTGGGGATGCCCAAGGCATCCCCTTCTTCATCGACAAATTATCAGGTTCCTTCTCTTGAAACTATATTTTTATTCGGCCACATCTCATGTACTTTACTTGGAGCGTCTGTGTGCTTTTGTTTTTGCTTTTGTTTTGTTTGAATAAATGCTTGTGTGGGAGAGAGACACGCTCCGCTGGTTCATATGAACACATGTGTTTTTAGCTCATAATATTCATGGCGAAGTTTCCTCTTCGTTAAATTGTTATATGGTTGGAATTGGAAAATGATACATGTAGTAATTGCTATAATGTCTTGGGTAATGTGATACTTGGCAATTGTTGTGCTCATGTTTAAGCTCTTGCATCATAAACTTTGCACCTATTAGTGAAGAATACATAGAGCATGCTAAAATTTGGTTTGCATAATTGGTCTCTCTAAAGTCTAGATAATTTCTAGTATTGAGTTTTGAACAACAAGGAAGACGGTGTAGAGTCTTATAATGTTTTCAATATGTCTTTTATGTGAGTTTTGCTGCACCAGTTCATCCTTGTGTTTGTTTCAAATAAGCCTTGCTAGCCTAAACCTTGTATCGAGAGGGAATACTTCTCATGCATCCAAAATACTTGAGCCAACCACTATGCCATTTGTGTCCACCATACCTACCTATACTACATGGTATTTTCCCGCCATTCCAAAGTAAATTGCTTGAGTGCTACCTTTAAAATTCCATCATTCACCTTTGCAATATATAGCTCATGGGACAAATAGCTTAAAAACTATTGTGGTATTGAATATGTAATTATGCACTTTATCTCTTATTAAGTTGCTTGTTGTGCGATAACCATGTTCACCGGGGAACGCCATCAACTCATTGTTGAATTTCATGTGAGTTGCTATGCATGTTCGTCTTGTCCGAAGTAAGGGCGATCTACACTGAGTTGAATGGTTTGAGCATGCATATTGTGAGAGAAGAACATTGGGCCGCTAACTAAAGCCATGATTCATGGTGGAAGTTTCAGTTTTGGACAAATATCCTCAAGTCTCTAATGAGAGAAGAATTAATTGTTGTCAAATGCTTAAAGCATTAAAAGAGGAGTCCATTATCTGTTGTCTATGTTGTCCCGGTATGGATGTCTAAGTTGAGAATAATCAAAAGCGAGAAATCCAAATGCGAGCTTTCTCCTTAGACCTTTGTACAAGCGGCATAGAGGTACCCCTTTGTGAAACTTGGTTAAAGCATATGTATTGCGGTGATAATCCAGGTAGTCCAAGCTAATTAGGACAAGGTGCGGGCACTATTGGTACACTATGGATGAGGCTTGCAACTTATAAGATATAATTTACATGATGCATATGCTTTATTACTACCGTTGACAAAATTGTTTCATGTTTTCAAAATCAAAGCTCTAGCACAAATATAGCAATCGATGCTTTTCCTCTATGGAGGACCATTCTTTTACTTTCATTGTTGAGTCGGTTCACCTATTTCTCTCCATCTCAAGAAGCAAACACTTGTGTGAACTGTGCATTGATTCTTACATATTTAAATATTGCATTTGTTATATTGCTTTGCATTGACAATTATCCATGAGATATACATGTTATAAGTTGAAAGCAACCGCTGAAACTTCATCTTCCTTTGTGTTGCTTCAATACCTTTACTTTGAATTATTACTTTATGAGTTAACTCTTATGCAAGACTTATTGATGCTTGTCTTGAAGTGCTATTCATGAAAAGTCTTTGCTTTATGATTCAGTTGTTTACCCATGTCATATACATTGTTTTGATCGCTGCATTCACTACATATGCTTTACAAATAGTATGATCAAGTTTATGATGGCATGTCACTCCAGAAATTATCTTTGTTATCGTTTTACCTGCTCGGGACGAGCGGAACTAAGCTTGGGGATGCCGATACGTCTCCAACGTATCGATAATTTCTTGTGTTCCATGCCACATTATTGATGTTATCTACATGTTTTATGCACACTTTATGTCATATTCGTGCATTTTCCGGAACTAACCTATTAACAAGATGCCGAAGTGCCGTTCTCGTTTTCTCGCTGTTTTTGGTTTCAGAAATCCTAGTAACGAAATATTCTCGGAATCGGACGAAATCAACGCCAAAGATCTTAGAATCCCCGGAAGCATCCAGAACACACCAGAGAGGTCAGAGGGGGGCCACAGGGCCACCAAACCCTAGGGTGTGGGCCCCCCAGAAGCCCTCCTGCGCCGCCTCTCCGCCTATATAAAGCCCCTGACCTAAAAACCTCGGGGCGTTCGACGAAAAACCACAGAAACCTTCCAGAGCCGCCGCCATCGCGAAGCCAAGATCTGGGGGACAGGAGTCTCTGTTCCGGCACCCTGCCGGAGCGGGGAAGTGCCCCCGGAAGGCTTCTCCATCGACACCGCTGCCATCTCCACCGCCATCTTCATCACCGCTGCTGCTCCCATGAGGAGGGAGTAGTTCTCCATCGAGGCTCGGGGCTGTACCGGTAGCTATGTGGTTCATCTCTCTCCTATGTGCTTCAATACAATAATCTCATGAGCTGCCTTACATGATTGAGATTCATATGATGATGCTTGTAATCTAGATGTCATTATGCTAGTCAAGTGAGTTTTACTTATGTGATCTCCGGAGACTCCTTGTCCCACGTGTGTAAAGGTGACAAGTGTGTGCACCGTGTGGGTCTCTTAGGCCATATTTCACGGAATACTTATTCACTGTTGAATGGCATAGTGAGGTGCTTATTTATATCTCTTTATGATTGCAACATGTTTTGTATCACAATTTATCTATGTGCTACTCTAGTGATTTGTTATTAAAGTAGTTTATTCCTCCTGCACGTGTGCAAAGGTGACGAGTGTGTGCACCGTGTTAGTACTTGGTTTATGCTATGATCATGATCTCTTGTAGATTGCGAAGTTAACTATTGCTATGATAATATTGATGTGATCTATTCCTCCTACATATGCATGAAGGTGACAGTGTGCATGCTATGCTAGTACTTGGTTTAGTCTATTGATCTATCTTACACTATAAGGTTACTTAAACATGAGCATTATTGTGGAGCTTGTTAACTCCGGCATTGAGGGTTCGTGTAATCCTACGCAATGTGTTCATCATCCAACAAAAGTGTAGAGTATGCATTTATCTATTCTGTTATGTGATCAATGTTGAGAGTGTCCACTAGTGAAAGTGTAATCCCTAGGCCTTGTTCCTAAATACTGCTGAGTTACTACTCGCTTGTTTACTCGTACTACTCGCGTTACTACTCGCTACATTACTACTGCTTGTTTCATCGTCCCGGGCAAAGCACTTTTCTGGTGTCGTTGCCGTTACTACTACTTATTCATACCACCTGTATTTCACTATCTCTTCGCCGAACTAGTGCACCTATTAGGTGTGTTGGGGACACAAGAGACTTCTTGCTTTGTGGTTGCAGGGTTGCATGAGAGGGATATCTTTGACCTCTTCCTCCCTGAGTTCGATAAACCTTGGGTATCCACTTAAGGGAAACTTGCTGCTGTTCTACAAACCTCTGCTCTTGGGGGCCCAACACTGTCTACAGGAAAGGAGGGGGAACGTAGACATCACCGCACTATGCATACCTCAAGCTGAAAATGCCTGGGAACAACGGGACAAACATCACAGTCTATGGAAGTTTTTCACGCTCGGACAATTGTGATCGCGACTTTCAGAGGATTGCTGTGAAGTTTGGGTCACAACAAGAAATCGTCGACCCTCTGCCTAAGCTAACGTTACAAGAA
Source organism: Lolium rigidum (assembly GCF_022539505.1). NCBI lineage: Eukaryota > Viridiplantae > Streptophyta > Magnoliopsida > Poales > Poaceae > Lolium > Lolium rigidum. The sequence goes on along the minus strand of NC_061513.1, from coordinate 352,699,671 downwards.
ATCAAGGAGGAAACACATGTCAGGGAAGCCAAGAAGAAGCCAGCTGACCTTGCTCTTAAAGCTTCGGTAGCAGAAGCTTCGGCAGCGAAAGTTTCGGTAGCAAAAGGTTCGGCAGTCGATGGCACATGAGACATAGCAGACAGCAAGACGTTGGCAACCACTGTCCAGACCCCTGGTGAAATCAACAACGCTGCAGCAACCACTGACGTGGTGAAAAAGCCAGAAGATAAGAAGAACCCTTTCCTTGCTTAAGCAATTTATTAGCGTTCAATTTTTCCCTTTATATAAACAGGGCCTTCCTTTTTTCGCCCTTTAGTCTCGTGCTTACCTTATTAATGAGAATTTCAGTTTTGATCCCTTGATAAGCATGCAGTAATTTGGAGCACTTAATCCACATCATCATAACCTTTGCTTACACCTCTCGGTGAACAATGGTGCAATGAAGTACGCGGCAACAGATTGTGCTCTGAAAAGGCCTCTACGAGCGCTAAAGGATGCAAAAAATAAGGACGATGACCTCTCCCTCTGCTATAGATGCCTCTACGAGCGCCGAAAGTAGCAAGAGCTTGGAAATACACATAACACAAACCACGTTCGATATTTCACTTATGGAAATATCAAAGAACAACGGGCTCATCGGCAGAATCATTGCACCTGAAATATTCGGGAGTGACTGTCGAAACATACATCGGTTGAAAGCAAAGTTGCACATACAATAGGTTTAGCAAGACCTGCAACATGAGCTGATCACTCAAACGTTTGCTGACCAACGAATACGAAAAACTCTTTAACGGACAATTAAGATTTGCTCCCTCAAAAATTGCCAACGGCATCAACACGGTAAAAGTACATATACATGTATCTACCAAATAAAAAAAATCGGCTAAACAATCCTAACACTTGGATGAAGTAGCCAAAATAACCTATTTACAAAACAACCCTAATCCATGAAATCACCCTTGTGGAGTTTCTCTTTCCTCAGGTACCTTCGAATACTCCTCAAGCTTGTCGACAATTATATTGGCAGGAAGCAATACCTTCGGATATAAAGTCTCGAAGTCACCAATCGCGTTGGCGATAGCAAGCAGATTCGCTGAGGGGTAACGTGCAAGCACAAGGGCAAATGTAAACCTGACCCCTGCGAAAACCTGAGCCCGCACCAAGTCTCGAATCTTCTAGGCATTCCCAAACTCGGACATCAAAGTGAACAACGTAGGGGGAATCGCGTTTAAAGGGAACATCGTCTTCCAAACTACCCTCATGGCTTTGTAGCACTTGTCGAAGAAATGGTGGACTTGATGAACACGATCCTGAAATTGTGCGACAGCTGAAGCCTTCGAGTGTTCCCGCCAGAAAATCTCTTCGGCTGATGACAGCTGTAGCATCCCACCTTTTAAATAAAGGCAAGATACCTGTGTATAGTGCTATTCCCGGGATCACTGATAGCACACACATTACAAAATATAGTAATCATTGCAATAGTATCAAATTACTACATCTTTGATCCAGAGGGTAAAGTAAAACCTTACAAATTGCATAGTCACCTGGACTAGCTCAACAATGTTCAGAACAAACACAGCGGAAATGTTTATCATCAATGAGCCTTCATCATCTTCATGTGCCACAGGCAGTCATGTTGGAATGTAGACTCGAGATCCTACTAGTACTCATCTTCAGAATAACCTGCACGTTTGAATATGCAGCCCCACGAATGGAGGTCAGTACAATGATGTACTGGCAAATGACACTTATATGGTGGCAGTTTTGGGCATGACTATCTACATGATATTTGGCAAGTGGAGTTTAGGCAAATTTGCATAAAGCCAATTTTATCCTACATTTTATTTAAAACAAAACATTTTGAAAATCTTCCTCCATGGGTTTTAGAATAATCACATGGTTACATCTCCCATGAGTTTTTTTCAAAGTTGATCAAATTTTAAATACATTCATAAAAGGTGATGAGATTCCTCCGTACATTCCCTGCCCAGTAGCTCAAATTGTCCATAACCGGGGACACGGCTAAGATCTTAGGTTTAACTCTCGAGAGGTTGCGCTCTTTACCCACAATTCGCAACCAAGCCTTTTTGCCAAAATTCTTCATCTTCATTAAGGCCAGAACAAGGTCACCACGAAGCTTTTCTTTAGTAGCCCCTCTACCTACCGGATCCGCCCGTACCCTGAAACTCCACCCACTGGCGGTACCCTAGGCGAGGTTTCCCACTAAGTACTTAGCTAAGACAGAGCCCATAATGTATTGTGGTTGCACTCGGAAGCTATCTAAAACAAGGGCGACATAATAATCTCTTTAATCCTGGGTGGCAACCCCTATTCAACCGCGCACTCTCGGGCACCCACCCGTCCACCGGTCCATCCCCGTGGATCGGAGCCCTGAGCAGCCGCCCACCACTCAAACAATTCACCCAGGTGATTCATTAAGGGTTGTTAATTTTCACTTTTCAAACCATCACAATCGAAACAATGAAACATCATTTGGCATTTGATGTTGCAGAGCAAAAATAAGGTATCCTATTAATAGGTTCAGGAGTAGCTACACACTACTAGGGTTTGCTAAGCATAGCATAACACTTTTCTTTTAAAAACAAAATCCTACCATGCATACTAGTTGAAAAACACTAATGCATAATGAAATAGGTAGGAATTGAATGTCACTTGCCTTTTTGGTAGTCGAAGCGCGTTCACTTCTCTTAACAAAAATACGTCGTTCTTCACACGAACTATAAGATAAAATATAGCACAACATAAACACACCATTCAACAACAACAACAAAATCAACAAGACAATAATCGGAAATCGCTCTATGGTATTAAGGTGTGGCATGAGGTTTGGCTTGCAAGATATGAGTTGGAGTTACTGAATGAATGGGTCAAATACTTGAAAAAGGAAATGATTATCTAAGTCAAGTGCTTAGAAGAAAAATGATTGATAAGAACCTATGATCAATGGTTGTTTTCTACTCAAGATTGGGTAATTGAAATGATCCATGTGATGAAATCACATGAGTCTCAATGACGCAACTCAAAATACTATTTGGTAAAGTGTGACAACACTTATTAAGATAGTATGAGTTACACATAGGCTTAGGTATGGATTTGTGATATGTTGAATTACTCAATCAACTCATTTGTAAATTGAATAGTTCAATATAAGCCAATAGGATTAAATGGTCATGAGGTTGAAAATGTAAGAACGATATGGACAATGTGGGTCAAGGATGCTAATGGATATCAAGGATTCAAAACATTTGCTATGTAGTATAGTGACTCAACATAACACTTGCACAAGGGAAAATCCATAGCTAAGATTGGTCACCACTTACTCAAATAGCTCAATTGTTATTGAATAATATGAACTAGACAACCATGGCTAAGTTATGCATCATCTATGAACATGATAAAGAATTATAACTGGTGCTAGAAGATGGGTATGATCATAAGGATCATTTTGCCTAAAGGAACTATGTCGAAACCAGTTATAGGACTACACTTTTCGTGAAAAGTCATTAGAAGAAGTTTTCCGGATGAAAGACATCTCTACACGGAAGTTGTAGAGAATTCCATTACAAGCGTATCGCCAAAAGAATTTCTCGAAAAAAGTCTGTAGGATTTATTTCATAGACGATGTCGCGGAACAAAGGGATACCGCGAAAATAGAGTGGGCGAAACTGACATGCAAAATGTCTAACATGATCTACGTGATTTGCTGATTCCAACGGTATATGGTTTGTCGGAAACCGACGTGTAGAACTCAAGATATGGATTTTACAAAACTAGACCTAAGTGGTTACAATTCTAATGGTGTACGAAAAGTTGTCCGAACAAGTTGCTCGGATGGAAAAACTTCCTACACGAAAATTGTAGAGGATCTAATTAGAAACTTAACAGAAGAACCACTATTCTAAACGGAGGTGTAGATCTAACGAAATAAAATTGTGAAGTTACGAATTATTACCAGGCGAGGAATGCGTCGAGTCGCGGCGCTTCTCGCGTTGCGGATGTTGCGTGATGAATGTGCGTCGCGGGGCAGCCTGCAGCAGCGCTGCGCGCGGAGAGAGGGAGAGAGGCGCAGCTGCGCTGGGTGTGCGTTTAAAGCTGCCCTGGGGGTCTTTATATAGGCTGAGACTGGAGCGAATTTGTTCAAAGGGGGCGAGGTGGGACTAAACAGAAAAGAAAAAGAGTGCAGGCGCCTGGTGGCTTGGCTTGCGGTGGCGCGCGTGCGCGGGCGTGCGGGGCGCGTTGGGCTGGGGTGTGCTGGGCCGCTGGGCCAGGGCGAGGCGGTGGGGAGGTGGACCGGGGGCGGGGCGAAGGAGTTGGGCCGCGGCGCTGGGCCAGGCGGCAGCTGGGCCGTTCGGCCGGGTGGGCCGTTCGGCCGGGTGGGCCGTTCGGCCTGGCCGAACTTTTTTTTTTGAAATTGGAAAAATATATTTGGAGGTTCAAAATTAATCAGAAAAATGCAAATAAGATACCGTTGGATTCGTTATGAAAAATGCTTCAATATGAGACTAAATTTGGAACAAAATATAAACTTTATAAAACCAAAATTTGACATACATGTCTATGTGGCTATAGTGCCCTTTTAGGATTTAATGTTTTCTCAAATAAAATATTTTTATAAGTTTCAAAACCTTCGAACCAAATAGAGCATTGTTGGAAAATCTTTTCAAAACCAAGTTTTATAAAAACTCTATATTTTGCAAAAACCTTTTTAATATCCTTTTGTGAAAACAAAATAATCATTATATACATTTGGCCTATATGTTAATTTTGAAAATACTTTAAAACCAAAAGTCTTTGAAAACACTATTTTGGAATTAACTTGTAATTAAGTTTAAAAAGTTTTAAATCTTTGTGAATTTTCAATCAAATTCAAACAATCAAGCATTTAATTTATTTTTATTTCACATTCCAAAATTTAGAAAATTTCGGGATGTGACAACAGCTGGGTTAAAGCGTGCACACGCTCATGAATTCGTTTGTTCTCCTCCGCACGGTTCAGGGCTATGACTGGCAAAGGAATCAAATAGAGGATCAGACAAGGCGTGGTTGATAAAAAAGTGCAAGGCTCAAGAAACTTACATTTCAAACTCTCGGTAGCTTTATGCAGTTCAGTAAGAGCGTACCGCTCCACTTCGGCTGCAATCTCGCTCTTCTTATTGACAATAGCAGCTAAGGCATAAGTGTTGCGTAGATCTTTTTCCATTTGAGTGATCCGATCCTTCATACGCTGAATTCGATCACCTTCAGGAAGAGCACCCGAAGAGTCGTCGACAAATGAAGGCACTGGGAAAACCTACAGGAAACAGCGTTAAAAAGGATGACGGATCGGGTCAATTCGAGCATCCGAAGTAACTCCCATCGGGAGAAGTGCAAGTAAAAATATCATAACAAAGGTGTACTAGCAACATTGCTAGCACGGAGTTTATTACAAACACAAGTTTTGCAACGGAACAATGTTTCACATCAACTCGAAGATAAGTCTCGTTACAAAAATCAAGGGGCTTGGGTCCGAGTCGATAACCGGGACCAACCGACGTCTTCCTCGACGACACTAGTTCAAGGAGCTGGCGAGCACAATTAAGGGCGTACGTTTTAAAGGCACTTAAATCAACGAACTGCCCATCTTGCTCTTTTGGCAGCTCCTTAGTCATTTCTTCGATGTCAGCCTTAAAGCCATAACCCATCATAAGTTGGAAGGCAAGGAGGGCGCCATAGGTACGCGAGGTGCGTTTGAATACCTCGATAACCTCCTTGGTGTCAACCGCGAAGGCATCGATCAATTGCCCTAGATTCTTGTCTTGCTTGATCTTGGGGAAGATCATCGAGTGCATCCACGCCATAGCACCTTTCCCCTTTTCGAGAAGCTCCCGCGTAAGCTGGTGGGAGGCGAGAGTCATCGATACACCATTTGCGGGAGAGTTATTCGGAACCTTGTCCAAGGCATTGACGGGGATGTTGGCGGCTTCTGTAAGAGAAAATAATGGAAAAGATCATTAACAGGAGATCGACTTCGTAAAGTACGATATTCGACAGAGAAATATAGAAGAAATTACCAAGCAAAGCTAGCGAAGATTGGCGAAGGAGTTCATCTTTTTTGGCTGCCTGAGCTTCGGCAGCCAGCCTTGACGCCTCCTCCTCCTTCAACTTTTCCTTCAGCTTGCCCAGTTCCTCCTTCAGGGAGTCGACTTCTTGGCGGGCCTCGGCAGCTATCTTCACCGCACCATCCAACTTCGAGGAGGAAGATTTAACCTCCTTCTCCAGTCGAACCTTCTCTGCCTCCAGAGAAGTGAATTGGGAAGCGAAGGCCTCCAAAGAGGAGATAACTCCTCGCAGGTCCTAAAGAAAAAAACGGGATATTCAATGAAAAATCATTAAGCAAGATACACACCATAAAGGTTCGCGTTGCGATCGGGAGGTACTTACAGAAGGTGGAGTCCTGGTGGCGGCAGTTGAAGGAGCATCTTTCCCTTTAGAAAGGGAGGAAGCTGTTGATACCTGAGCCACAGGGGCTGCTTTAGGAACCGACGCTTCAGAAGTAGCGACGTCCGGCGGAGCAGCTCCGAATTTGGCCTTCTTAGCCGGCGGCTCGACAAAACCTTCGTCATTGTGAAGGAAAATGATTGACAAAAAGATATGAAAGGAATGCAAGAAGTAAAAGGATAAAATGCGGCTTCAGGGAAGAAGATACTTACATGTCGAAGAGGTCGTCTTCATCGGCAAAGCCGCCAGTCGATCTCTTCGCGGGTGAAGCCTTGGCCTCCTCCACAGCTGCATCAATAAAGGCATCATGATCAGCGTCATCATCGCGCACTGATCCCTATGTGTTGCAAGCATCATCGACTGAGGAAGGAAGGTTGGCATGGGCAGCTTCCGAATCTATCGGGTCATCATATTCATCTTCTGGGTCTACATGTTCAGCAGTACGAAAATCAACAGGGACTGAGGAGCCTCTTCCTTCATAATTGTCATTCGGAGAATCTTGTAAGTTTCTAGAAGCTATGGGAACCTGCCGAAAAAAGAAGCAAATAAGAATAATGAAAAATATGTCGACTAAGCGAAAGCAGCATAATAAGAGTATGAGAAGAAGAATTACCTCTGACGGTGGATGGTTGGCATCGAGAGGAGTATAGGAAGACATCAATGGGATCGAGTCCTCCTGACTGAAGAGAGTAAGGCGACGGACTTCATCAAGCAGCTCCTTTTCCGACAGTTCAGCGACATTGATCCTGGTTTCATCTTTTGGGCCCGTATACAACCACATTGGATGAACACTCGCCATGACTGGTTGGACCCGATGCTTCAGGAACACCGCTGCTACCTCTGTGCCAATCATGGTTTGTCCATCGGTTTCCTTGATCCGAAGGAATCTGGCGAATAATTCGTCGGCAGCTGCCCTTTCGTCAGGAGAAAGAATGTTCTTCCAGGAATCTTTCGGCTTAGCCTCAAGGACGTCGGCAAAGAAAGGGAGCTGGGACTCGGTTGTCACAGAATCTCTGACATAAAACCATTTCAGTCTCCATCCTTGCACGGATTCCCTCATCAGGAAACTGAAATAATTAACCTCCGAGCGAGCCACGAACCCCACGCCTCCAATGACGAAGGACCCATTGCTACTGCTGTACCTCTTAACATAGAAGATTTTCCTCCACAATCCGAAATGAGGCTCAATGCCCAAAAATGCCTCACAGAGGGTGATAAACACAGCAACGTGAAGGATCGAGTTGGGAGTAAGTTGCCACAGTTGGATTTCATAAGTCCGTAGAAGGCGAAGAAGGAACTCATGGGCAGGAAGCGAAAATCCCTGGTATAGGAATGATAAGAACACCACGGTAAAACCAGCAGGGGGATTGGGCCGAGAAATCGCACCTGGAAGTATCACGTTCCCCTCGTCAGGGGAGACTAATCCAAGGCTTCGAGCCCTCTTCTCATCACGTTTCGTGATGGAGGACGCCGACCAATCTCCCGGCTTGGCTATTGAGCTCGGCGGCGCCGGCGGCGCCGGAGCTGTGGGAGGAGCATCTGAAGAACTCTTCTTTGGAAGAGTGGAGGAAGATTTGGCGGCGGCACCACCGGTCGAAGAGCTGCCGGCGGCAGTAACGCTCTTCTTCTTCACCATGGTCTAGATCTGGAGAAGATTGGAGAAGTGGTGGTGGCGGCGCAGCAGTTACGGGAGAAGAAGAAGAAAGGCAAAGGCAGATGTGGGAAAAGATTAAGGATTTCTCGCCCTTTGGAGATCTTAAGAGGAGAAGAGTTGCGTGGGCACGTGTCATTGATGTGAGTCTATCAAGCGGACCATTTTCCGATTGATGATTGCGGAAATCGAGGAGACGCCTTGGTAACTGTGCGCAGAGGGCGGAAATTGCTTGAAAATAGGACCAGACAGAGAGAAAGTGGGCCCAGCGGGTCACATCTTGATAGTCAAAATCGAGATATCAGTAAAGCGTCATCAATGACTTCATGAGGAATACTGAAAGCATTCGAATGAATAAGAAGGTATCGGATGATGAACTTGAGTCTACGCACGGATTGCAAGCATCCGCACCTAGACTCGGGGGCTACTCCCATAGGGAGCGCTGGACGCGCACCCGATAAAATGAAGATTCGAAGAAATAAGCCTTGAAGGAAGAGATAATTTCTCGACTTGAGTCTGCACTCGGTTGCAAGCACCCGTGCCCAGACTCGGGGGCTACTCCCATCAGGAGCACTGACGCGCACCCGACAGAAACTTTTTTCCACTCCAGGATCATGCCCGGGGACTTGATTCTGTGTAGGGTAACATTGTTTTGCCATCGGCAGTTAACCAGCAAAAGTTGGGCATGTTACTCATTATCCCTTGCATGAGGAAAATATATCGGATGAACTACAGAGACTTACGAAAAAACTTCGGCGGAGCAAAATGTTCGAGTGGTACAACTTGAGTCTACGCACGGATTGCAAGCATCCGTACCTAGACTCGGGGGCTACTCCCATCGGGAGCGCTGACGCGCACCCGACAGAAGAAGATGATGCAGATTCAGGAAGAACAAGAACATTCAAGGAGAAAGACATTTGGTGAAGGCATGCTTTAGTCTCTATCCGAACTATCTTCGGCTAGACACTCGGGGCTACTAACGTGGGCATTACCCTTCGGGTAACCGATGTTGCCCTATCCTGTATTTCCTAGTTGGAGGCCCATGAAAGCACTTGGAGGCAAGGCGGCCCAACCGGATGGCACACCAGAAGATTCCTTGGGAGGCAAGGCAAAGAAGCAACCGAAAAAGGAAAGATTAGATCTAGAATTACTGTAACCTAGTCGTACTCGGTTGGACCTCTTGAGACCTGGCCTCCTATATAAAGGCCAGGAGAGGGGCTGCCGAGGGACAATCAATCTTAGCAACCTTAGCCACCAAAAACTCAGAGCTAGGTCACCCTAGCACTTAGCCATCTCGACGAGATCTCAGCCGAACTATTCGGCACCCCATTGTAACCCATTATCATCATAATCAAGAACAGACGAGCAGGACGTAAGGGTTTTACCTCATCGAGGGCCCCGAACCTGGGTAAATCGCTCTCCCCGCTTGTCTGTGAACCGATGTCTCGTGTCAGCTTGCAGGATTCCATCAACCCTAAGCCCCTATCGGAGGGCATTGCCGAGGAGCACCCTCGACACCAGGAAAACAAGAGTGCTGCAGACCTCATCACATGGAGGGAGTTTGAGGCTCTTCGTAATGAGATGCGACGTGAATTCCGCGCTCAGGACGATGTGCTTAATGGGCAGGTTGAAGAGATCAACCAAAAGCTGGATGCAACTAATGAGACCGTCACCGCAATGGCTGATCAAGTGACGGATATACAGCGCAATATTGCAGATATGCGCCTAGCTATTGAAATTTTGACCGCACAACAACAACAAGACGATGACGAAGATCCTGAGCTTCAAGATGACGCACACAATGCAGGTGGTGCGCCACGTGGTAATCGTCCTTGAGGTTGGGCTCCGCTAGACCGCCATGGTCGTGGACATGATGAGGAAGATGGTTTGGGTAAGACTAAGTTTTCCATACCCAAGTTTAAAGGAGGAGCTGATGTTGAAGAATACCTCACTTGGGAGCTCAAGATTGAGAAGTTATGGAACTTACATCCAAACTACACTGAATATAGGAAGATTAAGCTTGCTTCTTCCGAATTTGATGGCTATGCATTGCGTTGGTGGGATGCTTTCACTACTAGGAAATATCTATTCAGTGGCGCACCACTATTCCCCATCAGTGGCGCACCAGCAGTGCGCCACTACTATCACGCCACTGCTAACTTTTAGTAGTGGCGCACTACTGGTGCGCCACAACTACCCTAAGTAACAGTGGCACACTACGTCGTGCGCCATTGAAATGTCTAGTAGTGCGCCACTATTACTCCAAAGGGGTGTGCCACTATTGTTGAGCAGCAGTGCGCCACTACTGTCTATTTCTGGTGCGCCACTACTGCATCCTGGGGTGCGCCACTGTTACCTCGAGCTGGTGCGCTATTGTTGGTTGTCAAGGTGCGCCACTGTTGTATCACAGACGTGCGCCATTGCTAGCAGCTTCGGTGCGCCTGTGGCACCCCCGGGATCAGGGTTAGACAAATACCAGATCTTCGTCCGACATAAGCCTAACCTTGAGCTCGAGAGACTACAGTGAGAGAATCGGTAACACAACAGTGACTCTACGACTCAAAAGAATATATTACAACTCTTAACAGAGTAAGATCCAAATTATTACACGCAGAGGTCACCGACCCAACATTCAACAAGCAACGGAAGCAAATTATGTTATTCTAAATAACAAGATAGCAAAGGGCTTAAGAAGCCATAACATAAAGCGACGTCCCAGCCCATAAGTCGCAGTGCTGCCGCCCGGGAACTCCAAACTAACCGTCGATATTAACGTAGAAACCACCTTCGGCTGTAGCGACTTCATCCGAAACAAAAGCATGCAAAGCTGAGTACGGGGACTCAGCAAGACTTAGTACAACCTTTTAGCAAAGCGGGTATGCGAAGCTTTCGGTAGGTCTTCTTTTGCGTAAAGCCAGTTTTCCTTTGCAAGATAAGAGAGAAGAGAAGCTCGACTACTCAGAACCTTTGAAAGGGGATAAGAGAGCGACATCTCTATCTCTATTGATCATCATATCGTATCCACCAATCTTCATCATCTCGAAACACTATCCTCGGATCACCCCCTCAACACCCGAAGAAGGTGTCCGTAAGCACACATTGGTTGCCAAGTTTTACGATTAGGTTCATGTTCTCTATGATCTCCACGTCCGTTCCCAAGTCGTCCATAACCGTGGACACGGCTTTTCGAAAAGATTCATAACCTCGCAGGGGTGCACAACTTTACCCACACGCGACGACCGACTCTTAATGCCACTAGTATAACACACTTCCTTGGTGTGCTCTGGCGGAGGGTGGTCGACCACGACCTTTACCTTGCTTGTCGCCGAGACCATGAGTCACGCGCTAAGGATTATTCCGCCGTAACGGGTCAAGTCCCGAAGCCGGTCCTTAACGATGTGAGCCGAGGTGGGTTTCCCAGCAGGCCGCAACCCCCAGCCACCACGACCACGCTTACCCGCTCGTTATGTACCTTTAACCCCCAAGCAAAATGCAATGCATATGACCAGGTAACGCGCAAACTATGTGACTCATGGAATCTACTAGGCAAGTTAGTGAGTCGAGAGGGTACCATAATAGGGCCTCGTGTGGTTGTACGCTCGGTCTTGGTTCAAGAGGCGAGAACTCGGTTCCTAGGGTCGGCGGAAACGAAACAACCCACCACATCCCAATGTGGCCTCTCGTCCGAGCCTTTAATCATGTTTATCATTATCATCTCTATACTTACCACGTCAACTTCGTCATGCTGGATTCATTTCATTGTAAGGCTCCAGTCCAAGACCTGGAGTAGTATCGTAACAAACTAAGCATGGCTAAGCATAAGAGATAAAGGCTCTCGCGACGCGCACATGCCAAACCTAGTTATGCTAGGAGCAGTGGATCAGGGTATCGAGGCTACAAAGGTCGGACATGCAATAGATAGGGTAACTCTATCTACCGATAAAAGACAGTTGAATCGTATGCGATATGTAGGAACCACAGATAAAAGCATTTTGAAATCATAGATGAACCAGGTTAGGGCTTGCCTTGTCCCTCAGCGGATGAGTACTGTTCTTCGGTGGCGTTGACGTCGGTCTCCGGCTCAGATCCTATCGCGAAGAACCAAATACCGGAAAGGGAAACAAACATTCACGACATGGCATAATGCAATGCGCATACAATATGAATGACATGTCATGTGAATGGAAATGAGCAACCCTAGATGCATCGTCAAAATAAAAGGGGGTTCCGACATCGGACACCGCCATATGAGAGGGGTGTATTAGGGTTTTCTACTAAGCTCCACATTTAATTGTTTCAAACATGTATGAATCATGGATAAACAACTAGGATTTGTTTTTCTGATCATTTTGATATATAATTTTATATTTTTCTGATTTAAAATGAATTACTTATGAATTTCCAGGATTTAATTCATTTTAAATCAATTTCTGAAAATTATACAATAAAAGTTTAATAAATTGGACCCACATGTCATAATTTTAGTCTTTTCTAAAATATTTCCTAATTATTAAAATCCTGACAGATGGGGTCCACCTGTCATATTATTTCCTATTTAAGAAAATACAGAAATGAATTACGTGAAAAATAAGAAAAGCAATTTATGGCGTCACGCTGACGTCATCATGACGTCAGCGGCGCCATGGCTCACTGTGAGCTCTGGTGCTGCTGCAATCGGCCGATTTGGCCAGCAATAGCGGCGCGCGCGTGGGGGAAAAGGAGCAGGGTGACGCGGGCGACCGAATGGTGGCGGCGCCGCCCGTTTTGGGTCGCCGGAGCATGGTCGGCGACCATGTCCGACGGCGGCGGGCGCAGGTGCACGGTGCGGGGCCGGTGGAGGAAGCAATCGGGGAGGGGAAGGGCACCACGAGCATCAGCAGCTCACCGCGATCACGTGGAGGTTGACGGCGTCGCCGGAGGAGGCCGGACGGCGGCGAATCGGCGCCGGTGAGCGCGGCCGTCTGCGGGGAAGAAGAGCGCGGCCACGGCGATTCCGGGGCCCCCGACTTGCGCGCGTGGGCGGAGGAGGACGAGGGAGTCCGGGCGGACCTCGTGGCGGCGTCGGCTGGCCGCGGGGAAGCCGGTAACGGCGGCGACGGCGAGGTTGGCCGAGCTAGGGTTTCGGGCGGGGCTCACGCGAGAAGAAAAGAGGAGATGAGGGGCGGCGTGCTAGGGTTCTCTCCGGCGGCGCGGCGGAGCTTTAAAGGGGCTAGGGGCGGCGGGGAGCATCTCGGCGGCCGGCTCCATCGACGGCCGGGCGGGCGCCGGTGCGGTTGCTCGCTCGTGTGCGTGGGGAAGATGACAAAGGGGGTTTTTGCGAAAACCCCCTAGGTTTTAGGGATTTTGCTGAAATTTTAAAACAGGGAAGGATTTTGGCACTTTTAGGGTATTTTGACCCAAAATTTTGAGGGGCTTTTTGCACCAAATTTTTATTAGACCAAACAACAACATGGGCAACATTGTTTCAACCCATTTTAGTGCAAAATTTTCTCAAGTTCAATGCAAATGCATGCATGCTTATGAACAAACATCAACATTATTTGATTAGCAAAGTGGTTCTGTTACAGCGCCACTGCTACTTTCGAAGGGGATCACCGAGTAGTGCGCCACAGGTTCCAGACTAGTGCGCCACTGCTACTTAGTGGTCGTGCGCCACTCATGGTCCACCAGTGCGCCACTGCTAGTATATATTTCGTTTTTATTTTTTGCATTTCTGGCTGGTATTTGCACAGGTTGTATAGAACAGTATAACAACACAAATACATGATATATAACACATATAAACAACAGCACAGTATATCAATACATAGTTCTTCAAATAGCCTCCATGATTCACAAGATTTCAAATATTAGACGAGTTACGGACTTACAAATCACAAATGAGCTAGTGGTTACACAAGATCGATCATCGATCTAAACTACCATCACATAGAAGAGAGCTAGAGTCAGTACTAGCACCATCCCGATGATAGTGGTCTTCATCCGGTTCCTCCTCCGCTCCCTCCTCTCTCCCGCCAAATAGCGTGCGTATCTATCTTCGGCCTCCGCTCTAGTGGTGTACCCTTTGTAGCTGTTACCGCTAAAACGGTGAACCTATCTCCGAACTCCTCCCAGTTGTTGTAGACTCCGGGAACCTTGCCCTTGTACACGACATACCACCTCATATCTGCGTACATATGCACAAGCCAAAGAAACATTAGTGCACGCTCATAGATGTTTGCAACGAATAAGAGCAAACTCAAAAACGATCCAAGTAGTATGAACTAAAAGGCATGCCTCATACATTGTTGGTCGGAAGAAATATCAACATTCAGGGAAGGGGTTAGTGAAACCAAGTAGGATGCACAAGAGATTGATACTTGTGTCATCGCACCAGGTTCACTAGCCCCTCCCCTGAGTGTACAAGTGACCAAACATTCTAATCATCGGCCAATGTAACTAAGAAGTGCCAACTCAAATAAGAGATAAGTCGCTAGTATGAACTAAATGGAATGCCTCATAGATTGTTGGTCGGAACAAATATTAACATTTAGGGAAGGGGTCAGCGAAACCAAGTAGGATGCACAAGAGATTGATACTTGTGTCATCGCACCAGGTTCACTGGCCCCTCCCCCAAGTGTATAGGTGACCAAACATTCTAATCATCGGCATTTTGAGATACCAAAGCAAATGGAATGACAAGGGCCTCATACATTGTTGGTCCAAACATATATTAACATTTAGGGAAGGTGTTAGCGAGACCAAGTAGGATGCACAAGAGATTGATATTTGTGTCATCGCACCAGGCTCACTAACGCCTCCCCCAAGTGTAGTGACCACAAAATTTAATCATCGGCCAATGCAATTAAGAAGTGCCAACTCAAATAAGAGACAAAGTAGCTAGTTTGAACTAATTGGAATGCCTCATACATTGTTGGTCGAAACAAATATGAACATCCCGGGATGGCGTTAGTGAGGCCAGGTAGGATGCACAAGAGATTGATATTTGTGCCATCACACCAGGCTCACTAGCGACACCCCGGTGTGTACAATTGACCGAACATTCTAATCATCGGCACTAAAATGGAAGAAAGAGCCAAGTGGTATCAACTAAATAGCATATGCCTCATACATTGTTGGTCAAAACAAATATTAACATTCCGTGAAGGAGTCGGCGAGACCAGGTAGGATGCACAAGAGATTGATATTTGTGCCATCACACCAGAGCTCGCCGATGCCTTCACGGAGTGTACAGGTGACCAACCATTCTAATCATCGGCATTCTGAAAAACCAAAGCAAATGGAATGACGAGGGCCTCATACATTGTTGGTCAAAACAAATTTTAACATTCAGGGATGGAGTAAGCGAGGCCAGGTAGGATGCAAAAGACATGGATATTTGTACCATCACACCAGGCTCGCTTGCTCCACCCCCGAGTGTACAAGTGACCAACCATTCTAATCATCGGCATATGCAAACAAAATTAACGACCAAATCAAGTGCGGAAAACGACAGAGCCATATATATAAGTTCACAAACATAGCCGAACTAGTAATTAAACAGACATGCAAGTAAAGTGCTGGATAAAGTTTATTACAACACAAGCTCGTCTTTAGTTCACAACTACATAACTAGGCTCGCACATCAAGACTCGGCTAAAGGGACTTAGGAGCGTGGATAAAACCGCCGCCTTTCTTCAAGCACATCCATGAGCGGTAGTCGTCACCCTGCATTTGGAGCATTGTGTCTATGTCACTATTCGATGGATGATAGCCGGCATAGAACTCCCCCGTGCTTCTAATGACATCTTGAAATATGATTTCACACAACTCTACTTGGATGCGAAAGAACTCTTGCTTGATGCCGTCGTTAGGGACCCGCGACAATTTGTTGGCCCAGTCTCTGAGATGCTCAGGTAGCGTAAGCCGCTCGCGGTCCCGTATGAACTTATCCATGTGATAGAGGGCGTAGTAGGTATCCTTGTTACTAGAAGGCGGCTTCTTGACGCAGGGAAACTTTGTTTGGTGCTTGAACACATGCTTCCCGTACTTAACATTTGGCCTCTGCATGTGGCCTTTCGCTTTGACGTAGCCATTGAGAGCATCATCAAGTACGGCCTTGACATTCATGTAGTCCGTGGTTGACTTACCGTCCGCATCGAGGTATGTGGCCACGGAATGTTTCGGGGTTATGGAGATGAGTGTGCAGGTTTTGTCTCTGCGTAGAACACATAATGTTTAAGAACATGACGATTGAAATCTAAAAAAATCACGAGTTAAGACCGGTACGGTGCGGGGTGACTTACTCGGGAAATACATGCAGGAGGAGGTTACACTTCTTCTGGTTCGCTAGAAAGAAGTCTTTGAGGTATCCACTCGCGACTGCCCGGTCTCCGGCGGTGGCCAAGTGGACGGCACGCATGTAGAAGGGGTAGGCTATCGCGATGTCCGGGATGTTGTGTCTAATGATCCGCATCGCCTTGCTGAGCGAGTATAGGCGAATGAAGGTGTAGTGCAGCGGATAACTGTTCAGCATGGCGAAGATGTCATCATACCGCAGGAAGATCTTCTCCGCGAAGCCACTATCGACAAAGCCATGGCCCGAGGGCACCTTGGCAACATACGCTGGGTATCCATGATCTTTCTCCCTGATACGCCGCTCCTCCATAAACTGAATACCGTCAACCATAGATCGCATAGGACCGGGTGCAGCATCGTACAATCTTTGAATTAGCATCCGCTCACCCGACACATGCACCCTCGACTCGATATTCTTGGGCACCGGTGGCCCGTCCCGAGCACGGATAGGTGCCGGCCGGCCGGCGGACTTGTCGTCCTTCTTCTTTCTTTTCCGTCTCTTCGGCTTCGTATTTACCGGGACCGCATTCTCCTCTTCGCAAGCCTTCTTCAGTGTGTTAGGACTGATAACACTTCTCACCTCGGCTATCGGTTGAGTCTCGGTGAAGTCGGCAGCTGGAGGCGTCTCCTGAGAACGGAATAGGCGCAGCTTGTTGCAATAGGTTTTCCCCTCGGCGGCAGCTTGAGAGGGTTGGCTACTGAGATCGTAGTCCGCCCCAAAATCGAAGTGGCACTCCAGGTTGGCGAACGTACTGTCCTTGTCCGGACCATCGTTCGGATCCTGTGCCATATGCATGTCCTCGTCGGCTGATGGCAGCACCGTTGGGGTGGTCTTGCCATGGCTTGGCGCCGGCACGGCTTGGGGTGCTGTCCGTGGGGTGGTGTCGCTCGCCCCCAAACGAATCTGGCTCTTTGGCCAAACCATGGACCAAATGAAGCATTGGTGGAGGGTAAGGACCTCATCTTCGTCGGCACCATGGGGTTGAAAGGGAGGTACCACGTCATCGTAGCCACTAAGCACCCGAACCAGTTGAATCCTATACACGTAGGGTTCCATGGGTACACCGTGTAACTGGCGGTTGCTCGGTTGAACGATTTTGGCCTTGGCAACATCGATCAACTCGCCGTTCACAAAATGCAGGAGAGTGCATGGGACGTCGGCGGCGGCAGCCTGCGGAAAACATGTAGGGCGTTAGGGATGGCTAGAGTAGTCAAAGGCAAGGATATGGAAGTCATCGGACACGAGGGTTGGTGATGTCTACGGGTGCTTCTATTCTTGTAGACAGTGTTGGGCCTCCAAGAGCAGAGGTTCGTAGAACAGGAGCAAGTTTCCCTTAAGTGGATCACCCAAGGTTTATCGAACTCGATCAGGGAGGAAGAGGTCAAAGATATCCCTCTCATGCAACCCTGCAACCACAAAGCAAGAAGTCTCATGTGTCCCCAACACACCTAATAGGTGCACTAGTTCGGCGAAGAGATAGTGAAATACAAGTGGTATGAATGAATATGAGCAGTAGTAACGGCGCCAGAAAAGTGCTTGCTGGCATGCAGTTGATGGTATTGCATGAAGTAAAGATGCAGTAAAACAGTAAACAAGCAGCGATAGCAGTATTTAGGAACAAGGCCTAGGGATCATACTTTCACTAGTGGACACTCTCAACATTGATCACATAACAGAATAAATAAATAGATGCTAGACTCTACACCCTCTTGTTGGATGATGAACACCACTAACTGTGTAGGATTACACGAACCCTCAATGCCGGAGTTAACAAGCTCCACAATATTCAATGTTCATATTTAAATAACCTTAGAGTGCATAACAGATCAACATAACCAAACCAAGTACTAACATAGCATGCACAATGTCACCTTCACACTACGAAAGGAGGCATAAATCACATCAATACCATCATAGCAATAGTTAACTTCATAATCTACAAGAGATCACAATCATAGCCTACGCCAAGTACTACACGATGCACACAATGTCACCATTACACCGTGCAGGAGGAATAAACTACTTTAATAACATCACTAGAGTAGCACACAGATAAATTGTGATACAAAACACATTGCAATCATAAAGCGATATAAATAAGCACTTCACTATGCCATTCATAACAGTGAATAAGTATTCTGTGAAATATAGCCTAAGAGACCCACATGGTGCACACACTGTCACCTTTACACACGTGGGACAAGGAGTCTCCGGAGATCACATAAGTAAAATCCACTTGACTAGCATAATGACATCTAGATTACAAGCATCATCATATGAATCTCAATCATGTAAGGCAGCTCATGAGATTATTGTATTGAAGCCCATAGGAGAGAGATTAACCACATAGCTACCGGTACAGCCCCGAGCCTCGATGGAGAACTACTCCCTCTTCATGGGAGACAGCAGCGGTGATGAAGATGGCGGTGGTGTTGATGGAGAAGCCTTCCGGGGGCACTTCCACGTCTCGGCGGCGTGCCGGAACAGAGACTCCTGTCCCCCAGATCTTGGCTTCGCGATGGCGGCGGCTCTGGAAGGTTTCTCGTACCGTGGTTTTTCCGTGTCGAGGTTTTAGGTCAGGGACCTTTAAATACGCAAAGAGGCGGAGTCGGAGGGCTGACGAGGCGACGACACAACAGGGGGGCGCTGCCAGGGCCTGGGCCGCGCCACCGTATCATCTGGTGGGCCTTTGGCCCCCCTCTGGTTGCTCTCGGGTGTTCTGGAAGCTTCGTGGAAAAATAGGATGCTGGGCATTGATTTCGTCCGATTCCGAGAATATTTCCTTACTAGGATTTCTGAAACCAAAAACAGCAGAAAACAACAACTGGCCCTTCGGCATCTCGTCAATAGGTTAGTTCCGGAAAACGCATAAATATGACTGATGCATACGGGAGCTTCTATTCTTGTAGACAGTGTTGGGCCTCCAAGAGCAGAGGTTTGTAGAACAGCAGCAAGTTTCCCTTAAGTGGATACCCAAGGTTTATCGAACTCAGGGAGGAAGAGGTCAAAGATATCCCTCTCATGCAACCCTGCAACCACAAAGCAAGAAGTCTCTTGTGTCCCCAACACACCTAATAGGTGCACTAGTTCGGCGAAGAGATAGTGAAATACAGGTGGTATGAATAAGTAGTAGCAACGGCACCGGAAAAGTGCTTTGCCCAGGACAAGTAAACAAGCGATAGTAATGCAGCGGTAGTAACACGATAAAACAAGTAAACAAGCAGCGATAGCGATATTTAGGAACAAGGCCTAGGGATTACACTTTCACTAGTGGACACTCTCAACATTGATCACATAACAGAATAGATAAATGCATACTCTACACTTTTGTTGGATGATGAACACATTGCGTAGGATTACACGAACCCTCAATGCCGGAGTTAACAAGCTCCACAATAATGCTCATATTTTAGTAACCTTTAGTGTAAGATAGATCAAAAGACTAAACCAAGTACTAGCATAGCATGCACACTCGTCACCTTCATGCATATGTAGGAGGAATAGATCACATCAATATTATCATAGCAATAGTTAACTTCGCAATCTACAAGAGATCATGATCATAGCATAAACCAAGTACTAACACGGATGCACACACTCGTCACCATTACATCGTGCAGGGAGGAATAGAACTACTTTAATAACATTGCTAGAGTAGCACATAGATAAATTGTGATACAAACACATTGCAATCATAAAGAGATATAAATAAGCACCTCACTATGCCATTCAACAGATGAATAAGTATTATGTGAAATATAGCCTAAGAGACCCACACGGTGCACACACCGTCACCTTTACACACGTGGGACAAGGAGTCTCCGGAGATCACATAGGTAAAACTCACTTGACTAGCATAATGACATCTAGATTACAAGCATCATCATATGAATCTCAATCATGTAAGGCAGCTCATGAGATTATTGTATTGAAGTACATAGGAGAGAGATGAACCACATAGCTACCGGTACAGCCCCGAGCCTCGATGGAGAACTACTCCCTCCTCATGGGAGCAGCAGCGGTGATGAAGATGGCGGTGGAGATGGCAGCGATGTCGATGGGGAAGCCTTCCGGGGCACTTCCCCGCTCCGGCAGGGTGCCGGAACGAGACTCCTGTCCCCAGATCTTGGCTTCGCGATGGCGGCGGCTCTGGAAGGTTTTCCGTATCGTGGTTCTTCGCATCAGGGTTTTCGATCCAGGGGCTTTATATAGGCGAAGAGGCGGCGCAGGAGGGTCGAAGGGGTGGCCACACCATAGGCTGGCGCGGCCAGGGCCCAGGCCGCGCCACCCTATCATCTGGGGCCCACAGGGCCCCCTCTGGCGGCTCTCGGGTGTTCCGGATGCTTCCGGTGAAAATAGGAACCTCGGGTCTTGATTTCGTCCGATTCCGAGAATATTTCGTTACTAGGATTTCGAAACCAAAAACAGCGTAGAAAACGAGAACCGGCACTTCGGCATCTTGTTAATAGGTTAGTTCCGGAAAATGCACGAATATGACATAAAGTGTGCATAAAACATGTAGGTATCATCAATAATATGGCATAGAACATAAGAAATTATCGATATGTCGGAGACGTATCAAGCATCCCCAAGCTTAGTTCTGCTCGTCCCGAGCGAGTAAAACGATAACAAAGATAATTTCTGAAGTGATATGCCATCATAACCTTGATCATACTATTTGTAAACATATGTAGTGGATGCAGCGATCAAAACAATGGTAATGACATGAGTAAACAAGTGAATCATAAAGCAAAGACTATTCATGAATAGTACTTCAAGACAAGTATTAATAAGTCTTGCATAAGAGTTAACTCATAAAGCAATAAATCAAAGTAAAGGTATTGAAGCAACACAAAGGAAGATTAAGTTTCAGCGGTTGCTTTCAACTTGTAACATGTATATCTCATGGATAATTGTCAACATAGAGTAATATAACAAGTACAATATGCAAGTATGTAGGAATCAATGCACAGTTCACACAAGTGTTTGCTTCTTGAGGTGGAGAGAGATAGGTGAACTGACTCAACATAAAAGTAAAGAGAATGGTCCTTCAAAGAGGAAAGCATCGATTGCTATATTTGTGCTAGAGCTTTTATTTTGAAAACATGAAACAATTTTGTCAACGGTAGTAATAAAGCATATGAGTTATGAAAATTATATCTTACAATTTGCAAGTCTCATGCATAGTATACTAATAGTGCCCGCACCTTGTCCTAATTAGCTTGGACTACCGGATCTTTGCAATGCACATGTTTTAACCAAGTGTCACAATGGGGTACCTCCATGCCGCCTGTACAAAGGTCTAAGGAGAAAGCTCGCATTTTGGATTTCTCGCTTTTGATTATTCTCAACTTAGACATCCATACCGGGACAACATGGACAACAGATAATGGACTCCTCTTTAATGCATAAGCACGTGGCAACAATTATTATTCTCATATGAGATTGAGGATATATGTCCAAGACTGAAACTTCCACCATGAATCATGGCTTTAGTTAGCGGCCCAAAGTTCTTCTCTAACAATATGCATGCTCCAACCATGAAGGTGGTAGATCTCTCTTACTTCGGACAAGACGGACATGCATAGCAACTCACATGATATTCAACAAAGAATAGTTGATGGCGTCCCCAGAAACATGGTTATCGCACAACAAGCAACTTAATAAGAGATAAAGTGCATAAGTACATATTCAATACCACAATAGTTTTTAAGCTGTAACATCCCAATTTTTCAAATTTTCAAACATCATGCATTGCATTCATAAGCATCATGGCATCTTTGCTTTTTAGGGAAATTCAAACTTTATTTCAAAACCTCAAATCCTAAAATGGCACTAATAGCCACTTAGGCATGTATGCCAAACTTTAGTTTTATAAAAGTTTTACTTTATTTTAAAAGTTGTTCCAAAATGAAGCCCTTTTCACAAGGAATCCACAGATATTTTATTTGTATTTTTCTGATTTGTTTTGGTGCTAAAAAGGGCTTTGCAAATAAAAGAAAACATAAAAAAAAAAAAAACGCGCCGGGCGAACGGCCCAGCTCGACACAGCAGCCCAGCTCCCGCGCGCCGCCGGCCCAAGGCCCACGCGGACGCCCCCAAACCCTAGCTTAATCAGCCCCTATAAATACCGCCCCTGGACTCCACGGGCGCACACGCAGCAGCCGCCGAATCTCTTCTCTTTCCTCGCGCGCAGCCACGCGAGCGCTGCCGCTGCTTTCCTTCGCCGCCGCACGCGCAGCACACGCGTCTTCAACGCCACGGTAATCATCCCTGAATCGAATTGAATCTAGTTTGAGCTACCTCGGTACAAATTTTGAAATTACGTAACTATAGATCTAAAGCTCCGTTTCGAATACTGGTTCTTGTGTTAAGTTTGTAATTAGATTCTCTACAACTTTCGTGTTTCGGACACCACTAGATTTTAACCGCGTATTGTAAAATCCATATTATGAGTTTTACACGTCGGTTGTCGACAAATTATATATCGTTGGAATCAGTAAAATGCGTAGATTATTTTAGATATTTTGCATGTCGGTTTTGCACACTTTGTTTTCGTAGTATTTCTATGATCCGCAACATCGATCTTCGGTTATAAAATAATATCTACAAATTATTTTCGCAAGATTATTTTTACTAATGCTATCAAATGAAACCCTTCATCTAGTAGTACTAAGATCTATGTTTTGTTACTACGTTATAGTTGGTGCTTTACTTCATGTCGGTTTAGTCTATCTTATGAGACGATAGTAATACGGAACTGTGTTAACAAGGTTATAAAACGGAACTCATGGCATCATGCATGTAGTAGACAACTACAGAACAACTAAGTGGTGTGATCTCGATTAAGATACATATTGCATTCATGTTTTCTTGTTTGTGCATATCCATGTACACGCCGTGTTCATGGTACGTTGTTTGTTTGTCTCGTAGATTGTCCGGAGTGCAACGAGTGCGACCACGGTGATTGTCCGAACAACAACGAAGGCAAGTGTCACACACCGTTCTGTCCTACTATTTTTCTATGCACTTTGTAGTTATTTTCAGTAGCTATCCATGTGTAGGATTGTTTTAAAAATATATATTGCTATGCTATGAACACCTATTAGAACAACCACATGTTCAACACTTGATTCTTTTGTCGCCACCGTATTGTTGTTTGCTTAGCAATGCTATCTTAGATGCGTGGATTGGGTTATCATGATAAGTTTAGATGAATAAAAGTATATGTTTGATATAATGAAAACAACCTAAATAATGAAACACCTGGGCGGATTGGTAAGACGGGAGCGTCTGCACGGTGAACAATGGTGGGGATTGCCGCCCAGGAATCAAAGAGATTGGACAGGTTTCTTGTTTAGTAGCTTCCGTGTACAGCCGCATGTCATATGGGCTCTGGCTTGACTAAGTAAGTTGTAGGAACCCAACCTGACGTGACTAGCAGATGTAGCTGTGTAGGTTGGCATGGGTCCGTCCAGATGGCTTGGGGTCCTACTTCTGAAAACGGTCTCGACTCGCCTTTTCCCGACCATTTGAGCAAATTGAGCATCATGGTAAAAGGGGCTGACTAGGTCATGTGGGTAAAGTGTACAATCCTCTCGAGAGTGTCAAACTAAGTACTTAGCCGTGTCCCCGGTTACGGACAACTATGAGCAACTAGGCATGTTACCGTTTGGAAGATCTCAGCATTCCAATTTCTTAATAAAACTTGATGGGACAAACAATGGGTTTAGGAGCATGCAAAGCTAGGCTGGCTTGTGTCTACATGGGTCTATGCTAGCATGTCCATAGATGTTTATGAGCATATGAAGCCGACTTTCTTGCTGCAGCATGGGTTGTGCTAATATGTTTTTAAACGATGTTTCTAAAGAAATAAAATGATTTATAAAAGATAGGGAAAATATTGCTTTCCGCAAATGAGCCTAAACTCCAGCTGCCAAATGAGCACGTAGTTGTTAGGCGCCATTATATATATCCACCAAATAGTGACATTTGCCAATACAATTCCAAATGTATTGACCCTCGCGTGGCTGCAACGTTTTATGTTGCAGAGTTACTCCGAGGACGAGTAAGGTATCGCTTTTAGGTCGCGAGCTTCCACTCAACATGTTCGCCTGTGGCGTGATGGAGCTCTTTGAATTTATTTGTTTTCCGCTTTGAACTCTATTATTTGGGCTAGCCATGAGCTATGCAAGTTGTAATAAATATATTTTGGATCATACGTTGTAATAAATGACGCATTTGCTATTCTGTTTATTCATCGAACTGTGTGTGCTAGCGAGTCGATCCAGGGACTAGCACATTATGCACAGAGATCCAATCCTTACCGGGTTGAATCGCTTCAGATGGTATCAGAGCCTTTGTGTTGACTGTAGGTTCGTGACCTTAGAAACTGGAATAGATTAGGAAGACCATAGGAACTGAAAACCTATTTAAGTTTGTCTTCTATCTTCTCGCTCTTCATTTCTCATAATTCTATATCTATCATTTTTCTCACTCTTCTCTATTCAAAATAGTAGATGTTCATTACCCACTTTAGTTAACAAGTCAAACCTCTGTTGGATTACTTATTGAAAAATATGGACATGATGATGAGGAGGATGGTGATGGAATCAAAGGTGGTGCAAACGCTGAAGATGAAGAGGAGGACACCGAGGAGGTGGTCTACATTATTTCCGATGATGAGGAAGACCCTAAGGGAGGATATGCGTTCGGCAATGAACACTCGCTCGAAGAAGCGCAAGTGTATGAGAGCCTCGGACTTCTCAAGCTCTTCAAAGTTTAACTAGGATTTGCCACCATTAGTTCTTCGTTAGGAAATCGATATTCGTGATAGTTAGGATATAGACCATATCGCCTTGTGGTATGGCCAATATTTTTCTTAGGATCTGTTATTCTTTGATCTTCAAATTGTTAGGAATTTTCGTGAGAATTTATAATATTAAATGCGTTTTCCATAAAGTATTGAATTGAAGAAGTGCAGTTTTCCGGATGTTGTCTGTAGTACCACGCGATTTTTCATGCTTTACTGGTAACTCCAAAAATCACGAAAAATTCAGGTTAGGTGCGGAATTCGTTCCTATACATGCAAAAAAAATTGGCTAATTTTTCTGACGTATTTAAGTGCCTCTGTAAAATACGTTTTCACAGTAGTAAAATTCTGGACAGAATTCTGTCTTTGTTATAGGGATGTCTTGTTTTTTTTTTTGAACCTTGAGACTGTGGGGAAAAAACCCCACAGTTATTTATTAAAATCAAAAAACATATGTACAAAGCAGAAAGAAGAAAGAGAAAGAAAAAGAAAGACCTAACTGTACAACACTAAAGAGGGATGTCTTGTTTGATTGTTGTGTGATATGTTTGGTGTGAATGCTTGCTGCCATGTTTGTGATTAGTATGGGTAGTCTTTTCCCTGTAGTTCTATCTATCTAAAACTCATCTATGCTGACCCAAACAGATGCCGCCTCGACGTGCACGCACCGGCAACAACAACAACAACAACAACGACACTGGCAACAACAATAATGATATGCAACGGATGTTGGCAGCATGTATACGCTTGATGCAAGTGATGACTCAGTTCATGGCGAACAACAATCGGAACCGAACAACAATAATAACAACAATCCACCTCCACATGTGGACATGCTCACAAGGTTTCGAGGTTGAGGCCTGCCAAGTTCTCTAGTGCACCCGAGCCAATGATAGCTCTCGATTGGCTGCGTTCGTGAGTAAGGATCTCGGTAACCGTGGGATGTACGGATGAGGAGAAGGTGAGATTTGCTGCTCACTTGCTTGAAGGACCCGCAGCCTCTTGGTGGGACAATTTCCAGATAACCCATCCTATTGATGGCATCACCTGGGAGATGTTCCAAGAGGGTTTTCGCACAGCCTCATGTTTCATCCGGAGTTATGAGCTTGAAGAGAAGGGAGTTCCGCAACCTCGCGACAGTAACTACCGCACGAGTGTCCGACTACATAGAGGATTTCAGCAATTTGGCACGCTATGCGCCGGAAGATGTGGATACCGATGCAAAGAGGAAAGAGAGATTCCCGGATGGCTTGAATGATGAGCTTGCCGTTCAACCGTCGTGGTTCATGTTCCCGATTTCCGTACACCGATGGACAAGGCTAGAATCCTTGAGGGAAAGAAGAAGCAAGCCGAGAACCGCAAGAGGAAGCACAACAACTACAACTCGTGGCCGCAACGAAGACACGTTCATTCAATGATGGGAATGGAAATTCTCGGACACCATAAACATGGAAGCAACGGACACAACGAACCATGGAGGAAATGGCCGCCACCATAATGGCCACAAGAGTCACAACCATCACAATTCCGGAAGAGGTAATGACCAGAACCGCAATGCAGTGATTTCACTCAGAGGGATATTAGCAAGGTGGAGTGCTTCAATTGCAAGAAGACGGGGCATTATTCAAGAGACTGCCCTGAGAAGAACAAGAATGACGGGAACAAGCCGAACCCATTCCAGAAGGGGCATGTTAATCATGTCAATGTGGAGGAAGTTTATGATGAACCTGATGCAGTGATCGGTACGTTCTTGCTCAACAATTTTTCAGCACTCGTACTATTTGATACTCGGTGCATCACATTCATTCATATCAAGGGTATTTGTGGATAGAAATAGAATACCTATCGAAACCATCAACACACCCATCGGAATTAGTTCTCCCGGTGGAGAATTGGTAGCAACCTTTGGGTGTCGTCGTTTAATCTTACAAATTGGAGCACATAGTTTTCCCACTAGCCTAGTTGTTTTGGAGTCACAAGGCTTAGATGTTATCCTAGGAATGGATTGGATGACTGAATATGAAGCCGTTATAGAATGTGCTAAGAGATCAATAATGCTTACAACCCCGGAGATGAAACGCATCCGTTTCAAATCAACCTTTGAACTTAGAGGTACCAAGGTTAATTCTCTTAAGGGGGTTAGCATAGAGGATGTTCTTATAGTGAGAGAGTATCCGGATGTGTTCCCAGAGGAATTGCCAGGAATGCCACCTGATAGAGATGTTGAGTTTCTCATTGAATTAATGCCTGGAACTGGACCTATAGCTAAGAGGCCGTATAAGATGGATGTAGAGGAATTAAAGGAACTTAAGAAACAGCTTAGGGAGCAACTGCAAAAGGGTTTTATTCGGCCTAGTTCATCATCCTGGGGAGCGCCTGCTTTATTTGTGGAGAAGAAGGATTCTACTAAGAGACTAGTTATGGATTTCCGCTCTCTCAATGAGGTGACCATTAAGAATAAGTACCCGCTGCCCAATATCAATGACTTGTTTGACCAATTGAAAGGAGCAAAGGTGTTCTCTAAGATCGATCTTCGATCGGGTTATTTCCAATTGAAGATTCGAGAGCAGGATATACCTAAGACTGCGTTCACTACTAGGTATGGTTTATATGAGTATACAGCTATGCCTTTTGGACTAACAAATGCTCCAAAGATATTTTATGACCATGATGAACAAGGTATTCATGGAGTACTTGGATAAATTCGTAGTGGTATTCATTGATGATATATTGATATACTCTAAAGATGAAGATGAGCATGAGAAGCATTTGCGTTTGATCATGGAGAAACTTAGGGAACACAAGTTGTATGCTAAATTTAGCAAATGCGAGTTTTGGTTAAACAAAGTGGGATTTCTTGGACATATAATTTCAGCAGAAGGTGTCGCAGTGGATCCAAGCAAGGTAGCATCCGTGACTGAATGGGAGACACCTAAAAATGCAGGAGATATCCGAAGCTTCTTAGGACTTGCAGGATATTATCGGAGATTCATAGAGAACTTTTCCAAGATTGCTAGGCCAATGACTGAATTATTGAAGAAGGAGAAGAAGTTCATTTGGACCGATGCTTGTGAAGCCAGCTTTCAGGAATTGAAGCAACGCCTTGTAAGTGCACCTGTTCTGTGTTTGCCTGATATCCAGAAGGATTTCCAAGTTTATTGTGATGCCTCTCGTCAAGGACCTTGGTAGTGTATTGATGCAAGATGGGAGAGTAGTATCATATGCCTCACGCCAACTTAAGCATCATGAAAGGAATTATCCTACCCATGACTTGGAGCTAGCATCAGTCGTGCACGCACTCAAGGTGTGGAGACATTATCTGATGGGGAAGCATTGTGATGTGTACACCGACCATAAAAGTCTAAAGTATATATTCACTCAGAAGGAGTTGAATATGAGACAAAGGAGATGGTTGGAACTCATAAAGGATTATGATATGAATTTGCAATACCACCCGGGAAAAGCAAATGTTGTAGCTGATGCACTTAGCCGTAAGGTTTATGTGAATGGTATAACCGCAGGAGAGATACCTTTGGATTTGTGTGAACAATTCAAGGATCTCGAGCTGGAAATAGTGCCACAAGGATATTTAGCATCAATGGAAGTGATGCCAACTCGTTTGATAGAATCGTAGAAGCCCGAAAGGAGACAAGTGGGATGGAAGAAATAAAAGGGAACATGAGCAAGGGAAAAGCGGAAGGTTTCCGTTTGGATGAACAAGGAACACTATGGTTTGGGAAGCGTTTATGTGTGCCCAATGACCCTGAGATTAGAAAGCTGATACTACAGGAAGCTCATGATTCTCCGTATTCTATTCATCCGGGTAATACTAAGATGTACATGGACTTGCGAGATAGATTTTGGTGGTCTAATATGAAGAGAGAAATTGCGGAGTATATTGCCCTATGTGATGTGTGTAGTAGAGTAAAAGCTGAACATCGAAACCAAGCAGGATTGCTACAACCATTGCCCATACCTGATTGGAAGTGGGACAAGATTGGAATGGATTTCATCACGGGATTACCCAAGACTAGATCTGGGTATGATTCAATTTGGGTTGTTGTTGATCATTTGACCAAAGTAGCTCACTTCATACCCGTGAAGACCACATACACAAGTGCCAAATTAGCCAAAATTTATATGAGCAAGATTGTGTGTTCACATGGAGTTCCGAAGGAAATTGTTTCTGATAGAGGTACTCAATTCACTTCTCACTTTTGGCGCCAATTGCATGAATCATTAGGTACTAGATTGGAGTTTAGTACAGCATTTCACCCACAAACTGATGGGCAGACTGAAAGAGTAAACCAAGTATTAGAGGACATGTTGAGAGCCTGTGCTCTAGATTATGGATCTAGTTGGGATGAGAATCTACCATATGCCGAGTTCTCCTATAACAATAGCTATCAATCTAGCATTGAGATGGCTCCATTCGAAGCAACCGTATGGCGAGAAGTGTAGAACACCGTTGTTATGGGATGGAGTTGGAGAGCGCAGCTTATTTGGACCCGACTTGATCAAGGAAGCCGAAGAGAAGGTTCGACTTATTCGTGACAGGCTGAAAGTAGCACAATCAAGACAGAAGAGTTATGCGGATTCTAAGCGTAGAGAGGTGACATATGAGATAGGAGATAGAGCGTATCTTAGAGTTTCACCGCTACGTGGAGTTAAGAGGTTTGGTATTAAGGGAAAATTGGCACCGCGATTCATTGGACCCTATAAAATCCTTGCTCGCAAGGGAGAGGTAGCTTATGAGTTAGAGTTGCCCGAGGCATTAGCAGCAATACATAATGTGTTCCATGTGTCCCAATTAAAGAAGTGTCACCCGGAGATGGCGGATACACCGCTAAGAGATACGAGTTCCGTTGGATGAGGTTCAACTAGAAAGTGATCTCACATATGAGGAGAAACCTATCAAGATTCTGGACACAGCGGAGAGGT
Source organism: Lolium rigidum (assembly GCF_022539505.1). Classification (NCBI taxonomy): domain Eukaryota; kingdom Viridiplantae; phylum Streptophyta; class Magnoliopsida; order Poales; family Poaceae; genus Lolium; species Lolium rigidum. Next base: position 352,669,431 of record NC_061513.1, on the reverse strand, counting down.
TTACTCGCACCAAGACAATCAGATTCTGCAAAGTTCAGTGGAATCATCATTCCGAGGAGGAAGCCACTTGGGAACGAGAAGATGATCTTCGAGAAGACCATCCACACCTATTTGCTAGCCTTTCCGAATCTCGAGGACGAGATTCATCTTAAGGGGGGTAGGTTTGTAACATCCCAATTTTTCAAATTTTCAAACATCATGCATTGCATTCATAAGCATCATGGCATCTTTGCTTTTTAGGGAAATTCAAACTTTATTTCAAAACCTCAAATCCTAAAATGGCACTAATAGCCACTTAGGCATGTATGCCAAACTTTAGTTTTATAAAAGTTTTACTTTATTTTAAAAGTTGTTCCAAAATGAAGCCCTTTTCACAAGGAATCCACAGATATTTTATTTGTATTTTTCTGATTTGTTTTGGTGCTAAAAAAGGGGCTTGCAACTAAAAGAAAACATAAAAAAAAAAAAAAACGCGCCGGCCGAACGGCCCAGCTCGACACAGCAGCCCAGCTCTCCACGCGCCGCCGGCCCAAGGCCCACCCGGCCACCCCAAACCCTAGCTTAATCAGCCCCTATAAATACCGCCCCCTGGACTCCACGGGCGCACACGCAGCAGCCGCCGAATCTCTTCTCTTTCCTCGCGCGCAGCCACGCGAGCAGTGGCGCTGCTTTCCTTCTGCCGCTGCACGCGCAGCACACGCGTCTTCAACGCCACGGTAATCATCCCTGAATCGAATTGAATCTAGTTTGAGCTACCTCGGTACAAATTTTGAAATTACGTAACTATAGATCTAAAGCTCCGTTTCGAATACTGGTTCTTGTGTTAAGTTTGTAATTAGATTCTCTACAACTTTCGTGTTTCGGACACCACTAGATTTTAACCGCGTATTGTAAAATCCATATTATGAGTTTTACACGTCGGTTGTCGACAAATTATATATCGTTGGAATCAGTAAAATGCGTAGATTATTTTAGATATTTTGCATGTCGGTTTTGCACACTTTGTTTTCGTAGTATTTCTATGATCCGCAACATCGATCTTCGGTTATAAAATAATATCTACAAATTATTTTCGCAAGATTATTTTTACTAATGCTATCAAATGAAACCCTTCATCTAGTAGTACTAAGATCTATGTTTTGTTACTACGTTATAGTTGGTGCTTTACTTCATGTCGGTTTAGTCTATCTTATGAGACGATAGTAATACGGAACTGTGTTAACAAGGTTATAAAACGGAACTCATGGCATCATGCATGTAGTAGACAACTACAGAACAACTAAGTGGTGTGATCTCGATTAAGATACATATTGCATTCATGTTTTCTTGTTTGTGCATATCCATGTACACGCCGTGTTCATGGTACGTTGTTTGTTTGTCCGTAGATTGTCCGGAGTGCAACGAGTGCGACCGCGGTGATTGTCTGAACAACAACGAAGGCAAGTGTCACACACCGTTCTGTCCTACTATTTTTCTATGCACTTTGTAGTTATTTTCAGTAGCTATCCATGTGTAGGATTGTTTTAAAAATATATATTGCTATGCTATGAACACCTATTAGAACAACCACATGTTCAACACTTGATTCTTTTGTCGCCACCGTATTGTTGTTTGCTTAGCAATGCTATCTTAGATGCGTGGATTGGGTTATCATGATAAGTTTAGATGAATAAAAGTATATGTTTGATATAATGAAAACAACCTAAATAATGAAACACCTGGGCGGATTGGTAAGACGGGAGCGCTCCGCACGGTGAACAATGGTGGGGATTGCCGCCCGTGAATCAAAGAGATTGGACAGGTTTCTTGTTTAGTAGCTTCCGTGTACAGCCGCATGTCATATGGGCTCGGCTTGACTAAGTAAGTTGTAGGAACCCAACTCTGACGTGACTAGCAGATGTAGCCGTGTAGGTTGGCATGGGTCCGTCCGGATGGCTTGGGGTCCTACTTCGAAAACGGTCTCGACTCGGTCTTTTCCCGACCATTTGAGCAAATTGAGCATCATGGTAAAAGGGGCTGACTAGGTCATGTGGGTAAAGTGTACAATCCTCTCGAGAGTGTCAAACTAAGTACTTAGCCGTGTCCCCGGTTACGGACAACTATGAGCAACTAGGCATGTTACTCGTTTGGAAGATCTCGAGCATTCCAATTTCTTAATAAAACTTGATGGGACAAACAATGGGTTTAGGAGCATGCAAAGCTAGGCTGGCTTGTGTCTACATGGGTCTATGCTAGCATGTCCATAGATGTTTATGAGCATATGAAGCCGATCTGTCTTGCTGCAGCATGGGTTGTGCTAATATGTTTTTAAACGATGTTTCTAAAGAAATAAAATGATTTATAAAAGATAGGGAAAATATTGCTTTCCGCAAATGAGCCTAAACTCCAGCTGCCAAATGAGCACGTAGTTGTTAGGCGCCATTATATATATCCACCAAATAGTGACATTTGCCAATACAATTCCAAATGTATTGACCCTGCGTGGCTGCAACGTTTTATGTTGCAGGTTACTCCGAGGACGAGTAAGGTATCGCTTTTAGGTCGCGAGCTTCCACTCAACATGTTCGCCTGTGGCGTGATGGAGCTCTTTGAATTTATTTGTTTTCCGCTTTGAACTCTATTATTTGGGCTAGCCATGAGCTATGCAAGTTGTAATAAATATATTTTGGATCATACGTTGTAATAAATGACGCATTTGCTATTCTGTTTATTCATCGAACTGTGTGTGCTAGCGAGTCGATCCAGGGACTAGCACATTATGCACAGAGATCCAATCCTTACCGGGTTGAATCGCTTCATAAGCTATTTGTCCCATGAGCTATATATTGCAAAGGTGAATGATGGAATTTTAAAGGTAGCACTCAAGCAATTTACTTTGGAATGGCGGATAAATACCATGTAGTAGGTAGGTATGGTGGACACGAATGGCATAGTGGTTGGCTCAAGGATTTTGGATGCATGAGAAGTATTCCCTCTCGATACAAGGTTTAGGCTAGCAAGGTTATTTGAAACAAACACAAGGATGAACGGTACAGACAAAACTCACATAAAATACATATTGTAAACATTATAAGACTCCATACCGTCTTCCTTGTTGTTCAAAACTCAATACTAGATGTTATCTAGACTCTAGAGAAACCAAATATGCAAACCAAATTAGCAAGCTCTAAGTATTTCTTCATTAATGGGTGCAAAGTATATGATGCAAGAGCTTAAACATGAGCACAACAATTGCCAAGTATCAAATTATCCAAGACATTTTAGAGTTACTACATGTAGCAATTTCCAATTCCAACCATATAACAATTTAACGAAGAAGAAACTTCGCCATGAATACTATGAGTAGAGCCTAAGGACATATTTGTCCATATGCTACAGCGGAGCGTGTCTCTCTGCCATAAAGTGAATGCTAGGATCCATTTTATTCAAACAAAACAAAAACAAAAACAAACCGACGCTCCAAGCAAAGTGCATAAGATGTGACGAAATAAAAATATAGTTTCAGGGAGGAACTCGATAATGTTGTCGATGAAGAAGAGGATGCCTTGGGCATCCCCAAGCTTAGACGCTTGAGTCTTCTTAATATATGCAGGGTGAACCACCGGGGCATCCCCAAGCTTAGAGCTTTCACTCTCCTTGATCATATTGCATCATACTCCTCTCTTGATCCTTGAAAACTTCCTCCACACCAAACTCGAAACAACTCATTAGAGGGTTAGTGCATAATAAAAATTCACATGTTCAGAGGTGACACAATCATTCTTAACACTTCTGGACATTGCATAAAGCTACTGGACATTAATGTATCAAAGAAATTCATCCAACATAGCAAAAGAGGCAATGCGAAATAAAAGGCAGAATCTGTCAAAACAGAACAGTCCGTAAAGATGGATTTTATTAGGCCACCAGACTTGCTCAAATGAAAATGCTCAAATTGAATGAAAGTTGCGTACATATCTGAGGATCATGCACGTAAATTGGCTTAATTTTCTGAGCTTCCTACAGGGAGGTAGACCCAGATTCGTGACAGCAAAGAAATCTGGAACTGCGCAGTAATCCAAATCTAGTACTTACTTTACTATCAAAGACTTTACTTGGCACAACAAAACTCAAAACTAAGATAAGGAGAGGTTGCTACAGTAGTAAACAACTTCCAAGACACAAATATAAAACAAAGTACTGTAGCAAAATAACACATGGGTTATCTCCCAAGAAGTTCTTTCTTTATAGCCGTTAAGATGGGCTCAGCAGCTTTAATGATGCACTCGCAAAAGATAGTATGTGAAGCAAAAGAGAGCATCAAGAGGCAAATTCAAAACACATTTAAGTCTAACATGCTTCCTATGCATAGGAATCTTGTAAATAAACAAGTTCATGAAGAGCAAAGTAACAAGCATAGGAAGATAAAACAAGTGTAGCTTCAAAAATTTCAGCACATAGAGAGGCATTTTAGTAACATGAAAATTTCTACAACCATATTTTCCCCTCACATAATAACTTTCAGTAGCATCATGAGCAAACTAAACAATATAACTATCACATAAAGCATTCTTATCATGAGTCTCATGCATAAAATTATTACTCTCCACATAAGCATAATCAATTTTATTAGTAATAGCGGGAGCAAATTCAACAAAGTAGCTATCATTATTATTCTCATCAAGTGTAGGAGGCATAGTATAATCACAATAAAATTTACTCTCCATAGTAGGTTGTACCAAAAGACCACTATTATAATCATCATAAATAGGAGGCAAAGTATCATCAAAGAAAATTTTCTCATCAATGCTTGGGGGACTAAAAAGATCATGAAAACCAGCCTTCCCCAAGCTTAGAACTTTCTACATTATTATCAACGATGGTGTTCAAAGCGTTCATACTAATATTACTACCAAAGATGCAAATAAGATTCCATAGGTTTTTTAATTTTCGCATCAAACAATCCATGTTTTAAATCAAGAAATAGAATAAGAAGCTCATTGTTGTCCATTATGCCAAACTAGTGTAAACAAGAAACAAAAAAGATGCAATTGCAGGATCTAAAGGAAATAGCTTCGAGCACAAACACAATGGCGCCGTAAAAGTACTCGTACACTGGAACCGGAGTATGAGTGCCTTTTACCTTTCCTCCCCGGCAACGGCGCTAGAAAAGTGCTTGGCGCGTAGTTGACGAGGGAGGAAAAGTGCTTAGTTGCCGGGCTTGCCAATGTGTGAGTGCCGTTTACCTTTCCTCCCCGGCAACGGCGCCAGAAAAGTGCTTGATGTCTACGGGAGCTTCTATTCTTGTAGACAGTGTTGGGCCTCCAAGAGCAGAGGTTTGTAGAACAGCAGCAAGTTTCCCTTAAGTGGATACCCAAGGTTTATCGAACTCAGTGGAGGAAGAGGTCAAAGATATCCCTCTCATGCAACCCTGCAACCACAAAGCAAGAAGTCTCTTGTGTCCCCAACACACCTAATAGGTGCACTAGTTCGGCGAAGAGATAGTGAAATACAGGTGGTATGAATAAGTAGTAGCAACGGTACCAGAAAAGTGCTTTGCCCAGGACAGTAAACAAGCAGTAGTAATGCAGCGAATAGTAACACAAGAAAAACAAGAAACAAGCAGACGATAGCAGTATTTAGGAACAAGGCCTAGGGATTACACTTTCACTAGTGGACACTCTCAACATTGATCACATAACAGAATAGATAAATGCATACTCTACACTTTTGTTGGATGATGAACACATTGCGTAGGATTACACGAACCCTCAATGCCGGAGTTAACAAGCTCCACAATAATGCTCATATTTTAGTAACCTTTAGTGTAAGATAGATCAAAAGACTAAACCAAGTACTAGCATAGCATGAACACTGTCACCTTCATGCATATGTAGGAGGAATAGATCACATCAATATTATCATAGCAATAGTTAACTTCGCAATCTACAAGAGATCATGATCATAGCATAAACCAAGTACTAACACGGATGCACACACTGTCACCATTACATCGTGCAGGAGGAATAGAACTACTTTAATAACATTGCTAGAGTAGCACATAGATAAATTGTGATACAAACACATTGCAATCATAAAGAGATATAAATAAGCACCTCACTATGCCATTCAACAGTGAATAAGTATTCTGTGAAATATAGCCTAAGAGACCCACACGGTGCACACACTGTCACCTTTACACACGTGGGACAAGGAGTCTCCGGAGATCACATAGGTAAAACTCACTTGACTAGCATAATGACATATAGATTACAAGCATCATCATATGAATCTCAATCATGTAAGGCAGCTCATGAGATTATTGTATTGAAGTACATAGGAGAGAGATGAACCACATAGCTACCGGTACAGCCCCGAGCCTCGATGGAGAACTACTCCCTCCTCATGGGAGCAGCAGCGGTGATGAAGATGGCGGTGGAGATGGCAGCGATGTCGATGGGGAAGCCTTCCGGGGGCACTTCCCCGCTCCGGCAGGGTGCCGGAACAGAGACTCATGTCCCCCAGATCTTGGCTTCGCGATGGCGGTGGCTCTGGAAGGTTTTCCGTATCGTGGTTCTTCGCATCAGGGTTTTCGATCCAGTGGCTTTATATAGGCGAAGAGGCGGCGCAGGAGGGTCGAAGGGGTGGCCACACCATAGGCTGGCGCAGCCAGGGCCCAGGCCGCGCCACCCTATCATCTGGGGCCCACAGGCCCCCTCCGGCGGCTCTCGGGTGTTCTGGATGCTTCCGGTGAAAATAGGAACTTGGGTCTTGATTTCGTCCGATTCCGAGAATATTTCGTTACTAGGATTTCTGAAACCAAAAACAGCAGTAAAACAGGAACTGGCACTTCGGCATCTTGTTAATAGGTTAGTTCCAGAAAATGCACGAATATGACATAAAGTGTGCATAAAACATGTAGGTATCATCAATAATATGGCATAGAACATAAGAAATTATCGATACGTCGGAGACGTATCAATGACATATAATGTGTATAAAACATGTAGATATCATCAATAATGTGGCATGGAACATAAGAAATTATCGATACATCAGAGACGTATCAGCATCCCCAAGCTTAGTTCCTGCTCGTCCCGAGCAGGTAAACGATAACAAAGATAATTTCTGGAGTGACATGCCATCATAACCTTGATCATACTATTGTAAGCATATGTAATGAATGCAGCGATCAAAACAATGGTAATGACATGAGTAAACAAATGAATCATAAAGCAAAGACTTTTCATAAATAGTACTTTCAAGACAAGCATCAATAAGACTTGCATAAGAGTTACTCATAAAGCAATAAATTCATAGTAAAGATATTGAAGCAACACAAAGGAAGATTAAGTTTCAGCGGTTGCTTTCAACTTATAACATGTATATCTCATGGATATTGTCAATGTAAAGTAATATAACAAGTGCAATATGCAAGTATGTAGGAATCAATGCACAGTTCACACAAGTGTTTGCTTCTTGAGATGGAGAGAAAAAGGTGAACTGACTCAACATAAAAGTAAAAGAATGGCCCTTCGACGAGGGAAGCATCGATTGCTATATTTGTGCTAGAGCTTTGGTTTTGAAAACAAGAAACAATTTTGTCAACGGTAGTAATAAAGCACATGCATCATGTAAATTATATCCTATAAGTTGCAAGCCTCATGCATAGTATACTAATAGTGCCCGCACCTTGTCCTAATTAGCTTGGATTAACACGGATTATCATTGCATAGCATATGTTTCAACCAAGTGTCACAAAGGGGTACCTCTATGCCGCCTGTACAAAGGTCTAAGGAGAAAGCTCGCATTGGATTCCTCGCTTTTGATTATTCTCAACTTAGACATCCATACCGGGACAACATAGACAACAGATAATGGACTCCTCTTTAATGCATAAGCATACAACAACAATTAAAATTCTCTTAAGAGATTGAGGATTAGTTGTCCACACTGAAACTTCCACCATGAATCATGGCTTTAGTTAGCGGCCCAATGTTCTTCTCTAACAGTATGCATACTCAAACCATTTGATCATGAAAACCGCCCTTACTTCGTACAAGACGAACATGCATAGCAACTCACATGATATTCAACAAAGTGTTGATGGCGTCCCTGAAACATGGTTATCGCACAACAAGCAACTTAATAAGAGATAAAGTGCATAAGTACATATTCAATACCACAATAGTTTTTAGGCTATTTGTCCCATGAGCTATATATTGCAAAGGTAAAGAATGGAAATTTTAAAGGTATCACTCAAGCAATTTACTTTGGAATGGCGGAGAAATACCATGTAGTAGGTAGGTATGGTGGACACAAATGGCATAGTGGTTGACTCAAGGATTTTGGATGCATGAGAAGTATTCCCTCTCGATACAAGGTTTAGGCTAGCAAGGTTATTTGAAACAAACACAAGGATGAACTGGTGCAGCAAAACTCACATAAAAGACATATTGTAAACATTATTAGACTCTACACTGTCTTCCTTGTTGTTCAAAACTCAATACTAGAAATTATCTAGACCTTAGAGAGACCAATTATGCAAACCAAATTTTAGCAAGCTCTATGTATTTCTTCATTAATAGGTGCAAGGTATATGATGCAAGAGCTTAAACATGAGCACAACAATTGCCAAGTATCACATTATTTAAGACATCATACCAATTACTACATGTAGCATTTCCCGTTTCCAACCATATAACAATTAACGAAGCAGTTTCAACCTTCGCCATGAACATTAAAAGCTAAGAACACATGTGTTCATATGAACCAGCGGAGCGTATCTCTCTCCCACACAAGCATTTATTCAAACAAAAACAAAAATAAACAGACGCTCCAAGTAAAGTACATAAGATGTGACCGAATAAAAATATAGTTTCAAGAGAAGGAACCTGATAATTTGTCGATGAAGAAGGGGATGCCTTGGGCATCCCCAAGCTTAGATGCTTGAGTATTCTTGAAATATGCAGGGATGAACCATGGGGGCATCCCCAAGCTTAGACTCTTCACTCTTCTTGATCATAGTATATCATCCTCCTCTCTTGACCCTTGAAAACTTCCTCCACACCAAACTCAAAACAAACTCATTAGAGGGTTAGTGCATAATAAAAAACTCACATGTTCAGAGGTGACACAATCATTCTTAACACTTCTGGACATTGCTCAAAGCTACTGGAAGGTAATGGAACAAAGAAATCCACCCAACACAGCGAAAGAAGCAATGCGAAATAAAAGGCAGAATCTGTCAAAACAGAACAGTCTGTAAAGACGAATTTTAAAGAGGCACCAAACTTGCTCAAATGAAAATGCTCAAATTGAATGAAAGTTGCGTACATATCTGAGGATCACTCACGTAAATTGGCATAATTTTCTGAGTTACCTACAGAGAATTAGGCCCAGATTCGTGACAGCGAAGAAATCTGTTTCTGCGCAGTAATCCAAATCTAGTATGAACCTTACTATCAAAGACTTTACTTGGCACAACAATGCAAAAAAATTAAGATAAGGAGAGGTTGCTACAGTAGTAACAACTTCCAAGACTCAAATACAAAATAAAAGTACTGTAGCAAAATGAACACATGGGTTATCTCCCAAGAAGTTCTTTCTTTATAGCCATTAAGATGGGCTCAATAATTTCAATGATGCACTCCCAAGAAATAAGAGTTGAGGCAAAAGAGAGCATCAAGAAGCAAATTCAAAACACATTTAAGTCTAAACCACTTCCTATGCAAAGGAATCTTGTACACAAATGAATTCATGAAGAACAAAGTGACAAGCATAAGAGGATAAAACACGAGTAGCTTCAAGATTCTCAACATAAAGAGGGGAAACTTAATATTATTAAGATGCCTATAACCATGTTTCCCTCTCTCGTAATAACTTTCATTAGCATCATTGATGAAATCCACAATATAACCATCACTTAAAACATTCTTATCATGGTTCATATGCATAAAGGTATCATTAATTTCGGCGTAAGAAGAGTTCTTCTCATTAATAGTAGTTGGAGCAAGATTATTATCAAGAATTTGAACATGGTAAACAAGTTGCATATTAAGGGAATTGTTTTTAGCAATCCAATCATAACTATGACAAGTTTCATAAGGATAGTTATAACCTATATCATAGCATTCTTTATAATAATCATTAAAGGTCGGAGGCACATCGTCGTCATAAGAAATAGAATAGTTATCTTTCACAGTCGGTTTATCTGTGACCATACCATCATTGTTATTAGAAGGAGATGTATCAAACACATAATGATCAGTAGCAAAAGGATTTTCAAACACCTCTTCCTCAAGCTTAGATCTTTCTATATCATTATGGGAGGAAGCATGGATAGCACTGATACCATGGCAATTATTATCATCATCATTTTCAGAATTAGTTTCCCAGAGATTTGCAATATCAAAAGTAGTGTGCTCATTCAAATCATGATCACTAATGTATGTAAAGGGCATAGGAAGATCATTGTATTCAGATTCATTATCATAATAATCATTAGGAGCAACATACTTACGGTTACCTAGCGTTATCTCATTCACGCGGGGATATGCCGTTACCTCTTTCTCTTTATTCTCCTTCTTCTTCTTCTTCTTCTTCATTCCCTTCTTCTTCTTCTTCTCCTCCTTCTCCTCGTTCCCTTCTTTAGGAGGAAGAGGCTTGAAGGGTGGCTTGTCCGCATAACCTGATTTACTTTCAGAAACAATAGAAGAAACTTGGGAGGAATCCTCCTTTTCATTAATTAGTTCAAAACACACAGCGGTCCTATCATATTTTGGCAAGGTGTCATCTTCTAAAATATTTTGTATGTAAGTATTTGTATGGCTATTATCAATGCAATCGAAAAACACCCATGCAGGACATCATCAATATCAAGATCATTAATATCTAACAAAGAAATTTTCCTTGATAACTCTTCACACCATAAAAATAAAGTGAGTTCATCATGCTGATTAGGAGTAATTTCATCATCACAATACAAATTTGCAGCACTCATTGGGTTCAAATTATCATTGGTGGAGCATTGAAAAATAAAATGACCCACTTCATGGCAAACTTCACAAATAAAAGGATAGAGGGCACAAACTTTTTTACCAAGATCATCTAGAGCCCTAGCCCACTTTCTAGTTTTTTCATTAATATGATGGATACAATATTCATCTTTGATTTGATAATTCCACAAGGT
>NC_061513.1:352610118-352658161 GCF_022539505.1 Lolium rigidum | reverse complement strand
CTCTAGTTGTTACTTCATACGCATGTTTTTCTTTAGCATTATTTCCTAACAAGTCATTTTGCACTTTAGTGAGTTGATCAATTTGAGTTTGAATCATATGAAAATGTTTAACAAGCATCTTAACATCATTGGAGGTTCTCTCCACAATATCATGCAATTGACTAATAGCTTGAGAATTTTCCATTAGATGATTCTCTACTCTCATATTAAAATTTTCTTGCTTAACAATATAATTATCAAACTCATCTAAGCATTGCGCAGGAGGTTTTGAATACGGAATATCTTCCCTAGTAAAGCGTTGAAGGGAATTTACCTCAATCATGGATGAAGGGAGAATTATCTCACATATATCTTCTCACTAGTAGGAAAAGCCTCATCAGTGGCGCACCAAAAACACATTCTGTGGCGCATGGGTGGTGCGCCACAGAATTCTTGCCACAAAAATAAGGATTCTGTGGCGCACCAGCCAATGCGCCACGAAGCTTATTTACGTGGCGCACCGGACGGTGGTGCGCCACGAAACAGGAAGTCTTATTTCGTGGCGCACCACCGCCGGTGCGCCACAGAATTTTTTTAAAATTTCAAAAAAGTGGCGGCCAGATCTAGATCTAGATCTAGATCTGGGGCCACCGAATTTTTTTTTAAATTTTTCTGGAAGGTCGCCGGAGGTGGGTGGGGTGGGTGGGCGGGTGGAGGATGAGGCCGGCCGGAGGAGGTGGTGGTGGAATAGGAGGAGGTGGAGGTGGAGGTGGTGGTGGTGGTGGTGGTAGAGGAGGAGGAGGAGGAGGAGGAGGAGGTGGTGGTGGTGGTGGTGGTGGTGGTGGTGGTGGTGGTGGTGGTGGTAGAGGAGGAGGTGGTCGCCGGAGGAGGAGGAGGAGGTGGTGGTGGTGGTGGTGGTGGTGGTGGAGAGAAGGAGGTGGTCGCCGGAGGAGGTGTTGGTCGTGGTCGCCGGAGTAGTTCGCCGGAGTAGTTCGCCGGAGTAGTTCGCCGGAGTTGTTGGTCGCCGGAGTTGGTCGCCGGAGTAGGAGAGGAGAGAGGAGAAGTGAAGAAGTGGAGGAGAGGAAGAGAAGAGGAGAGGAGGAGAAGGGGAGAAGTGGAGAAGTGGAGGAGAGGAAGAGAAGAGGAGAGGAGGAGAAGGGGAGAAGTGGAGAATGGGAGAAGTGGAGGAGAGAAGGAGAAGTGGGCACCAGAAATTTCAAATTTCGAACGTTATTTCTGTGGCGCATGGGCATTTGGTGCGCCACAGAATTTTTTTTTTTGTATTTTGCAGCAAATAATCTTTAACTGGCCGTAACTTTTTACTCTTTTCGAATTTTGGGATTCTAAAAATTGTCCAACCGGGCAAGCCCGGGTGAATTCGGATGTAGATTTTTCGTGGGAACATTTTGATATATTATGCATTTTTTTTCGAGTTCGTATGCAACCAGAAATCCAGTTTGATGATTTTCCCACGCAATTTTGCAAAAAAAGTCGAAATTATTGTTTGTTAATTCTCAGTGGTAAAAGATGACATAATACATAGGCATCTTGAAGGGATTTATTTTTTGGAATTTTTATCTATTTTTTTTATTTTTTACGAGAGGTTAAAAAGGCGATCCACGGGGGGGGGGGGTGGAGTTGCATGGAACTCATGTGGGCCACAGAAATAAGGCTTTCGTGGCGCACCATCCCACGTGCGCCACGAAAGTCTTAGTTCGGTGGCGCACCGGAAGAATGCGCCACGAAAGTCTTGATTCGGTGGCGCACCAGGCCGGTGCGCCACGGAATGTCTTATTTCGTGGCGCACGTGATCCCGTGCGCCACGTAAATAGTGAAACCAATGATTGGGGTTGGCCCCACCAAATTTCGTGGCGCATGGATCCCCGGTGCGCCACAAAATTAAGCTATTTCTGTGGCGCACCGTGTCTGGTGCGCCACAAAATAACTTTCTGTGGCGCATTTTAAACGGTGCGCCACAGAACTAAGCATCGCCTATAAGGGTTTTCCTACTAGTGTCTATAGGAGGTAGATTTTTCACATCTTCAGATTTAATACCTTTCTCCTTGAGAGACTTCTTGGCTTCCCTCATATCTTCATCATTCAATTTAATTAAACCCCTCTTCTTCACTATTGGCGTTGGAGTTGGTTCGGGCGTAGTCCAATCATCATAATTCCGGCTTATTTTAGCCAATAATTCTTCGACGTACGTCCGGAGTTTTTTCCCGAAAACACAACCAAGCACAACTATCCAGGTATGCCCTAGACTCAATGGTTAGTCCACTATAAAATATATCAAGTAAATCATGCTTTTCCAAATCATGGTCGGCAGAGCTCTAATAAGAGAGCAAAATCTCGCCCGGGCCTCAGGCAATTTCTCTTCATCTCCTTGATCAAAATTATAAACTCTCTGCAAAGCAGCATGTTGAGCACTAGCAGGAAAGTATTTCCGAAAGAAAACGGCAAGCAATTCTTTTGGACTTTTAATAGAACTAGGTGGCAAACTATTATACCAAGTTTTAGCGTCATCCTTTAATGAGAATGGAAAAATTTTAGCAACAAAGTAAGTACGCTTCTTAACATCATCAGAAAACAAGCTACTCAAAGTGGATAACTCAGTCATGTGTTCAACAGCACTTTCTTTTTCAGTACCACAAAAAGGTGTTTTCTCAACAATAGCTATATGAGATAGATCGAGAGAAAAATCATAATCTTTATCCTTAATGTTTATAGGAGATGTGGCAAATTTAGGATCAGGAGACAGTTTATATCTAACAGTATGTACTGCAAGCAACTTTTTAATTTTTCTTGCATCAGTAGTAGCATGGCATTTTTCAATAAAATCATCATCAAGTTCCACATAATCTTCATCAAGATCATCACTAGAGTATTCAAATTCAGGTGAATTAACAGGTGTAGTAACATCAGGAGTTTCAGCATTTTCAATTTGTCTAGACCTAGCAATTTTAGCATCTAGAAAAGTTCCCAATGAACCACTATCATCAAGCACAGCAGAAATATTATCAGTATTATGAGAGTTTTCAGATTCAGCAGAAGTACCAGCATTTGAAGCATGTGGCGGTGAAACAAGTTTATCAATCACAGATGGTGAATCAAGAGCAACGGAGGTACTCAGAGTTGTACCTTTTCTTGTAGTGGATGGTAATATGGCGACCTTAGTATCGCGAGGTTTACCCATGATGGAGAATTTGCAGCGAACAATATTAATCCAAGTGAACTTCCAAATAAAGCTATGCTCCCGGCAACGGCGCCAGAAAATAGTCTTGATGACCCACAAGTATAGGGGATCGCAACGAGTCTTCGAGGGAAGTATTACCCAATTTATTGATTCGACACAAGGGGAGACAAAGAATACTTGAAAGCCTTAACGGCGGAGTTGTCAATTCAGCTGCACCTGGAAACGAGACTTGCTCGCAAGAGTTTATCGATGAGTAACAGTTTTATAGCAGTAGCGAGTAGTGAAATAACGAGTAGCGAGTAACAAAGACAGCAGTAGTGATTATAGTAAACAGCAGGATTAAAATACTGTAGGCACGGGGACGGATGACGGGCGTTGCATGGATGAGAGAAACTCATGTAACAATCATAGCAGGGCATTTGCATATAATAATAAAACGGTGTCCAAGTACTAATCAATCAATAGGCATGTGTTCCAATTATAGTCGTACGTGCTCGCAATGAGAAACTTGCACAACATCTTTTGTCCTACCAGCCGGTGGCAGCCGGGCCTCAAGGGAAACTACTGGATATTAAGGTACTCCTTTTAATAGAGTACCGGAGCAAAGCATTAACACTCCGTGAACACATGTGATCCTCACGTCACCTGCCATTCCCTCCGGTTGTCCCGATTTCCGTCACTTCGGGGCCATTGGTTCCGGACAGCGACATGTGTATACAACTTGCAGGTAAGACCATAAACAATGAATATCATGATGAAATAATAACATGTTCAGATCTGAGATCATGGCACTCGGGCCCTAGTGACAAGCATTAAGCATAACAAGTTGCAACAATATCATAAAAGTACCATCTACGGACACTAGGCACTATGCCCTAACAATCTTATGCTATTACATGACCAATCTCATCCAATCCCTACCATCCCCTTCGGCCTACAGCGGGGGAATTACTCACACATGGATGGGGGAAACATTGCTGGTTTATGGAGAGGCGTTGTCGGTGATGGCGGTGATGATCTCCTCCAATTCCCCGTCCCGGCGGAGTGCCAGAACGGAGACTTCTGGCTCCCGCGACGGAGTTTCGCGATGTGGCGGCGTTCGGAGGGTTTACGGCGACTTCGACTTCTCTCCGTACGTTTTTAGGTCGAGGCGAATAAGTAGTCCGAAGGGGGGGCGTCGGAGGCCGGCCGAGGGGGCCACGCCACATGGCCGCGCCGCCATGTGGTGTGGGGCCCTCGGGCCTCCACTTCAATCGTCCTTCTGGCTCCGTCATTATTCTGGGAAAATAGGCCCTTTCGTCAAAATCCCGAGGTTTTTCCTGAAAGTTGGATTTCTGCACAAAAACGAGACACCAGAACAGTTCTGCGTTAGTTGCATCCAAAATACACAAATTAGAGGCAAAACAATAGCAAAAGTGTTCGGGAAAGTAGATACGTTTTGGACGTATCAGAGTTCATGATACTTATCAAAATTCTTTTTAGGCAATTCAAAATGAGAAGCAAAGGCTTTATAAAGATTTGAAGCAACTTGAGAGTCAAGACCATAAGTAGCACTCATATCTCGAAATTTATCAGTATCCATAAAAGCTTCAATGCATTCATAATCATAATTTATACCTGACTCTTCACCTTTGTTGTTCTCCCATCCTTCAGCATTCTCCTCAATCCGATCAAGAAGTTCCCACCTAGCTTCAACCTCCTTGCTTGTGAAAGATCCCTCTGAACAGGCATCCAAATAGTCCTTGTGTTGTCCTGAAAGCCTCGCATAAAAATTGTTAACAATAACATTACGGGGTAGCTCATGAATGGGACATTTGAGCATTAGTGACTTCAATCTCCCCCATGCTTGAGAAATACTCTCTCCATCACGAGGATAAAAGTTATAAATATAATTCCTATCAATATGCACTTCATGAGGAGGATAAAATTTAGAATAAAAGAGAGGTACAATTTCCTCCCAACCAAGAGAATGACTATTCTTCAACAATTTATACCAATGCGCCACTTTACCAGACAGCGAAAAAGAGAATAGCTTCTTCCTCACTTCATCCATAGAGATACCTGCACACTTGAATAACCCGCATAATCCATGCAAAAACAGTAAATGATCTCCAGGATGGACAGTTCCATCTCCTTCATAGCGGTTATCAATAAAACGTTCAATAATTTTCATGGGTATCTTGAAAGCAGTACTTGCAGTTGGTGGACAAGCATCATTAGAGTTATCGCATATGGGAGATAAAGCATTATCAGAACAAATTTTCTCCCCTAAAGATGGGAAACTAAAAAGATCACAAAAACTAGCTTCCCAAGCTTAGACTTATCCATAGCATTAGCAGTGATTGCGTTCATACTAATAACATTGCTACTAGCATGCAATTGAGGCTCCATAGGTTCTTTAATTTTCGCATCACACAATTCATGTCTTAACTTAGGAAATAAATTAAAAAGCTCATAGTTGTATTCCATTATGCCTTACTAGTGTAAAACAAGAAACAAAAAGATGCAATTGCAGGATCTAAAGGAAATAGCTTCGAGTACTTACAACGGCGAAAATAGCTTAGTACCCGAGATCCGGAGTGTGAGTACCTTTTACCTTTCCTCCCCGGCAACAGCGCCAGAAAAGTGCTTGATGTCTACGGGTGCTTCTGTTCTTGTAGACAGTGTTGGGCCTCCAAGAGCAGAGGTTTGTAGAACAGCAGCAAGTTTCCCTTAAGTGGATCACCCAAGGTTTATCGAACTCAGGGAGGAAGAGGTCAAAGATATCCCTCTCATGCAACCCCGCAACCACAAAGCAAGAAGTCTCTTGTGTCCCCAACACACCTAATAGGTGCACTAGTTCGGCGAAGAGATAGTGAAATACAAGTGGTATGAATGAATATGAGCAGTAGTAACGGCGCCAGAAAAGTGCTTGCTGGCGTGCAATTGATGGTATTAATATTGTAGGAAGTAAAGATGCGATAGAAACAAGTAAACAAGCAGCGATAGCAGTATTTAGGAACAAGGCCTAGGGATCATACTTTCACTAGTGGACACTCTCAACATTGATCACATAACAGAATAAATAAATAGATGCTAGACTCTACACCCTCTTGTTGGATGATGAACACCACTAATCGTGTAGGATTACACGAACCCTCAATGCCGGAGTTAACAAGCTCCACAATATTCAATGTTCATATTTAAATAACCTTAGAGTGCATAACAGATCAACATAACCAAACCAAGTACTAACATAGCATGCACACTGTCACCTTCACTACGAAAGGAGGCATAGATCACATCAATACCATCATAGCAATAGTTAACTTCATAATCTACAAGAGATCACAATCATAGCCTACGCCAAGTACTACACGATGCACACACTGTCACCATTACACTGTGCAGGAGGAATAAACTACTTTAATAACATCACTAGAGTAGAACACAGATAAATTGTGATACAAAACACATTGCAATCATAAAGGGATATAAATAAGCACTTCACTATGCCATTCATAACAGTGAATAAGTATTCTGTGAAATATAGCCTAAGAGTCCCACACGGTGCACACACTGTCACCTTTACACACGTGGGACAAGGAGTCTCCGGAGATCACATAAGTAAAATCCACTTGACTAGCATAATGACATCTAGATTACAAGCATCATCATATGAATCTCAATCATGTAAGGCAGCTCATGAGATTATTGTATTGAAGCACATAGGAGAGAGATTAACCACATAGCTACCGGTACAGCCCCGAGCCTCGATGGAGAACTACTCCCTCCTCATGGGAGACAGCAGCGGTGATGAATATGGCGGTGGTGTTGATGGAGAAGCCTTCCGGGGGCACTTCCCCGTCTCGGCGGCGTGCCGGAACAGAGACTCCTGTCCCCCAGATCTTGGCTTCGCGATGGCGGCGGCTCTGGAAGGTTTCTCGTACCGTGGTTTTTCCGTGTCGAGGTTTTAGGTCAGGGACCTTTAAATAGGCAAAGAGGCGGAGTCGGAGGGCTGACGAGGCGACGACACAACAGGGGGGCGCGGCCAGGGCCTGGGCCGCGCCGCCCTATCATCTGGTGGGCCTGTGGCCCCCCTCTGGTTGCTCTCGGGTGTTCTGGAAGCTTCGTGGAAAAATAGGATGCTGGGCATTGATTTCGTACGATTCCGAGAATATTTCCTTACTAGGATTTCTGAAACCAAAAATAGCAGAAAACAGCAACTGGCCCTTCGGCATCTCGTCAATAGGTTAGTTCTGGAAAACGCATAAATATGACATATAATGTGTATAAAACATGTAGATATCATCAATAATGTGGCTTGGAACATAAGAAATTATCGATACGTCAGAGACGTATTAGTTGGTTACCGTGATGGCGTCCAGCTCGGCTAAGGTCGAGGCACCGCCGGCGGCGGGCGTGCCACTGATGGAGTGGCCACTTGTTGGCGCGGTGCCGGGCGGCGTATTATCCGCAGCGACGGGTGCATTGAGCTGAAGTAATGGCGCCGTGGGAGACACCAAGGTTGGCGCCGCGGGAGCCACCAAGGTTGGCGCCGCCGGAGCCACCAAGGTTGGCGCCGCGGGAGCCACCAATGTTGGCGCCGCCGGAGACACCATTGTTGCCGCCTGCGGACTCACCGATGGCTCCACGTTGTGGGAGTTGCTGCCCATGAAACTGGGAACCGGGGGAGGCCCCTTTTTTCCTCCCCTATACCACGTGTCCAGACCGGCAACCAAGGTAGGCATGATGGAGCTAAGCGTCGTGCCCACTTGGTCCTCCACTTGTTGTCGTTGCGTCCTCTGTTGGGTCTCCACGATATGTTGCACTTGTTGCCGCACTTGCTCCTGGACCAATGTCGGGATCTGCGCAACTTGTGCCTTGAGATGTGCGACATCCTTCTCATCGATGGTGGCCTTTTTCTCCTTTTTCCCCGACTTATAGTATTCTGACCATTTCATAGAGCATCCTTCGCCGACCACACGACCAGCCGACGTCGGCTTACTCAATGGATCCCTCTTCTTGTGGGCATTCAACGCCCTATTTAAAGGGTTGTCCCCAGGGGCACACTGCGAGGAGCTCGTGGACCCCGCGCCGCTACTAGCTTCATTTTCACTTTCCGCAACAACTTCCTTAGCCTACGGGGGGAACATGCATGAACCATTTAGAAATTTGGATTCATCGATAAGAATGCAACCATAAAGGAGCTAATTAAGAGGGTTCATTCCTTACCAGAAGAGCCTCAAACTGCTTCACATCCGGAGTGGTGGTGAGCTCCTTTGTTTTCGGGTCAATACGGTACCGGGCCAGGAGACAGTTCCTGGTTTGCTTGTTTTTGTATTGCGGGAAGTGGGGCTCAAGGCCGTTCTTCACACGCTCCTCATCCGCGGCGTCCCATTTCGGTTGCTCCACACTAAAACCGCCAGGACCAAGTTTGTGGGTGCCTAAGTTCAGTTTTCGCATGTCCTTCCCCCACTGACTAGAATCCGACGTTGACTCGCTCTCGCACTTGATCTTGAAATCAGCGTAGTCTTGCTCGGTGATCGGGGGCTTTGACTCCTTGATCTTCTCGTAACTCTCACAACTATTAATCATTTTCTTCACTCGGTTCCTCCAACTAGCGAGGGCGGTGCTCATCTTCGTGAGGGTGGCATTGTGCACTTTGTTCCGCATGAGACGCTTTTCTGAGCAGTCCACCGGGAACTTGTATCGTTCGTGCAGCTTCTTGAAGAGGAGGGTGCACAAATTCGCTCGGTCAGGATGCCTGAGGTTCTCGGTGTTGATCGAGACCGTGCTCCGGAGGATGCACCCGAGTTGGGCCGAGTACCCTTTGACTAACTCAGGTGGCACCGTTGGATGCCCACTGGCGTTCACTTCAGTGAATGCCTGCTTCACGGTGCTGAGCACATTTGGGCGACGCTCCCTCCGTAGCTTCTTCGGTTTGCCGGTGTCATCCTCGCCGGCACCATCCGTGGTGTCATCCTCACCGGCACCATCAGTGGTGTCATCGTCGGCCGCATTGTCCGCTCGGTACTCTTGATCGGTACCATCATCCTCGCCGTCGTCGCGGCGAGGTTGTGACTCCATCACCTCCATTTCATCGGTTAGCATCCAGAATGGCTTGCTGCCGCTGCCGCCGCCCTCTTCGTTGTTGGCCATGTTTGAACTAAGTAGGAAAAAATGCATAAAGTTAGGGCAAGATTTCACGGAAAAATTGGGCATGACCTATGCTAGTTTATGGACATATGAGTGCCCCATTTTCGCCGAAACGGAAATGAATCAACATTTCGGCGATAATGGGCAACTCTTTCGATCCCTGCACAAGAATATGACACCATATACACACTACAGAAATGTTGACACCACCATATACACACCAGCAACAAAATGCTAGCAGCAGTAGCAACAACAAAATGCACCAGATGGCAATGAGCATGCAATAGCTAGCTAGTAGCACCAGCTAGCAGGAGCATCAGCATCAACAATAAAATGCACTAAGTGATTCTCTAGGTGCTGCTCCACAAAAACAATGGATAAATATATCACTCAGGTAATCAGCATATTAGTTACAATTTACCAAAAGTACACCAATGCCCAAGCTGACAGCAACCTTGTAAACTATGCAAGTAGCAGCAGCAAGTTGAGCAGCCAGTAGCACCATCCAACAACACCTAGTAGCAGCAGCAAGCTAGTAGCAGCAAGGTAGCAGCAGCCAGCAAGCTAGCAGTAGCCCCCAGCTAGCAGCAGCACCAAGCTAGCAGCAGCAAGCAACCTAGCAGCAGCTAGCACCAAGCTAGCAACACCAAGCTATAGCAGCGTAAGTAGAAGGCCTGAAGCAATTACCAGCAACAGCAATAACAAATGACCAAGTCCGGCTCCGGGAAGAAGACGACAACGCTCCGGGAAGAAGACGACGACGCTCGAGCAGGTCCGGCTCCAAGTCGATGAAGGGTGCCGACGAGGTTGCAGCCACTGGAGCACCTAAACAAAGAAGCTATGAAGGTTACTGGAAGTCGTAAATAAGTAAAAGAAAGCAGCAGCTAGCAGCCAACTAACAACAGCAGAGGACGAGGAAGATGTTGCTCACCGTGGGTCGCGGGGAGTCACGGAGAGCTAACGTGTTGCTCTAGGACGAGGAAGATGCGAGGGCGGCGGTCAGGTGCTCAACTCTGCCAGTATCCTAAAACGAGAAGAAGAAATCATCATCAATACTGTCCAAAATGTGAAGAAATTATCATACATTATCATACTGTGTTCATCATCTTCAAAAATAAATGTAGAACAACAGCTTGTGTTTTTCTCTAGTAAACAGAAGGCCAGTAAAAAGAATGTTATCCATGTTAGCATGAACTGCTAGTAAACAGAATGTTTTAAACTAAGTCATTTAAAGAAAACTAAGCTAAACTCAAATGTTTTTGCATCAATGAATGCCAGTGCTCAAGTTATTTTCAATAATGCTGTAGCTAACATCAAAATACAGAGTTAACATTCATCTCTGAAGACACCCAACATTTGGATGCTTTGATGAATGATGGTACCTAGCTATGCACAGCAATATTAAAAATCCATCATGAGCAGCAGCAAGCAGCAATATTAAAAATAATTCAGCACCCAGTTTTCATAGTATAACTTGACAGTTCGTAATGCGGACTGCAGAGTTTCTTCAGCCCCAGCAAGTAATCGGAAATAGGACAAGGATACCCATCTGTATAGCCTCCAAGGGTGTTCTTGTCATTTTCTACAACGGTGTTATTCTCCCAATTATCTGCCCTCACTGCTAACTACCACCACATAAGTTTCAGTGCTATCTAATGCATACATAGTCAGTAGCTTAAAATCACTAGATATCTACTAGAGCAGCCAAATACAGACACAACAACAACTACATCTTTATCCTCATCTTGAATTTTTGGGTAAATTGGTTGGTGCAGCTAGTAGCTAATTAACAGAGAAACTATACTCAGAATAGAGCTAATTAACAGAGAACATTTCCATTTCAACAGAGAACATTTCCAAATTTTCAAACCACTAAACCTACTGTCAACAGAGAACATTTCGAAATTTTCAAGCAGTAATATTAAAAATCCATCATGAGCAACTGCAATATTAAAAATCTAGCAAGCAGCAACACCTAGCAGCGGCAACAAGCACCTAGCAAGCAGCAACACCTAGCAGCAGCAAGCAGCGGCAGCAAGCACCTAGCAAGAAGCGGCACCTAACAGCAAGCATGAGGATAGCAAGCACATAGCAAGCAAGCACATAGCAGCAGCAGCAAGCAAGCAACCTAGCAAGCACATAGCAGCAGCAGCAAGCAAGCAACCTAGCAAACACATAGCAGCAGCAAGCAACCTAGCAACTAAAAAAAATTACACTTGTTACAATAACTCTGCTCTCTCACTCTCTATATACATCATACCCAATGTGACATCTAAACCATACTCTGTACATGATTTGATGAACAACAGAGTACTTGAGCAATTACAGAGTATGGAAGCCACATTTCTACAGCATCATCATGAAGCAAATTACTAGCATTTCTACAGAAAAGTCGCATTATGTTTCTATGGTGCTTCACAACTATTAATTTAGCACAGCAGCAAGCATAGGGAGGAGGAGGAGCATAGGGAGCTCACCCTGAGAAGTAGGTTGGGGAGGTCGTCGTGGTGGCGTCAGCGATGCAGAGTTCGTCGCGGATCGAGGTCGTCGTGGTGCCGTCGTGCAAGCTCCGGGGGCGTGGCGGTGAGGGCTAGGTGGTGCCGTCGTGGACGCCGACAAGCTCGCAGACAAGGACGCCGATGTGGAGGAGCAGGGTTCCGTTGTGGAGGCGCCGATGTGGAGGAGCAGGGGCGTCGGTGACGATGCAGAGGAGAGGCACCCGCCGGTGGGAGGAGGGAAATCGAGGGGATCTGGCCGCCGGAGATCAAGATCGAGGGGGCGTCGGTGACGATGCAGAGGAGGGCGTCGCCGGGGTGGTGAGGGCGTCGGAGAGGTGGCGAGGAGAGGAGGGCGTCGCCGGGGTCGCTCGCGTCGCTCAGGGGAGGTGGCGTCATCGTCGGAGAGGGGGCACGCCGGTGAATCGAGATCGAGTGGGGAATGGTGAGGATGGTCGGGACGGGGGAGGGATTTTTGGCTAAGTCCCAGACGCCCTTAGCAATAGCGCACGTCTAGGGGTGCGCCACTATGAGGCTTAGCAATGGCGCACCTCTAGGGGTGCGCCACTACCACTTTAGGTTTGGGTCAAAACGCAAACAAATAGGGTTTGACAGAAATCGATTAGTACCGCACTGGCTCTGTCCCCTGGTTGGTTTGCCAAACCTGGCCGCCCAGGTTTGAACCCTGGCGGCCACAATTTTTTCCCTTTTTTTAAAAAATTGACTAAACCATGTGATAAATAGCATAATACACCAAAATAAAAGGCATAAATAATTATAATATGTCTATTTTGATCGGTACAATGTGTAGATTAACAATATGACATCCATTATTCATACAAGAAAATGATGCATAATTATCTTTTCACAATCTTCTTGCCCTTCTTTCTCGCGGTTGAATAATTTAGCCTCGGAACTCCTAGACTTCTTCTCTTGAATGGACGGCCTTTAGGTAGGGTGGTCCTGCTTCTTCTTGTTGTGTATGGTTCTTCATCATCGTCGTCGTCATCTTCCATCTTCGGATCGCCGTACTGGTCAAAGTCTAGCTCGTTGGCGGCTCCATCCATTCCGATGATGCTCCTTTTGCCTCTCCTCACGACAACACGGCTAGGCTTTTGCGGGTCGGTAATGAAGAAGCATTGGTCCACTTGGGAAGCTAGTACCCATGGCTCATATTTCGCGGTGACCTTTGCGCCGGCTGTCTTGGATTTGGCTTCGGGTATAACCATGGTGGTGAAATGTCGGTCTTCTTTTACGACGTTCTTGGCCCACCTGACACGGAACATCGGCACATTCTCTCCGGCGTAGCTCAGCTCCCAGATATCCTCGATCTTTTCGTAGTATCTCTACTTGATGTCACCGGTGTAGGACTCCATCGTTACCCCGGAGTTCTGATAATCGCTCTTCATGTCCTTTTCCTCGGTGTAGAATGTGTAGCCGTTGATATCGTATGCCTGAAATGTCATCAGGTTGTGTTCGGCGCCCTGTGACAAGGCGAATATGAGTTTTTCTTCGGCAGAAGAATCCTCGTCTATAGGGTACGTCAGCATCTTGTCCTTGAACCACCGCGTGAAGGTTGAGTTGTGCTCTTTGATTATATCTCTGTCCGTCCTCTGTTGGCCCTGATCATTGTACATCGTGGCGATGAAGGTTTTGTGCTCTACCACCCAAGGATCGACCACGTCTATGTGTTGTAGCGCGACTAGGTTTGATCTTTCAAAGTCGGCGATTCGACCCTTCAAGTCGACATGCATTTCGCGGCTACCCTCGCGGTGACCCCATCCAGCGAGCTTCCCGAGGTGCCTGTTTACGGGCAGACCGACGGGATTCTCGATTTCTAGATAACTCGTGCAGAAGGAGATGAACTCTTCGGTCGAAAGCCCTTGGCTATGCTTCCGTCTCGGACGTGCCCTCGTTGCGAACGTACCCTTTGATGACACCATTCATCCTTTCGAACGGCATCATGCCGTGCAGGAACGTCGGCCCCGCTTGGATGATATCCTCCACGATATGTACCAGGCAGATGCACCATAACGTCGAAGAATGCGGGCGGGAAGTACATCTCAAGCTCGCACGGTATCACCACGATCTCTTCATGTAGCCTTCTAAGTTGCCTCACGCCAACGAGACTTCCGAGAGATGACGTCGAAAAAGTTGCATAGGCCAAAAAGCGTTTCACGGACGTGCGCGTCCATGATCCCACGGATTGCAACCGGAAGTATCCGCGTCATCGGCACGTGACAGTCGTGAGACTTCATCCCGCTGAACCTCTGCTTCGCTTTGTCTAGGTACCTGCTTATCTTCCCCGCGTAACCGTAAGGAAGTTTTACTCCTAGGAGACAGTCGAAAAATTGCTCGATCTCCTTCTGACTTAGAGTGAAGCACGCGGGGGGGGGGCAGTAATATTCGATCTTTTTGGCCTTTTTGTCCTTGCGACGACTTTGCGTGTCCTCCGCCTCATCATCGTCATCGTCATCATCATCATCATTAGGGCGTCCCGCGTGAAGCTCCTCCCTGATCCCAATTGATTGCAAGTCGTACCTTGCTTTCGGCCCATCTTTGGTCTTCTCTGGCATGTTGAGGAGGGTACCAAAAAGACTCTCGCACAGGTTCTTTGTGATGTGCATGACATCAAGGCTTTGAGGCAAACGGAGGATCTTCCAGTACGGCAAGTCCCAGAAAACAGACCTCGTCTTCCATACCTTAAGCAGCGGCTCTGGCGCCTTTCGCTTCTTTCCCGGCGGTGGGCACTCTTTCCAATTTTTCAATAGCTCGTCTATTTGCTCGCCGCTTCTCGTACTTGGCCGTCTTCGTGGTTCGTCTTGACCATCGAACAGATCTTTGCGTTTCCTCCATGGGTCGTCCTCGCGAAGCCACCTACGATGTCCCATGAACACCGTTTTCGAGGACCCAGGATCTCTATCTAGCTGGCGGTACGATGTGTCGTCCATGCACCTGACGCATGCATTGAATTCGTGGACCACCTGCCCCGCGACATATCCGTAACCGAGAAAGTCGTGCACCGTCGTGAGCAACGCAACTCTCATAGGGAAATATTCTTCTGCGGCGGCGTCCCACGTGTTGGCAGGCGCATCCCATAGCGTGGCTAGCTCCTCTTTCAGAAGCCCCATATACAAATTGATGTCATTCCCTGGTTGTTTCGGCCCTGCAATTAGAATACTCATTTGAATGTACTTCCTCTTCATGCACAACCAGGGGGAGGTTGTACATCCACACAAACACGGGCTAGGTGCTATGCGTGCTGCTCTGGCTGCCAAACGGATTGACTCCATCGGTGCTCGCGCCCAGCCTTATGTTCCTAGGATCGTCCCCAAATTCTGGGTACTCGAGGTTCAACGCATTCCACTGGCTAGCATCCGAAGGGTGTCTCAACATCATGTCCTTTTTCTTTTTCTTCGGATCATCTGCGTCATCTTCTCCCTTCCTCATCTCCGCGTGCCAGCGCATTAGCTTTGCTTGCTTAGGATCCGTGAAATACCGCTGCAGACGAGGAGTGATCGGAAAGTACCACACCACCTTCCGAGGAGCTTTCTTCCCCTTCTTGTACCGACTGACGCCGCACTCCGGACATATGGTACACTCCGCGTGCTCGTTCCGATAAATGATGCAATCGTTCAAGCACACATGGTATTTCACATGCGGTAAATCCAGAGGACACACGATTTTCTTGGCCTCCTTGATACTAGTCGGACACGTGTTACCTTTGGGAAGACGTTCTCGCCGTAATGACATGTTGTCGTAGAAGGATGTGTCGGTCATTTTGTGCTTTACCTTCATCTCCAGAGCCATGAGCGTTACTTTCAGGCGGGTGTCCTCCGGCCTGCATCCTTCATACAATGGAGTAACCGCGTCTACCTCCAGTTGATCCATCTTGGCTTTCTCTCGGGCGGCAGCTCTTGCGTTACTCGTCTGCTTGAGAAGCAGCTCTTGAAGAGAAGGGTCCTGCACCCAGTCCATCGACGATGGTTCATCGTCTTCATCTTCATGATCGTCATGATGACCTCCATCTTGATCTTCCTCATCATCAGGTCCAGGATCTCCTACATTGTGATCATGAGCATCTCCGGGATCTTCTACATCCTGATCTTGTCCGAGATCTTCTACATCCTGATCACCTCCTTCCTTATTTCTTGTTGAAATCCCATGGACAAATTCATAATCATCTTCGTCGCCTTCCCACTGATAGCCATCCATGAAACCACGCATGAGAAGGTGGTCCCGCACCATATCGGCTTTAGGGTCCATAAGGCTCGTCAGCTTGCATCTTCGACGCGGACATCTTATCACCATTTGGTTATTTCTAATCATCTCGGCTGTTGTGGCTTTTAAAAACCTAGCCACAACGCCTTCACTCATCATGCGGACCATGGTCGCCTGCGGGTATAGAGAAAATGGATATCTTAGCATACCAAAAGAAAATTTTGGCATGAACTTCCCTAAAAATAGGACATATGTATATGCGTAGTATGCCCACCATTCGCCGAAATGGAAATGAATCAACGTTTCGGCAAAATATTGGCAACTCCATCGCATTTCAAATCCCTGCAAACAAAAACATGCAACACATGTGTGGAGGCTTCGCATATACAACACATGTGGAGGTTTCGCATACAACATACACATGCACGTGACGCTTTTCGCGCATGCGCCCAACACATGATCGAGCTTCGCATAACATATGTGCACACACACGTGTACGTGTGTGCAAGACGATCGAAACCGGTCACACACAAAGCATAAAACCAACAAAGTTACCGATACAGCGAGACTTAGAGTGTTGGATGAGGTAAAACGTTGAGATTGAGTAGGGTATTGAGCTCAGAAAGCTTCACCATTACTTACCTATGAAGAAAATTAAGTTTACCAACTTAATTTTGGTGAATGAAGAGGTGAAAATGAGGTGGGAAGGAGGGGCAACACGACCAGATCCAGATTTGGTGGGAGGTGGTGGTGGAAGAGTGTTTGGGGAAAGTGGGTGGCACATGTGAGTGGAGGGGTGAAAAGCAGGAAATGGTCCTGGCTTAGCAGTGGCGCACCACCCAGCCGTGCGCCACTGCTAGGGTGACATAGCAATGGCGCACTGCTAGGTGGTGCGCCACGTCTAAGCCTCTCACCGCTAAAGGGGGCTCTAGCCACCTCCTAGCAGTGGCACACCTCATGCCATGCGCCATAGGTAAGCTATGTAGCAGTGGCGCACCACTGAAGTGCGCCATTGCTAAGCCTATCATCTCTAAAGGGGCTCTGGACACCTCCCAGCAGTGGCGCACCTCACCAACTTGCGCCATAGGTAAGCAATTTAGCAGCGGCGCACCCCAGAGACGTGCGCCACTACTAGGTTGGGGGAGGACCTGGCCTCCTGTCAGCACTTAGTTATGGTGCACCACAACCA
This sequence comes from Lolium rigidum, assembly GCF_022539505.1. Taxonomy (NCBI): domain Eukaryota; kingdom Viridiplantae; phylum Streptophyta; class Magnoliopsida; order Poales; family Poaceae; genus Lolium; species Lolium rigidum. Next base: position 352,640,943 of record NC_061513.1, on the reverse strand, counting down.
AGGTGCGCCACTACTACTTTTGTAACAGTGGCCCACCGTTTTGTGGTGCGCCACTGCTAAGTAGTAGTGGCGCACGGCAGTCATGGTGCGCCACTACTGGCAGTCTTACGACTAGGCCTTTTCCTAGTAGTGTTTTGTTCGCAACCGAGATGAGGATGGTGAGCAACCTATACGCACATGGCATGCCATGAAGGAGGCAATGACTTCTCGCTTTGTGCCAACAAATTACTTGCGGAATATATACGATAAGTTGACTCTATTGAGACAAGGTGTGAAGACTGTGGATGAATACTACATGGAGATGGAGATGCTTATGCAGCATGGCCGTGTCCGTGAGTCTCTCGAGATGACAATGCAGTGTTTCCTCAACGGCTTGAAGTATGATATAAAAGGAATTGTTTGTCACTACAGTTACACCAATATGAATCAATTGTTACATCATGCACGAGAAGCTGAATCACAGTTGGCTGACGAAGCAAAGATTAAAGGTCGAGCTTCAGGAGCTGGGCGTTTCACACCCCGCGCGGCCCCATCTACGGCACCGGCGCCTTCGACACGCTCCGCCCCTTACTCTACTCCGCCTAGCAAGCCGGTCTCCATGTGTCTAACACAAAGAAGTCCGAATCTGCTGCAAGTATGAGTGGCTCTAATGTGTCTACTGCGCGTAACCGTGATATGGCTTGTCATACATGTGGTGGCAAAGGTCACTTCCGGAGAGATTGTCCTAACCGTAAAGTCATGATTATTAATGAGGACAATGAGTATGAGACTGGAGATGATGTTGATCCGAATGCTCCAGAAGATGCTGACTATGACACTGATGGTGAAGATGCATATCCGTCTGATGCTCGCAAAATTGTTGTGTCGCAGCGTGCTCTTAATGTGTTGCCTAGTGCATCTACTCCGTGCTGCAATTTGTTCCAAACAAAGGCTTTAGTTGGTCCTGACAAGGCTTGCAAGGTCATTATTGATGGCGGGAGTTGCCGCAATTTAGCAAGTAAGGAGTTGTATACCAAGCTGAAGTTGAAGTATCTACCGCACCCGCATCCATACTATATTCAGTGGTTGAGCGACAGTGGTGAGATGAAGGTAAACCACATGGTGCGTGTTGAATTTGCTATTGGACCGTATAAGGATTGCATTGATTTTGATGTGGTTCCTATGACGGTGTGTCACCTACTATTGGGTCGGCCTTGGCTCTATGACCGTTCTGTGCAACACAATGGTCGTGCCAATACATATCACTTGGAGTTCAAGGGCAAGAAAATTAACTTATAGCCTATGACACCACAACAAATTGTCAATGAATCTCGTCAGAAAGTTAAAGTAAACTTGGAGGATGCTTCTATAGATAGGCGAGAGAATTGTAATGTTGTGAGTGATATAACGAAAAGTGAGAGAGTGAATTCCTTAGTCTCATTAGCCACCAAAGAAGACATGAGAGAATTTAGTGAGGATCCTACAGCCATGCCTCTTGTGCTCTTGTACAGGGGTACGGTTTTAGTTTCTAATGACATGACCCCTCTTCCTCTTGGTGTTTCTAATGTTTTGCAGGAATTTGGCGACGTGTTTCCAGATGAGGTACCCACAGGACTTCCACCATTGCGAGGTATTGAGCATCAAATCGACTTGATCCCCGGAGCTTCGCTACCCAATCGGGCACCATATAGAACGATCCCCGAAGAAACGAAGGAGATACAGAAGCAAGTACAAGCGCTACTCGACAAAGGTTATATCCGCATAAGCCTTAGTCCTTGTGCTGTTCCTGTTATTTTAGTTCCTAAGAGAGATGGTACATGGCGTATGTGCGTAGATTGTAGAGCTATAAACAACATTACTATTCGATATCGTCACCCTACTCCCCGTTTAGAGGATATGCTAGATGAATTGAGTGGTGCTGCTGTGTTCTACGTAGTGGTTATCATCAAATTAGGATGAAAGAAGGGGATGAGTGGAAAACAGCCTTTAAAACAAAATTTGGTTTATATGAGTGGTTAGTAATGCCTTTTGGTTTGACTAATGCACCTAGTACTTTCATGAGACTGATGAACCATGTTTTGCGTGAATTTACTGGCAAGTTTGTGGTTGTGTACTTTGATGATATATTAATCTACAGCCGCAATGAGTCTGATCATACTATACATATTAGACATGTTTTGCAAGTGTTGCGTGATAATAAACTCTATGGTAATCTTGAGAAGTGCACACTTTGCAAAGATAAGGTCATATTTCTGGGTTATGTTGTCTCTCAACATGGAGTAGAAGTAGATGTGTCTAAAATTGAAGCTATTCAAAATTGGCCTACTCCCATGAATGTGAGTCAAGTTAGAAGTTTTCATGGTCTAGCTTGGTTTTATAGAAGATTTGTGCTCAACTTTAGTACTATTGTTGCACCTTTGAATGACTTAACTAAAAATGGTGTAATATTTGAGTGGGGCGCAGCCCAAGATCATGCTTTTGATGAACTTAAGAGATTGTTAACTTCTGCACCATTGCTTGCACTTCCTGATTTCAATAAGCAATTTGAGATTGAATGTGATGCTAGTGGTATTGGAATTGGTGGTGTGTTGATGCAAGAGGGTCGCCCAATTGCATATTTTTCTGAGAAACTGTCTGGTGCTAAGTTGAACTATCTTATATATGATAAAGAATTGTATGCTTTAATTAGAGTTCTTGTGGTTTGGCAACATTACTTGTGGCCAAAAGAATTTATCATACATTATGATCATGAAGCTTTAAAATACCTGAAAGCTCAGTCTACTTTGCATAAGCGTCTTGCCAAGTGGGTTGAGTTCATTGAGTCTTTTCCATACATTATTAAGCATAAGAAGGGAAAAGATAATATTGCTGATGCTCTATCTAGGAAGAATATGCTTTTAACTCAACTTGATGTTAAAATTCCTGGATTAGAAGTACTATGTGATTTGTATGCTACTGATCATGATTTTGCTGAACCATATCGCTTATGTGCTCTTGGTAAAGCATGGGAAAAATATCACATACATGATGGGTTCTTGTTTAGAGCTAACAAACTATGTGTTCCAAAATCGTCTGAGTGTTTGCTCTTATTGCAGGAATCACATGCTAGAGGTTTGATGGGTCATTTTGGGCTTGAGAAGACGCTACTCATGCTAGCTGACTACTTTTATTGGCCAAAGATGCGGCGGAATGTGGACAGGTATGTGAAGAGATGCATTACTTGCAACAAGTCCAAGTCCAAGCTGAAGCTTCACGGTTTGTATACTCCTTTACCGGCACCTACTACACCATGGGAGGATATAAATATGGATTTTGTGTTGGGTTTGCTGCGTACTAAAAGAGTCCATGATTCTATATTTGTGGTAGTGGACAGATTTTCTAAGATGTCACACTTTATTGCCTGCCACAAAAGCGACGATGCGTCGCATATTGCTAACCTATTTTTCAGGGAGGTTGTGCGACTACATGGATTCCCGAAGACTATGTTTCTGATCGTGACGTGAAGTTTATGAGATACTTCTGGAAGACGTTGTGGAGAAAGCTGGGGACGAAGCTATTGTTCAGTACTACTTGTCATCCCCAAACTGATGGACAAACTGAAGTGGTAAATAGAACATTGTCACAACTGTGAGATCCATGATCAAGAAGAAGCTGAAGGAGTGGGAAGAGTGTTTGCCGCATGTGGAGTTTGCTTACAATAGGGTGGTACATTCTACCACGGAGCTATGTCCTTTTGAGGTGGTGTATGGTTTCAAACCCATTACTCCACTTGACTTTTTGCCTTTACCCATACATGAGAGAGTAAATATGGAGGCATCCAAGAGGGCAGATTTTGTGCGAAAGATCCATGTGAAGATTAAAGAGTTGATAGAGAAGAAAGGCAAGAGCAATGCTGCAAGGGTGAACAAGAAGCGCAAGGAGATGTTGTTCAAGCCTGGTGATATGGTCTGGGTACATTTTCGCGAGGATAGGTTCCCGAAGCTGCGGAAGTCTAAGTTGAAGCCTCGTGGTGCTGGTCCTTACAAAGTGCTTGCCAAGATCAATGATAATGCATACTCGATAGATCTTCCAGTTGATGAGTTTGGTGTCAGTAATTCTTTCAATGTTGTTGATTTGACACCATATGACGGAGAAGACCTTGGAGCGTCGGGGTCGACGCCTTTTGAAGGGGGGGGAGATGATGAGGACATCCCTACCGCACTACCACCTCCGTCATTACCAAATGAAGATGAACCTGTTGTGAAGCTCAAGTCCAATGAAGTCAGGATTGGACCTATTACAAGAGCTCGTGCGAAGCTACTTAAACAACAGGTGAACTTGTTCTTAAACGATACTTTGATTGATCAGAACTTTATACTACCTAAGTCCTATTACTTATGTATCATCAGGTATGAAGAGGAGACAAGCATCACACGAGGAGGAGAGGAGCAGCTGGACGTGAAGAAGGACGTGAAGCTGGACATGGAGCTGGACATGAAGATATCTCATGGACGTGCGAGGGAGGAGCGGGAGGAGAAGAAGAAGTCTAGGCCGGCCCAGCACCCGGTCAGACCGGCCGCCACGCCGGCGCGCCCGGTCCCTGGCCCGGTCCAACCGGGCGGCACGCCGGATCCGGCCCGGCGCCAACCGGGCATTCCGCTGACTACAACCGGGCGGGGTACTGAGCCACACGTCCCGCCACCCGGTCGGCATCTGGTCCCTGGCATGGTCCAGACCGGACAGGCCGGTCCCAGGCCCGGTCGACCGGCCCCCAGACCGGCCGTGTCCGAGTCTCACTACTAGGAAAAAGCCTATAGTTGGAGGCAATAGGTGCCGGCGCACCACCAAGGACGTGCGCCGGTGGTAGGTGTTGCCGGCGCACCTCTTTTCAGCCGCGCCGGGGATGCGGTACTTCTGCCGGCGCACGAGAGGAGCAGACGCACCGGCGTTATTTCCTGGCATGGCCTCGGCCGATTCGGGCTAGGCCCAAGAATCATTGCCGACGCACCAGCCCAGGGATGCGCCGGCGGAAAATGCGCTATTGCCGGCGCATCCCTGGGCTAGTGCGCCGGCAATGATTCTTGGGCCTGGCCCGGGGGTGATATAGCCGAAAGGGCTATGTTCTGCCGGCGCACCCATGCCCTGGTGCGCCGGCAGTAACCTGGGGCTATTTCTGCTCACCAACCACTCCCCCCACTACCATTACTCCACTCCTCCACACAAACCCGAGGCTTCTCCCAACCCAGCTCATTTTTTCCCATTTCTATCCCCAATTTCACCAATTTGACGAAACAAAATCATATTTTTTGAGCAAATCTTCCCTTCCTACATGCATCTCCCACATCCCCCTATGTAGATCTAGATCTACTATTCCGCATTGACCGCTCAATCTAGATCTAGATCTAGAAAGTCGGCTTCCATAAGCCGTGGTAGCGGCGCGACGTCTCGATCTCGTTGACGAATATATCAAACAAATAGGTGATTAATGAACAAATTGAGGAATGAAATCGACGTATATTGGACATTTGAAGCAAAGCTCGTGTGTGGCATATATATATATATATATATATATATATATATATATATATATATATATATATATATATATATATATATATATATATATATATATATGTTGTGTTTCTGCTTGTGCTTGTGTGTGTTGGCGTTGAAAATGAGTTGCCAACGTTGCGCCGAAATGTTGATTCGTTAAGTTTCCGTTTCGGCACATTTCACGGCGCTCCTATGTCCTACCGTGTAGGAAGGTCATGCCGAAATTTTCCATGAAAACTACCAACGGATGCATGGTTCTAATCAATTATGTAATCTTACCATGCAGGCGATAATGGTTATCGAGATGAGTGAAAGCATCGTGATGAGATATCTGAAACACGTGATCATCGACATGTATGAAAATAACCGCACGGAGGTATTGTGTCCGTGCCGGAGATGCAAACGAGGGAAATGGTTTGACCCGTATTCAGGCAAATTGCAGGGGCACTCTGCTCACTAATGGTTTCATGCATGGACACACTCAATGGATGAGTGATGATGGCGCGGAGGTCAATGGGGCGACGGCAGCAGTGGTAATAATGGCCGGCAAGAAGGAGGGCATCATGATATTGATGACGATGAAGAGTTTGTCGCACAGGACGATAACCTTGACGACGACAATAACCTTGACGACGACGAAGAGGTGCCGCTAGCTTCAGTCGTGTGGGACCCTCATCTTCAAGATCTGCTTCTCGGAAAGACAAAAGGCGCAAAGCGGAAATCAAAGCTTGAGCAACTCGAGATAGACTCGAATACTCCGTTGTACGACTCAGGTTGCAGGTTGGGGGAGTCTCGCTTGAGAGTAGCTCTCGATGTACTGCAGATGAAGGTGAAACACGGATGGACGGACAGAAGCGTCGACGACATCATGGAATACGTGAAAGATCTCCTTCCTGCCAGGAACACGTGTCCTGGTAGTCTAGCCGAGGCCAAGAGAATCACGTGCCCTCTCGACTTACCCCACGAAAAGTATCACGCCTGCATCAACGACTGTATCATGTATCGCAAGGAGCACATGGACGACCAAATGTCCTGTGTGTGACGCTGAACGGTACAAGAAAGGGAAGAAGAAAGCTCCTCGGAAAGTTGTGTGGTACTTCCCGCTCGCCCCCCGGCTTCAACGGTTCTACGCGGACCGCAAGGAAGCAAAGCTCATGCGCTGGCACGCTGAAAGAAAGGAGGCAGTGTTGAATGATGAAGAGCGGATTGAGCACCCAGTGCTGACGCACCCTTCGGATGCAAGTCAGTGGAAAGCATTAGACAATGAATTCGGAAGTTTTGGGGGATATCCCAGAAACATCAGGTTGGGTGCGAGCACGGATGGATTCAATCCGTTCGGAAACCAGAGCAGCACACATAGCACATGGCCCGTGTTTGTATGGATCTACAACCTCCCGCCCTAGCTGTGCATGAACTATTAAAGGAGGAGCTTGAAACGATATCAACATGTATCTCGAACTATTAAAGGAGGAGCTTGAAACGTTGTGGGCGGAGGAAGGGGTAGATACATGGGACGCCGTCGCGGAAGAATATTTCCCTTTGAGAGCCGCGTTGATCACGACGGTGCAGAACTACCTCGGATACGGTTACATTTCGTACCGGGTGTTCCATGGACACAAGGCATGTGTTAGGTGCATGGAAGAGACGATGTTTTTGCATCTTGGTAAGGATCCCGGCTCTTTGAAAATAGTTTACATGGGGCATCGAAGGTGGCTACACAAGACTGACCCGTGGAGAAAGCGTGGAGATCTGTTCGATGGTACAAATGAACCCCGAGGACCTCCACGTAAGAAGAGCGGCGAAGAGATCGATACATTACTGAAAGGTTGGAAGGAGTGCCCTGCACCGGGAAAGATTCGTCAAAACCCTGGAGAGAAGAAGAAGAAAAATGAAACGACGCCGCTCATTGGTGTATGGAAAAGGAGGTCCGTGTTTTGGGACTTGCCGTAGTGGAAAATTCTCGATACACCTCACTGCCTTGATGTCATGCATATTACAAAGAACGTGTGCGAGAGCTTGCTTGGCACTCTTCTCAACATGCCGGACCGGACCAAAGATGGGCCGAAAGCAAGACACGACCTGAAAGTTTTGGGCATCGTGGAAGAGCTTCGGATCCCGGTGACCGAAGAGGACAATCGGAGGAGGAGGCGGATAGCGGTCGAAGCGCAAAAGGATTAAGCAGCCGGACTATTACCGTCCCCTCCTCGCTTCACTTTTAGTCCGGCCGAGGTCGATCAATTTTTCAATTGCCTTCTAGGAGTCGGAGTGCCCTTCGGTTACTCCGGGCTAATAAGCGTATACATGGACCCCAAGAAATGAAACTTCAGCGGCATGAAGTCTCACGACTGTCACGTGATGATGACGCAGATTCTTCCGGTTGCAATCCGAGGTATAATGGATGACCATGTCCGTGCAACGCTGACTGGGCTCTGTAACTTCTTCGATGTCATAACTCGGAAGTCGATAAGCGTGAAGAAACTTGCAAGGCTCCAGGAAGAGATCGTGGTGATCCTATGTGAGCTTGAGATGTACTTCCCGCCTGCATTCTTTGATGTGATGGTCCATCTGTTGGTCCATATCATGGATGATATCATCAGTCTAGGGCCGGCATTCTTACACAACATGATGTCGTTTGAAAGAATGAATGGGGTCATTAAAGGATACGTTCGTAACAGGTCACATCCGGATGGAAGCATCATCCAGGGCTGGCTCACCGAAGAGTGCATCTCTTTCTGCACGAATTATCTAGACATCGAGGACCCTGTTGGTTTGCCTCAAAACAAGCACCTCCGCAGGTTCGAGGGAGTAGGCCACAAAAATGGAAGGAAGGAACTGCACGTGCACATGTCTGGTCGGACTTCCGACTTTGACAGGGCCAACTTAGTAGCGCTACAACACATTGACTTGATCGATCCTTGGTTGAAAGAGCACAAAACCCTGATAGAGAACAGTGGCAAGCCGATGATGACGAAAGCAGAAATATACAAAGAGCACAACTCCTCTTTCGCGCGTTGGTTCAAAGAACACATTGATGCTAATCCCTCACCAATGGATTCTGACAAGGATAAACTAGTATTGGCCTTGTCACATGACCCCGCGCCCAACATCATGACTTACCAAGCGTACAATATCAACGGGTACACATTCTACACGGAAGAAAAAGACAAGAACAATGTTTACCAGAACTCAGGGGTAACGATGGATTCCTGGACGGGTGACGTAAAGACTAGATACTACGGAAGAATCGAGGAAATCTGGGAGCTTAGCTACGCTGGGGAGAAAGTGCCGATGTTCCGTATCAGATGGGCTAAGAGCGTCACAAAAGAAGACCGGTATTTCACCATCATGTTTCTACACGAAGCCAACAAATCAAAGTCCACGAACGCCACCGCGCAGAATGAGCCATGGGTACTGGCAGAACACGTGCACCAATGCTTCTTCATAACCGACCCATCCAGGCCTAGCCGTGTTATCGTGAGGAGAGGCAAGAGGACCATCGTCGGAATAGATGGAGTCGCCAACGAGAAATACTTCGAAGGACAAGTCGGAGACCCAATGATGGAAGAATCCGAGGACGAAGACACAACATACACCACAAGAAGAAGCAGGACCACGCTACCGAGGTCAGGTCGACCCTTCAAAAGAAGAAGTCACGACACGGGGCTAAATTATTCAACGACGAGCAAGAAAAGCAAGAAGAAAGAGAAACACTCTTCTCAATCGATGATGTAAAACTTTATTTGCAATCTATAACTCATATTTTGTGTAATTCATAACTACTCATATGGTCATGGCCAATATTTTATGTATGACTAATTAATATTGTGTTGGTCAATATTTTGTGTATGTATATATAACTCATATTTTTTTTGTAATGCCTAATTAACTCATATTGCTTGGTTATTATCTTGAAAAGAGAAGGAAATAAAATAGTATAGGATTTATGGGAAAAGAAAAGAAACATAAAAGAAAGTGAAAAGAAATAAAGAAAAGAAGAAAAATAAAATAAAATAGAAAATGAAATGACCAGCCAGGGCTGGGGGACAAGTCCCAGGTTATAGCCAGACTCACCTTATTGCCGGTGCACTACCTGTTTGGTTCGCCGGGGGTTTAATTTTCCCCGGCGAACCAAACATGTGGTGCGCCGGCAATAAGGTGGGTTCCGCTATACTCCGGACTTAACCACACGCGCGAGACTTTCTCCAATTCTTCCCCATTCACGAACCCTAGCTGCCACCACCGTCGATCTCGAGCGCCGCCGCGCGGAAGCCCTGGACCAAGAGACCTTGCTGCACGCCGGAGCTGCCGCGCAAGGAGGAGCAGGGAATCGCAAGGAGGAGCAGGGCACGCCGGAGCTGCCGCGCAAGGAGGAGCAGGGCACGCCGGAGCTGCCGCGCAAGGAGGGGATCGCGCGCCAGCCATCGCCGCGGAGAGGAGCATTAGGGCGTCGCCACTGTCGTCATTGGTAAGAACCCCTCTCCCTCTTCCTTCCACTCTCCCTTCCCCTCTCCCTGCCTCCAAAATTGGTATTGGTTTAGTTCTTGCAGTTCTTGTAGTAGCCCTAACGAAATTGCTATTAGGGTTCATTGCGGTGTTCATTGGTTCAATGCAAATGAAAATGTAGTAATTTTAAATGAACCATATTGCAATTTCCTTATTCAAATTGGAAATAGGGTTCTCTGGTTTGAATCTGTTCAACCCTAAACCAATTGGTTCTCTAGTTTGAAAAAATTGGCAATTGTTTGGTTTAGTTAAATGCAAATAGGGTGGTTTAGCTAGCAGTAGGTTTCAATTTTTGAATGCTAAAAATTGGTTTCAAATTCTAGCAGTAGGTTTCAATTTTTCATTATATGTTATACATAAAATTTTGAATGCTAGCAGTAGGTTTCATTTAATTGATTTAGTTAAATGCTAAAATTTGTTCTCTTGTTTTGGTGATATAGAAATAACTAAATCAAAAATTCTAGCAGTAGCAGTAGCTAGTATTAGTAGGTTTAGTTGATAAAATTTGTTCTCTGGTTGGAATTTGTTAGAGAATGCTAAAAATGTGTTCTCTGGTTTCAATTTGTTAGTTGAAAAATCCTAAAATGCTGTTTCTCTTAGAGAATGCTATTTCTCAGGTTTTAATTTGTTCTCTGGTTTGAAAAAGGAAAATGAAATGCTAGTTGGAGAAGAACTAGGCAGTAGGAATTATGTTAGTTCTTGATTAAATTAAAATGAAAATGAAAATGAATTTGTTCTGTAGTTTAAAAAAATGAAATGCAAAATGCAGTAGCTTGGTTTAGATGAAATACTTGGTTTGAAGTGCAGTGCTACTGCTACTAATTTCTGAAATATTTGAAGTGCAGTGCTACTGCTATTGCTAGGTAATTAATGCTATGCTACCTCATATTGATTCTCTGGTTTGAAATTTTGACAGAGCACTAAAATGAATTCATTCTCTGGTTTGAAATTAAATGATGAAATGCAGTAGCAAATGATGAAATGTAGTAGCAAATGATGAAATGCAGCAGCAAATGCCTCTCTGGTCATGTGTTATTGGTGCACATGACAAGACATGGTGTGTATGAAAATGCTTGCAATATTCCATTTGTTTAGGTAAATAAGCAGTACGTAAACAAGCAGCAGGTTTAGTTCACTATACCATTTATAAAATGCCCAGAAAATGCTAGCATCTTGACTGGTGTGCTACATATTCTTTTTGTAGCAGGTGCATCCACTTCCTGGATGAGATGTTTGGCCAGATTTGCTTTCCCCTGTAACAAGAATTTCCAACTTCTTATTAGTATTTGTTCAGTAGACCATATTCCAGGTTTTGAATAGTCCAACCAGTGATATCGACGGAGTTCTGGTGATGCATTCAGGTTGCCTAATTATTGTACTACACAGGTTCTCAGTAGGTGCCAGGGATTTAAAATGCTATAGAAGTAGAGGTTGCAGTATGTTGGTTCTTCATTAAATGAAAATGAAAATGCCACCAGTAGCAAGTGTTAATGCCTCACATTTATTCTCTTGTTTAATAATGCTTAATGAAAACAAGTGCTATTCTCTGGTTTGAAAAAATGTGCTATATCAATTGATGTTGTCAAGTGTTCACAAATGAGAAATGATACATGTTGTTGCTATGTTCATTCTCTGCTGCTGGTTGGAAAAGAAGTGAAAATGAAAAATGTATCATATATGTGAATTGCATTTCTGTTACAGGGATTGAGTTGCTACTGAGTGTCAGAATGTCGATTCATTTCCGTTCCGGCAATTCTAGCACTCGGCATGACCAATTTTTAGCAAAGGTCATGCTGATTTTTTCCGTGAATTCTAACTCTTTTTCATCTTCTATTAGTGCAAGCCACCATGGCGTCTCAAGAACAGTTAGAGGAGCACTACAATAGGCACTTCTTTAGGACGGAGGAGGATGCCGAGGCCGCTGGTGTTGGCAGCGACGAGGACCATGAGATGGAGGATGCTGCTGGGGGTAGTGCCTGATGTCTACGTTCCCCCTCCTTTCCTGTAGACAGTGTTGGGCCTCCAAGAGCAGAGGTTTGTAGAACAGCAGCAAGTTTCCCTTAAGTGGATACCCAAGGTTTATCGAACTCAGGGAGGAAGAGGTCAAACATATCCCTCTCATGCAACCCCGCAACCACAAAGCAAGAAGTCTCTTGTGTCCCCAACACACCTAATAGGTGCACTAGTTCGGCGAAGAGATAGTGAAATACAGGTGGTATAAATAAGTATGAGCAGTAGCAACGGTGCCAGAAAATAGCTTGCTGGCGTGTAGTTGATGGTGGTAGTATTGCAGTAGTAGTAACACAGTAAAACAGTAAACAAGCAGTAGTAACGCAGCAGTAGTAACGCAGCAGTATTTAGGAACAAGGCCTAGGGATTACACTTTCACTAGTGGACACTCTCAACATTGATCACATAACAGAATAGATAAATGCATACTCTACACTTTTGTTGGATGATGAGCACATTGCGTAGGATTACACGAACCCTCAATGCCGGAGTTAACAAGCTCCACAATAATGCTCATGTTTTAGTAACCTTTAGTGTAAGATAGATCAACACGACTAAACCAAGTACTAACATAGCATGCACACTGTCACCTTCATGCATATGTAGGAGGAATAGATCACATCAATATTATCATAGCAATAGTTAACTTCGCAATCTACAAGAGATCATGATCATAGCATAAACCAAGTACTAACACGGTGCACGCATCGTCACCTTTGCACACATGCAGGAGGAATAAACTACTTTAATAACAAATCACTAGAGTAGCACATAGATAAATTGTGATACAAAACATGTTGCAATCATAAAGAGATATAAATAAGCACCTCACTATGCCATTCAACATTGAGTAAGTATTCTGTGAAATATGGCCTAAGAGACCCACACGGTGCACACACTCGTCACCTTTACACACGTGGGACAAGGAGTCTCCGGAGATCACATAAGTAAAACTCACTTGACTAGCATAATGACATCTAGATTACAAGCATCATCATATGAATCTCAATCATGTAAGGCAGCTCATGAGATTATTGTATTGAAGTACATAGGGGAGAGATGAACCACATAGCTACCGGTACGAGTCCCGAGCCTCGATGGAGAACTACTCCCTCCTCATGGGAGCAGCAGCGGTGATGAAGATGGCGGTGGAGATGGCAGCGGTGTCGATGGAGAAGCCTTCCGGGGGCACTTCCCCGCTCCGGCAGGGTGCCGGAACGGAGACTCCTGTCCCCCGGATCTTGGCTTCGCGATGGCGGCGGCTCCGGAAGGTTTTTGTGGTTTTCGTCGAACGCCCGAGGTTTTTAGGTCGGGGGCTTTATATAGGCGGAGAGGCGGCGCAGGAGGGCTTACGGGGGGCCCACACCCTAGGGCGGCGCGCCCCCCTTGGCCGCGCCGGGTGTGGTGTGGTGGCCCTGCCCCCTTCTCTGGCGGTTCTCGTGTGTTCCGGATGCTTCCGGGTAAAATAGGAACACGGGAGTTGATTTCGTCCGATTCCGAGAATATTTCGTTACTAGGATTTCGAAACCAAAAACAGCGAGAAAACAGAACCGGCACTTCGGCATCTTGTTAATAGGTTAGTTCCGGAAAATGCACGAATATGACATAAAGTGTGCATATAACATGTAGATAACATCAATAATGTGGCATGGAACACAAGAAATTATCGATACGTTGGAGACGTATCAGCATCCCCAAGCTTAGTTCTGCTCGTCCCGAGCGGGTAAAACGATAACAAAGATAATTTCTGGAGTGACATGCCATCATAAACTTGATCATACTATTTGTAAAGCATATGTAGTGAATGCAGCGATCAAAACAATGTATATGACATGGGTAAACAACTGAATCATAAAGCAAAGACTTTTCATGAATAGCACTTCAAGACAAGCATCAATAAGTCTTGCATAAGAGTTAACTCATAAAGTAATAATTCAAAGTAAAGGTATTGAAGCAACACAAAGGAAGATGAAGTTTCAGCGGTTGCTTTCAACTTATAACATGTATATCTCATGGATAATTGTCAATGCAAAGCAATATAACAAATGCAATATGCAAATATGTAAGAATCAATGCACAGTTCACACAAGTGTTTGCTTCTTGAGATGGAGAGAAATAGGTGAACTGACTCAACAATGAAAGTAAAAGAATGGTCCTCATAGAGGAAAAGCATCGATTGCTATATTTGTGCTAGAGCTTTGATTTTGAAAACATATAGAGAGCATAAAAATAAAGTTTTGAGAGGTGTATGTTGTTGTCAACGAATGGTAGCGGGTACTCTAACCCCCTTGCCAGACAAACCTTCAAAGAAGCGGCTCCCATTTTATTTTATTTTTGGGTGGCACTCCTTCCAACCTTTCTTTCACAAACCATGGCTAACCGAATCCTCGGGTGCTCGCGAACAATCTCATACCATGAAGGAGTGCCTTTTTATTTTAGTTTTATTATGATGACACTCCTCCCAACCTTTGCTTACACAAGCCATGGCTAACCGAATCCTTCGGGTGCCGTCCAACAATCACATACCATGGAGGAGTGTCTATTTTTATTAATTAATTTGGGACTCGGGAATCCCATTGCCAGCTCTTTTTGCAAAATTATTGGATAAGCGGATGAAGCCACTAGTCCATTGGTGAAAGTTGCCCAACAAGATTGAAAGATAAACACCACATACTTCCTCATGAGCTATAAAACATTGACACAAATCAGAGGTGATAAATTTTGAATTGTTTAAAGGTAGCACTCAAGCAATTTACTTTGGAATGGCAGGAAATACCATGTAGTAGGTAGGTATGGTGGACACAAATGGCATAGTGGTTGGCTCAAGTATTTGGATGCATGAGAAGTATTCCCTCTCGATACAAGGTTTAGGCTAGCAAGGTTATTTGAAACAAACACAAGGATGAACCGGTGCAGAAAAACTCACATAAAAGACATATTGTAAACATTATAAGACTCTACACCGTCTTCCTTGTTGTTCAAAACTCAATACTAGAAATTATCTAGACTTTAGAGAGACCAATTATGCAAACCAAATTTTAGCATGCTCTATGTATTTCTTCATTAATGGGTGCGAAGTATATGATGCAAGAGCTTAAACATGAGCACAAAAATTGCCAAGTATCAAATTATCCAAGACATTTTAGAGTTACTACATGTAGCATTTTCCAATTCCAACCATATAACAATTTAACGAAGAGGAAACTTCACCATGAATATTATGAGCTAAGAACACATGTGTTCATATGAACCAGCGGAGCGTGTCTCTCTCCCACACAAGCATGATGTAATCCAATTTATTCAAACACAAACAAAAATAGAAACAAACAAACAGACGCTCCAAGTAAAGTACATAAGATGTGGCCGAATAAAAATATAGTTTCAAGAGAAGGAACCTGATAATTTGTCGATGAAGAAGGGGATGCCTTGGGCATCCCCAAGCTTAGACGCTTGAGTCTTCTTGATATATGCAGGGATGAACCACCGGGGCATCCCCAAGCTTAGAGCTTTCACTCTCCTTGATCATAGTATATCATCCTCCTCTCTTGACCCTTGAAAACTTCTTCCACACCAAACTTTAAGCAAACTCATTAGAGAGTTAGTGCATAATCAAAAACTCACATGTTCAGAGGTGACACAATCATTCTTAACACTTCGGACATTGCTCAAAGCTACTTGGAAGGTAATGGAACAAAGAAATCCACCCAACACAGCGAAAGAAGCGATGCGAAATAAAAGGCGAGAATCTGTCAAAAACGAACGAGTCCGTAAAGACGAATTTTAAAATGGCACCAGACTTGCTCAAATGGAAAAACTCAAAAAACTAATGAAAGTTGCGTACATATCCGAGGATCACTCACGTAAATTGGCATAATTTTCCGAGTTACCTACGAAGAATTAGACCCAGATTCAGTGACAGACAGACAATGCTGTTTCTGCGCAAGCAATCCAAATCTAGCATCAACTTTACCATAGAGACTTTACTTGGCACAACAAAACACAAAACTAAGATAAGGAGAGGTTGCTACAGTAGTAAACAACTTCCAAGACACAAATATAAAACAAAGTACTGTAGCAAAATAACACATGGGTTATCTCCCAAGAAGTTCTTTTCTTTATAGCCATTAAGATGGGCTCAGCAGTTTTAATGATGCACTCGCAAGAAATAGTATTTGAAGCAAAAGAGAGCATCAAGAGGCAAATTCAAAACACATTTAAGTCTAACATGCTTCCTATGCATAGGGATCTTGTAAATAAACAAGTTCATGAAGAGCAAAGTAACAAGCATAGGAAGATAAAACAAGTATAGCTTCAAAAATTTCAGCACATAGAGAGGTGTTTTAGTAACATGAAAATTTCTACAACCATATTTTCCTCTCTCATAATAACTTTCAGTAGCAACATGAGCAAACTCAACAATATAACTATCACATAAAGCATTCTTATCATGAGTCTCATGCATAAAATTATTACTCTCCACATAAGCATAATCAATTTTATTAGTAATAGTGGGAGCAAATTCAACGAAGTAGCTATCATTATTATTCTCATCATCAAATATAGGAGGCATAGTATGATCACAACAAAATTTTCTCTCCGCAGTAAGTGGCACCAAAAGACCACTATCATTATAATCATCAGAAATAGGAGGCAAAGTATCATCAAAGAAAATTTTCTCCTCAATGCTTGGGGGACTAAAAAGATCATGAAAACCAGCTTCCCCAAGCTTAGAACTTTCTATATCGTTATCAACAATGGTGTTCAAAGCGTTCATACTAATATTACTACCAGCATGCAAATAAGATTTCATAGGTTTTTTAATTTTCGCATCAAACAATCCATGTTTTAAATCAGGAAATAGAATAAGAAGCTCATTGTTGTCCATTATGCCAAACTAGTGTAAACAAGAAACAAAAAGATGCAATTGCAGGATCTAAAGGAAATAGCTTCGAGCACAAACACAATGGCGCCGGAAAAGTACCTGTTACCCGGAACCGGAGTATGAGTGCCTTTTTACCTTTCCTCCCCGGCAACGGCGCCGTAAAATAGCTTGATGTCTACGTTCCCCCTCCTTTCCTGTAGACAGTGTTGGGCCTCCAAGAGCGAGAGGTTTGTAGAACAGCAGCAAGTTTCCCTTAAGTGGATACCCAAGGTTTATCGAACTCGGGGAGGAAGAGGTCAAAGATATCCCTCTCATGCAACCACTGCAACCACAAAGCAAGAAGTCTCTTGTGTCCCCAACACACCTAATAGGTGCACTAGTTCGGCGAAGAGATAGTGAAATACAGGTGGTATAAATATGTATGAGCAGTAGCAACGGTGCCAGAAAATAGCTTGCCGGCGTGTAGTTGATGGTGGTAGTATTGCAGCAGTAGTAACACAGTAAAACAGTAAACAAGCAGTAGTAACGCAGCAGTAGTAACGCAGCAGTATTTAGGAACAAGGCCTAGGGATTACACTTTCACTAGTGGACACTCTCAACATTGATCACATAACAGAATAGATAAATGCATACTCTACACTTTTGTTGGATGATGAGCACATTGCGTAGGATTACACGAACCCTCAATGCCGGAGTTAACAAGCTCCACAATAATGCTCATGTTTTAGTAACCTTTAGTGTAAGATAGATCAACACGACTAAACCAAGTACTAACATAGCATGCACACTTGTCACCTTCATGCATATGTAGGAGGAATAGATCACATCAATATTATCATAGCAATAGTTAACTTCGCAATCTACAAGAGATCATGATCATAGCATAAACCAAGTACTAACACGGTGCACGCACTGTCACCTTTGCACACATGCAGGAGGAATAAACTACTTTAATAACAAATCACTAGAGTAGCACATAGATAAATTGTGATACAAAACATGTTGCAATCATAAAGAGATATAAACAAGCACCTCACTATGCCATTCAACATTGAGTAAGTATTCTGTGAAATATGGCCTAAGAGACCCACACGGTGCACACACTGTCACCTTTACACACGTGGGACAAGGAGTCTCCGGAGATCACATAAGTAAAACTCACTTGACTAGCATAATGACATCTAGATTACAAGCATCATCATATGAATCTCAATCATGTAAGGCAGCTCATGAGATTATTGTATTGAAGTACATAGGGGAGAGATGAACCACATAGCTACCGGTACAGGTCCCGAGCCTCGATGGAGAACTACTCCCTCCTCATGGGAGCAGCAGCGGTGATGAAGATGGCGGTGGAGATGGCAGCGGTGTCGATGGAGAAGCCTTCCGGGGGCACTTCCCCGCTCCGGCAGGGTGCCGGAACGGAGACTCCTGTCCCCCGGATCTTGGCTTCGCGATGGCGGCGGCTGCGGAAGGTTTTTGTGGTTTTCGTCGAACCCCCGAGGTTTTCAGGTCAGGGGCTTTATATAGGCGGAGAGGCGGCGCAGGAGGGCTTCTGGGGGGCCCACACCCTAGGGCGGCGCGCCCCCCCCTTGGCCGCGCCGGGGTAGGGTTTGGTGGCCCTGGGCCCCCCCTCTGGTCCTTCTCGTGTGTTCTGGATGCTTCCGGGTAAAATAGGAACTTGGGCGTTGATTTCGTCCGATTCCGAGAATATTTCGTTACTAGGATTTCGAAACCAAAAACAGCAGAAAACGAGGAACCGGCACTTCGGCATCTTGTTAATAGGTTAGTTCCAGAAAATGCACGAATATGACATAAAGTGTGCATATAACATGTAGATAACATCAATAATGTGGCATGGAACACAAGAAATTATCGATACGTTGGAGACGTATCAGTGCCGACGAGCCAAGCGGCAACGAGGCAAGCGGCGCCGCCGGGGGTAGTACCTACGAGCCTAGCGGCGATGAGGAAACCGGCGCCGCCGGGGGTGGCGGCAAGACAAGCGGCGACGATCCTAGCGGCGCCACCGGGAGTACTGGCACTGGGACAAGTGGTTCCAAGAGGCCGCGGAAGGCAAGGCGCCAAAACACGGTCGGCACCGGCAGAGACACAATCAAAGAGGTGGACCCCGCCAGTGGTTTGCTGGTGGAGCCTAAGGATGTTGCCAAGGGGTACGACAACCAACTGGCATGTATCCTCCGAGAGGTCGTCAATCTCAACGAGATGGATCTCCGAGCTGAGAACAAAGCGCATTTGCGAGCCCAGCTCATTGCGAGGTTGCACTCACGATACAAGTTCCTAGGTGACTACGCCTCCACTCATGAAACCAAGAACATTGCGAACTCAGGGCAAAGGTTTCGAAGAGGTCCACTCTGCCTTTCCGCATGTCTCCCAGGCGGACTTTGATGCTTTTGTGGCCAATGAAGAGCTACAAGCGACCAAGAATCGCAAGTTGTGGGGGAAGGAAATGCGGGAGCTTAACATCGGCAACCACAACCTTGGGAGCCGTGGGTACGAGGGAAAGGAGCCCTATTGGGCGAAGGAGGAGGAGGCGTATGTAAATGCCGGCATTGAGAACCCATGGCTCAAGTACAAGGACCCGCTTGAAAGAAGATTCATCAGGTCCCGGTACCATGAGAAGAAACTAACCGGGGAACTTGTCACGGACCCCAAGGTCGTAACCGACATAATTTGGTTCACGAACGACCAGAAGGTCCTGGCGTTGGAGAAAAAACTGGTAAGCACTTTACCGGTTTAATTAGATCAAGTATCATTCATATAATAGTAGCAACATTTCTAAATGGTTCACGTTTCTTCCGCAGGAAGAAGAAAGACAAAGACTTTCTCAAGGTGACGAAGAAGGCTCCTCGTCCCAGGCGTCGACGGGCAGGGTAGCCTGGGACAAGCCTCTCGTACGGGCGCTAAACATCGTTAATGAGCATTCACCTACGAGAAGGCCGCATAGAGGCCGTGTGGCTGGCGCCGGTACAGGCTACAAGCATGGTCACTACGGCTTGTCTTCTGCGGCCAATAAAAATGCGCGCATTGAGAGGAAGCAGCGGGAGGTGGAGGAAATGAGGGAGTCAATCCTAGCCCAAGTCCAAGCTGGTTTGGTACCGCAACTGGTACCGCAACTCAAAGCTACACTCGTACCTGAAGTCAAAGCTGAAGTCGCCGCTTCGGTCCAAGCAGATTTCAACGCTCTACACGCGTGGTATGAGGGTGGCAAACAAGCCCCCCCCCCCCCCGCAAATGCCAGTGGTTAGCTTCGATGCCAGCAACTCGATGGCGCCGCCGTCCGCCGGCAATGACAATGTTATAATGGAGACTCCTCCGGCCGCCGGCAATGTCGCTGGTGCTAGGGATTCTCCGTCCATGCCGGGTAGCAGCCCCTCCGTCACTTGCACGCCCGCCGCCGCATGTGCCGGCCCGTCGACATTAGCCGAGCTCAACGCCCTCACGGTAATTAACTAATGTGTACATCAAGTTAATATATTAGTTTCATCATCCTTGCCCTCTCTCTAACGCCATACACATGTTCTCGCAGGCGCTCTCAACGCCATGCACCTTCCTGATGAGAGTAAACGACGAACTCAAAGACGTCGCGAGGGGGTCCATCCTTCGTCCCCTGGATAAGAAGTGGCACACACGAGATATGGAGGATGACGTTTACCGGGTTGAAGTGGATCGGGCGTTACCGGGCTATGAGGATTTGTTTCCTCCTAATCAACCGCATGGTGCCGATGACGATAGCCCGTTGAATCTGGCCTCACTGAAGGGTTGGGTACTGCTATGGCCGAAGACCCTAATTCGGATCAACACCTACTCGGGGTCGACGGCAAGAAAAGACAAGCACCTTCCGGCACCACAGTTCAGCGTCCCTCCACGACAGCCAGCGGCGCCGGTGGTCATCGCCCCACCACAACGGCCAGTGGCGCCAGAGGTCAGCGCCCCACCACAACAGCCAGCTGCGCCAGAGGCCGAGGAATATGAACATGAGAACTTCCAATGGGATATTCCTACGTCTTCACAAGTTGTCCATGAGGATGCGCCGGCCTCGAAATATGTGTGCGCCAAGAAGCTGTTCGATTCTCAAGAAACGGCTGAGGAGGAAAATCCTGAGAAGGTCGCCACCGCCACCGTAAAAAATATGCTGAGCCCAAACCAAACTCCGTGCTACGGACAATACGGCGATGGAGGGTCCAGTAGTACAACCCAAGAAGAGGAAGAGGCCAAATAAGAAGGACGCCGAAGACAAGGCGGCGGCTAAATCCAAGGACAAGGTCCCACTCCTTGACAAGTTGCCAAACAATTGGCAACCTCTGCATCACTTGGGTGAACCAATGCTGCTGGAGCATGTCATCAACAAAATCACTCCGGATATGAGGAGCTTGCATGAGACTGTTAGGCATGTGGAGAAACAACTTCTCATATCAAAAGATCCTAGTTACCCTCTCTTCGTGGCGAGGGTGCCAACTGGCATGAACTTCGTCGAGAAGTACCCCGCGGACTTGTGCTTCATCCGGTTCAATGGCATCTTCAGCATCTATCGCATGCAAATGCTCCACTTTAGTGTGGTTCGCCTAGTTGCTCTTAGCTTGTCTTCCCAGATTGTTAAGGGAGGGGACGCCGACCATCGCGATAATGGACCCCTTCTATATGTGGGAGAGCATCATATGCAACGCTGGGGATCGGGCGATTACCACCCAGCAGGTCGAGGATTTCATGCTTTCGAACATTAAAAAGGGCGCCATTCTCATCCCTTATTTCCCCGAGTAAGTAATCACTCGCTAGTCACCCATCACCATTCTATCATATATCTCCATTTGCATTTCCAAAGGTTAATCCGTGTGTTTTCCACAGAGACAAGTTCTGCACCCTCATTGTCGTGCACCCGCAACACTCGCATGCAGTCTATCTCAACTCGGGTAGGGACCACAAGAAAGACTACACCCACATCAGGGCCCTTCTCAATGATGCTCTCACCGGCTTCGCCAACAAGGCAGACCCCCTCAAAGTAGAGAGGAAATCCCGAGGAGGCTTGGTCTTAACCCACACAACCAACTTCCCCTGCCTCAAGCAGTCGACGCAAGACAATGGGATGGACGCGTGGTACGTCATCCTTCAGATGCAGGAGTACATAAAGTACGCAGATGACATGTTGCTGCCAGAGAATCTCAGAAACAGGTTTGCAAACATGGCAGATGCCCCTGATAGAGAGATTAGAAAGAACTGGGCTCGCATCCAGCAGTTCATTTGCACGATAATCCTGCATGATGTCAACAGTAGGTCTGGCGAGTTCTTCTACGGCTACGGTCTACCACCTAATGACGAGATAGAACTCCGCTTGGAGATGTCGCGTGATGAGAGGCCGTTCAACTCGCTTGAGGGCTGCCGTCCATTCCCCCTAGGCGTACAACCTGATCCTACGACGGGAACACTATTGCTAAAGCTTGAACGATATGTCCTTGAACTTCCGTATTGTAATAATTGCTACATATTCCCATAGAATCGAGTTGTTGCTTTTATTTAGTTGTATGGATGTGCATGTGAACATGTGTCTATAGTTTCATTTACTTTGCTATATATTTCAAGATTATGGCGTAGATACCTTAATAATTATTTGCATTTACTCGACCCCTACTTGCCTCGTATTTGGAGTTCGTCGATGATTAGAATGTTCGGTCACTCGTACACTCGGGGGTGGAGCCAGTGAGCCTTGGTGCGATGGCCACAAGTATCAATCTATTGTGCATCCTACCTAGCCTCACTGACTCCATCCCTGGATGTTAATATGTGTTTCGACCGACAAAGTATGAGGCACGCTATTTAATTCGTACTACTTGTCTTTTATTTGAGTTCGCACTTCTTAATTGCATTGGCCGATGATTAAAATGTTTGGTCACTTGTACACTTTGGGGTGGGGCCAGTGAGGCTTGGTGTGATGGCCACAAAATATCAATCTATTGTGCATCCTACCTAGCCTCGCTGACCCCATCCCTGTATGTTATTATTTATTTTGACCAACAAAGTATGAGGCACATGCTATTTAGTTCATACTACTTGTCTCTTATTTGAGTTGGCACTTGTTCATTGCATTGGTACTAACGTTTTACTTGTCTTGTGCATGGAGATGCCGACGACATATGTCGTGTACAAGGGGAGGGTTCCTGGAGTCTACGACGACTGGGAGGACTGTCGGAGACAGGTGCACCGTTTCAGCGGCAACAACTACAAGGGATACCCTACTAGGGTGGAGGCGGAAGGAAGATACGCCCATTATCTAGCGGGAGAGATGAGGGACATGAGGAGGAACCGGATGAAGACCATGGCCTTCATGATGATGGTCATCGTGACCATGTTGGTCATGTTCTATGTGATTGTAGTTTAGGTTAGGAGCTACATTGTGAGGTGTATAACGACACTTGCGACGACTATGTACCGAGACTTCTAACTTTGTGAAACTTCGTCCTTCGGTGTTGGATATGCACATGTGTTGTCTGAAGCACCATTCCGAAACGAGACTTGCGTATTTGTGTATTGATACCGAAATGAGACTTGGCTCTCTATGTGCTTCTCATATTGCATGTTCTGCTGTATAAATATGAACTGCGTTGTAAATATATAATGCTGTCAAATATGTATTCTAATATGCTGGAAAAAAGCTGAAAAAAGAATATTCGAATAGTATTGCCGACGCACCTAAATGACCTACTGCCGGCGCACGTGGCATGCGCCAGTGCTGGAAGCCCTAGTGCCGGCGCAGCGGCTCGTGCGCCGGTGGAACTTGGCCTTTGCCGGCGAAGCTTGGATGGCGCGCTGGCAGTAGATGACATATCGTTGGCGCGCTTCCTAGTGCGCCGGCAGTGGACAGTTATCACCGGCCCGTTCGCACCGGCGGGCTTGTGGTGCGCCGGCAATGGGCCTTTTAGGTTCGCCGGCGGTAGGCCTTTCCCTTGTAGTGTCTGTCTCGACCAGATCTATTCTGGGTCGGTTATTTTTGTATCTTTTCGACCAGAGGTCATCCCAGATGGCTATATAAGTGCCCAGGACGCTTTCCTAGCTTCTTTAGACCACGTTTAAGATAAGCCCTAGTTCTTAGTTGTTTGCTCTGCAAAACTATTGAATTCCCTACACCATATTGCTTGATATTGTGTAGATCCTGTTAAAGTCTTGTGTGATCTGCTATTCCATTGGGAATTAGACGGTTGCAACTTACCGCTTCGTGGTCGGCGGCTACGTGCGCAAGTGTGTGAAGTTGCGAATATCTTGCAGGTTGAGAGCTGTTGCATTGGCGACAGGGACCAATCGAGAGATCTCGTTGCGTCATACAAGTTATCACCCACTTCATCAAGTTACCTCCGCTGCAATCACCCCCGTGATTATCATCACCACCGTTGCTTACTGAGAAGATCGGGCCACCCTTTATCAAGAATCCATAATGAGGCAAACCATTTTACAAGTAAGTTTTATTTTTAATCGCTTCTGGCATGGTTAAAAGTGGAAGCTTGAAAGCTGCTTCCATCTAACCATCTTTGATTGAAAATAGTGCTTGTCTACAGGGAAGAAACATGCATGTCAATTCTTTACCTGTTAGCATTTACTAAGCATTTTTTGCTGGTTTTATCTATTAATGAGTATGAAAATTTGGGTTAACTAATGACAATGTTTCCATTTTAATTCTATGTTTTCTTATAAATATTTGTGTATGCTTATCTACATACCTTTCCATGATTTACCTCCTCGTTGCTAAGTCCACTCTTCTGAATTTAGGGACAAATAATAGAGAAATCTGATTTTTCTACCACTATTTGATTTTCTATTTAGAATCTCTTTATTCTCCAACATATGCTTATCTACCTGATGCCATTGCTCACCATTATATGCTCATTTTATTGTTTGTACCAGTTTAAGCACGTTATCAGTGTCCCGCGCCATTCAGGTCAATTCAAGGAAGAAGTAATAAAAGAATTTGCACCTCAACAATATGATGAAAATGTAGAACAGTGAAAGGAACTTGCAGTTATGTATATGACCATAATACATGTACTATGGTGGTGGTGTTCTTCGGAGTGCAAACTGCTTTCTACATAACTGATCAAGAAGCTATCCTTCGTTAGTCTATGATAGTTTGCAAGTTCTTGAGCCACTGTTAGCTGTGCAAACATTATGTCGTATTAGGTGATGTGAGTATATCATTTATACAACATCTTGTGCTATCTGAAATATTCCGGGAAAATACATTTTATTTTTGTAACATCTTATCGTGCTATCTGAAATATTTCTCGGAAAAGTATTTAATTTTGTACTGCCAAAATTCAAACCAGTGATGACCATGATAATAGGCCCGTTGCTTTTGATCAAAACTAGTGACATGCATCTTTTTTGACTGTCACTAGTATGCACATTGCCTGTCACTAGTAAGCTCATACCAGTGACTAGTTATTAGTGACATGGGCTTTGCCTGTCACTAATGGGTATTTTGAGCATGTCACTGATAGCCTATTCAGTAGTGTATGGTTTTTTCATGCATTGTATCCGGGTCAATGAACCTAATGTCCGTGATTTCATCCCTTTTGCATTCGAGCATCTTCGATCTGCATAATTTAGCGCACAAAAGATTATAATTTGCAGACAATGAACGAGCTGAGCTAAAGACTTCTCAAATTACATAAATAAATCACTTATAGACAATAGCAACTGATGATAGATTTGTCGAGGACACGGAGATTGTATAACTGAAAAAGTTCACAGAAGTCAACGCTCACAGAGTATTCTTGGATGTAGTGCTCTTCCTTAACTCGCACCATGATAGACTCGATCCCTCTCTTTGTGGCAATACTGTACCACGCATGCAAATTACACATACTTGTTGGTAGCTTCATGAGATTCTCGACCAAATCTTTCCCTTGAACAAATTTATATGCTACTACAGCGATGGGGTAATCGGTTATGTATTGTCGAGAACTTTCAACGGCCTTCTTGTCAAACACCTTGAGAGGGGGGACAGATTGAACGGGTTGTTCTCCGAGCTGGTGCACTTGTTTCCTTTTTTTCTCAGAGAGCACCGATTGATCGGGTTTTTTCGCCTCCACCATATCATCATATGACCTTTCAATAGAACGCCTATAGTCAGATGGCGGCGATGGTACAGGGTCATATAGATTTTCAACGGTACGCACAACTTTCACCGGATCTAGAGTCTTCTCAAAAGGTATCTCTGGCACTTTCTTAGGAAAAAATGCTTTCAACTCGGACTTACAGGTTTCCATGTTTTCCTCGATAGTTTTTTCCCCAGGTAACTTCTCAATAGGCGGCAGTGGTTTCTCCTTTCTAGATCTCTTCCTAGGCGGCGTACCGTTCCGCTTAACGGACGCTGTCTTACGCGGAGGATCTCGAGATGGTGGACTCACGCTGGGGTCCCTCTCAGGTAGGTGTGGACTTTGCTGCTCATGTGGACTGCTAACAGGAGGAGTCGATGGCCTTTGTTGCTCATGTGGACTGCTACGAGGAGTCGCTGGCCTTTGCAAAATGATGATGTATTTCTTGGGCCATAGGGTGAAACCGTGCTTGACATCGGCCATTGTCTTCTCATCGTCACCTCTAGGAAAATCAAGCTCCACTCTTGCAAAACCAGGAACAACTTCATCCACCCCGACACGAACACAGCCAGGTGAAATGGGAATATGTTGGTGCGTTGCTACATCTTCATTTGGGTAAACATAGCCGACCGCCACCTTAACGGACGCGTTCCTGAATAACATATGTAGCTTGCAATCTGTCTTCCCCGTGACATAATCCACGTGGTAGCTTCCTCCACATCCTTCAAGATGCGAGGAACCTGCACTGCTTCTTCGCTGAGATGGGGCGGCATCGGCTTGAGGATCATGTAGAAACAACGGCTGATCAGGTGCCCTCTGATTTTTGTCAAGCGCCTCCACCCTATTTAACAATTCCGTTAACCTGTCTAACTCCTTCTTCTTTCTGGAATGGCTTCTATAAGTGTCAGCGCACTCCGGCCACGCTTCCTTCATGGTGACACCTAGGCGAGCTCGTACCCGTCCAACGTGTTCAGGTTTCCCCAGAACGAGTGCCAGCTCGTCATTCTCTTTATCGGGAATCTACTCTCCCTTTCTAACCTTTTCAATTGCATCTATAAGCTGCGTCGTGATTGCTTCAATTTTTTCCTTCCATTTTCCTTGTGCAACGATCTGCCCTGTCTTTAGGTCCAACCCTGCCCCATGCGCGAACAACCAGAACTTGGACCGGTCGGGCCAGTTCCATGTCTGTAGAGTGATTCCTGCCTCCATCAGTTTATTTTCAAATGTTGTCCACTTCGGATTGGCAGTCTTGTAGCCACCTGACCCCAAATGATGGAAATGTTTCATCTTTGAAGCATTTTTCGTATTTGTGACATATCGGGACACAGCAGTAGACGATTGCTTATACCTCTTAAATGCGGGCCAGTGATCTTTTATCTTCACTAGGCTTTCATTGAGTACTCGATCTTCATTTTTATATCTATACTGATACGTCTCCAACGTATCGATAATTTCTTGTGTTCCATGCCACATTATTGATGTTATCTACATGTTTTATGCACACTTTATGTCATATTCGTGCATTTTCTGGAACTAACCTATTAACAAGATGCCGAAGTGCCAGTTCTCGTTTTCTCGCTGTTTTTGGTTTCAGAAATCCTAGTAACGAAATATTCTCGGAATCGGACGAAATCAACGCCAAAGTTCCTATTTTCATCGGAAGCATCCGAACACCCGGGAAGAACCGGAGGGGGCCACGGGGCCACCAAACCCTACCCCGGCGCGGCCAAGGGGGCGCCCCCTAGGGTGTGGGCCCCCCTTCGACCTTCTGCGCCGCCTCTCCGCCTATAAAAGCCCCTGGATCAGAAAACCCGATAACAATTGACGAAACCCACGAAAACCTTCCGGAGCCGCCGCCATCGCGAAGCCAAGATGCGGGGAACAGGATCTACTGTTCCGGCACCTGCCGGAGCGGGGAAGTGCCCCGGAAGGCTTCTCCATCGACACCGCTGCCATCTCCACCGCCATCTTCATCACCGCTGCTGCTCCCATGAGGAGGGAGTAGTTCTCCATCGAGGCTCGGGGCTGTACCGGTAGCTATGTGGTTCATCTCTCTCCTATGTGCTTCAATACAATAATCTCATGAGCTGCCTTACATGATTGAGATTCATATGATGATGCTTGTAATCTAGATGTCATTATGCTAGTCAAGTGGGTTTTACTTATGTGATCTCCGGAGACTCCTCGTCCCACGTGTGTAAAGGTGACAGTGTGTGCACCGTGTGGGTCTCTTAGGCTAGATTTCACAGAATACTTATTCAACTGTTGAATGGCATAGTGAGGTGCTTATTTATATCTCTTTATGATTGCAGCATGTTGTATCACAATTTATCTATGTGCTACTCTAGTGATGTGTTATTAAAGTAGTTTTATTCCTCCTGCACGTGTGTAAAGGTGACAGTGGGTGCACCGTGTTAGTACTTGGTTTATGCTATGATCATGATCTCTTGTAGATTGCGAAGTTAACTATTGCTATGATAATATTGATGTGATCTATTCCTCCTACATACGCATGAAGGTGACAGTGTGCATGCTATGCTAGTACTTGGTTTAGTCTATTGATCTATCTTACACTAAAGGTTACTAAAATATGAGCATTATTGTGGAGCTTGTTAACTCCGGCATTGAGGGTTCGTGTAATCCTACGCAATGTGTTCATCATCCAACAAAAGTGTAGAGTATGCATTTATCTATTCTGTTATGTGATCAATGTTGAGAGTGTCCACTAGTGAAAGTGTAATCCCTAGGCCTTGTTCCTAAATACTGCTGAGTTACTACTGCTTGTTTACTACTGCTGCGTTACTACTGCTACATTACTACTGCTTGTTTACTGTCCTGGGCAGAGCACTTTTCTGCCGTTGCTACTACTTATTCATACCACCTGTATTTCACTATCTCTTCGCCGAACTAGTGCACCTATTAGGTGTGTTGGGGACACAAGAGACTTCTTGCTTTGTGGTTGCAGGGTTGCATGAGAGGGATATCTTTGACCTCTTCCTCCCTGAGTTCGATAAACCTTGGGTATCCACTTAAGGGAAACTTGCTGCTGTTCTACAAACCTCTGCTCTTGGAGACCCAACACTGTCTACAAGAATAGAAGCTCCCGTAGACATCAAGAACTTTTCTGGCGCCGTTGCCGGGGAGGAAAGGTAAAAAGGCTCTCATACTACGGTCTCAGGTAAAGTAATTTTCTGGCGCCGTTGTGTGTGTGCTCGAAGCTATTTCCTTTAGATCCTGCAATTGCATCTTGTTGTTTCTTGTTTACACTAGTTTGGCATAATGTACAAGAGTGAGCTTCTTGTTCTATTTCCTGATTTAAAACATGGATTGTTTGATGCGAAAATTAAAAAACCTATGAAATCTTCTTTGCATGCTGGTAGTAATATTAGTATGAACGCTTTGAACACCATTGTTGATAATGATATAGAAAGTTCTAAGCTTGGGGAAGCTGGTTTTCATGATATTTTTAGTCCCCCAAGCATTGAGGAGAAAATTTTCTTTGATGATACTTTGCCTCCTATTTATGATGATTATAATGATAGTGGTCTTTTGGTGCCACCTACTATGGAGAGTGAATTTGATTATGATTACAATATGCCTCCTATATTTGATGATGAGAATAATAATGATAGCTACTTTGTTGAATTTGCTCCCACTACAACTAATAAAATTGATTATGCTTATGTTGGGAGTAGTAATAATTTTGTGCATGAGACTCATGATAAGAATGTTTCATTTGATAGTTATATTGTTGAGTTTGCTCATGTTGCTACTGAAAGTTATTATGAGAGGGGAAAATATGGTTGTGGAATTTTTCATGTTACTAAAACACCTCTCTATGTGCTGAAATTTTTCAAGCTACACTTGTTTTATCTTCCTATGCTTGTTACTTTGCTCTTCATGAACTTGTTTATTTACAAGATTCCTATGCATAGGAAGCATGTTAGACTTAAATGTGTTTTGAATTTGCCTCTTGATGCTCTCTTTTGCTTCAAATACTATTTCTTGCGAGTGCATCATTAAAACTGCTGAGCCCATCTTAATGGCTAAAAATAAAGAACTTCTTGGGAGATAACCCATGTGTTATTTTGCTACAGTACTTTGTTTTATATTTGTGTCTTGGAAGTTGTTTACTACTGTAGCAACCTCTCCTTATCTTAGTTTTATTTTTTGTTGTGCCAAGTGAAGTCGTTGATAGAAAAGTAAGTACTAGATTTGGATTACTGCGCAGTTCCAGATTTCTTTGCTGTCACGAATCTGAGCCCACTGCTCTGCAGGAAGCTCAGAAAATTATGCCAATTTACGTGCATGATCCTCAGATATGTACGCAACTTTCATTCAATTTGAGAATTTTCATTTGAGCAAGTCTGGTGCCATTTTAAAATTCGTCAATACGAACTGTTCTGTTTTGACAGATTCTGCCTTTTATTTCGCATTGCCTCTTTCGCTATGTTGGATGAATTTCTTTGATCCATTAATGTCCAGTAGCATTATGCAATGTCCAGAAGTGTTAAGAATGATTGTGTCACCTCTGAATATGTCAATTTATATTGTGCACTAACCCTCTAATGAGTTGTTTCGAGTTTGGTGTGGAGGAAGTTTTCAAGGGTCAAGAGAGGAGTATGATATACTATGATTAAGGAGAGTGAAAGCTCTAAGCTTGGGGATGCCCCGGTGGTTCATCCCTGCATATATCAAGAAGACTCAAGCGTCTAAGCTTGGGGATGCCCAAGGCATCCCCTTCTTCATCGACAACATTATCAGGTTCCTCCCCTGAAACTATATTTTCATTCGGCCACATGTTATGTGCTTTAC
>NC_061513.1:352595977-352610018 GCF_022539505.1 Lolium rigidum | reverse complement strand
ATCATAGCATAACATATAAAACCTGTGAGTATCATCATAAAAGTAGCATGGAACATAAGAAATTATAGATACATTTGGGATGAATCAAGCATCCCCAAGCTTTGTTCCTACTCGCCCTCGATTGAGGATTAATTGTCCAAACTGAAACTTCCACCATGAATCATGGCTTTAGTTAGCGGCCCAATGTTCTTCTCTAACAGTATGCATACTCAAACCATTTGATCATGAAAATCGCCCTTACTTTAGACAAGACGAACATGCATAGCAACTCACATGATATTCAACAAAGGTAAAAGTTGATGGCGTCCGCAGAAACATGGTTACCGCTCAACAAGCAACTTATTAAGAAATAAGACACATAAGTACATATTCTTCACCACAATAGTTTTTAAGGCTACTTTCCCATGAGCTATATATTGCAAAGGCAAAGAATAGAATTTTAAAGGTAGCACTCAAGTAATGTACTTTGGAATGGCAGAGAAATACCATGTAGTAGGTAGGTATGGTGGACACAAATGGCATAGTTTTTGGCTGAAGGATTTGGATGGACGAGAAGAATTCCTCTCAATATAAGGCTAGGCTAGCAAGGTTGTTTGAAGCAAACTCAAGTGTAAAAGGTGCAGCAAAGCTCACATATGAACATATTGTAGGTATTATAAGACTTTATATTGTCTCCTTGTTGTTCAAACACCTTAACCAGAAAATATCTAGACTCTAGAGATCAATCATGCAAACCAAATTTTAACAAGCTCTATGTAGTTCTACATTAATGGGTACAAGGTACATGATGCAAGAGCTTACACATGATCTATATGAGCACAACAATTGCCAAGTATCACATTATTCAAGACATTATACCATTTACCACATGCGGCATTTTCCGTTTCCAACCATATAACAATGAATGAAATAGTTCAACCTTCGCAATGAAATTAAAGATAAAGCTAAGAACATATGTGTTCATACGAAACAGCGGAGCGTGTCTCTCTCCCAAACAAAGAATGCTAGGATCCGATTTTATTCAAACAAAAACAAAAACAAAAACAAAAACAAACAGACGCTCCAAGTAAAGCACATAAGATGTGATGGAATAAAAATATAGTTTCACTAGAGGTGATCTGATAAGTTGTCGATGAAGAAGGGATGTATTGGGCATCCCCAAGCTTAGACGCTTGGGTCTTCTTAAAATATGCAGGGATGAACCACGGGGGCATCCGCAAGGTTAGAGTTTTCACTCTTCTTGATCATATTGTATCATCCTCCTCTCTTGACCCTTGAAAACTTCCTCCACACCAAACTCAAAACAAACTCATTAGAGGGTCAGTGCATAATTCATATATTCAGAGGTGACATAATCTTTCTTAACACTTCTGGACATTGCACAAAGCTACTGAAAGTTAATGGAACAAAGAAATCCATCAAGCATAGCAAAACAAGCAATGCGAAATAAAAGGCAGGGTGCCGGAGGCGATCATGGCGATGATGGCGATGAAGAGACCTCCGGGAGATGATTCCCCTCTCCGGCAGGGTGCCGGAGGCGATCTCTTGAATCCCCCGAGATGGGATTGGCGGCGGCGGCGTCTCTGGAAGGTTTTCCGTATCGTGGCTCTCGGTACTGGGGGTTTCGCGATGAAGACTTTAAGTAGGCGGAAGGACAGGTCAAGGGGCGTCACGAGGGGCCCACACACTAGGGCCGTGCCGCCCTGGTGTGTCGCCACCTCGTGGCCCCACTTCGTTTCCTCTTCGGACTTCTGGAAGCTTCGTGGAAAAATAGGCCCCTGGGCGTTGATTTCGTCCAATTCCGAGAATATTTCCTTACTAGGATTTCTGAAACCAAAAACAGCAGAAAACAGCAACTGGCTCTTCGACATCTCGTCAATAGGTTAGTGCCGGAAAATGCATAATAATGACATATAATGTGTATAAAACATGTGAGTATCATCATAAAAGTAGCATGGAACATAAGAAATTATAGATACGTTTGGGACGTATCACATGGCCACGGACTCGGCGTTCCTCCACCGACGCTGAGAGCGACACGGCCACGGAATCGGCGTTCCCCTCTGATACGTCTCCGACGTATCGATAATTTCTTATGTTCCATGCCACATTATTGATGATATCTACATGTTTTGTACACATTATATGTCATATTTATGCGTTTTCCGGAACTAACCTATTGACGAGATGCTCGAAGGGCCGGCTTCTGTTTTCTCGCTGTTTTTGGTTCCGAAATCCTAGTAAGGAAATATTCTCGGAATCGGACGAAATCAAGACCCAAGCATCCTATTTTTCCACGAAGCTTCCAGAGCACTCGGGAGGACCGGGGGGGGCCACAGGCCCACGGGACCATAGGCCGGCGCGGCCTGGGTGTGGCCCGCGCCACCCTATCGTGTCGCCGCCTCTTCGACCCTCTGATGCCGCCTCTTCTCCTATAAGAAGCCCTTGGACCTAAAACCTCGAGACGGAAAAGCCACGGTACGAGAAACCTTCCAGAGCCGCCGCCATCGCGAAGCCAAGATCTGGGGGACAGGAGTCTCTGTTCCGGCACGCCGCCGGGACGGGGAAGTGCCCCGGAAGGCTTCTCCATCAACACCACCGCCATCTTCATCAACGCTGCTGTCTCCCATGAGGAGGGAGTAGTTCTCCATCGAGGCTCGGGGCTGTACCGGTAGCTATGTGTTTAATCTCTCTCCTATGTGCTTCAATACAATAATCTCATGAGCTGCCTTACATGATTGAGATTCATATGATGATGATGCTTGTAATCTAGATGTCATTATGCTAGTCAAGTGAGTTTTACTTATGTGATCTCCGGAGACTCCTTGTCCCACGTGTGTAAAGGTGACAGTGTGTGCACCGTGTGGGTCTCTTAGGCTATATTTCACAGAATACTTATTCACTGTTATGAATGGCATAGTGAAGTGCTTATTTATATCTCTTTATGATTGCAATGTGTTTTGTATCACAATTTATCTATGTGCTACTCTAGTGATGTTATTAAAGTAGTTTTATTCCTCCTGCACGGTGTAATGGTGACAGAGTGTGTGCATCCGTGTTAGTACTTGGCGTAGGCTATGATTATGATCTCTTGTAGATTATGAAGTTAACTATTGCTATGACGGTATTGATGTGATCTATTCCTCCTACATAGTGTGAAGGTGACGAGTGTGCATGATGTGTTAGTACTTGGTTTAGTCGTGTTGATCTTTCATGCACTCTAAGGTTATTTAAATATGAACATTGAATTGTGGAGCTTCTTAACTCCGGCATTGAGGGTTCGTGTAATCCTACGCAATGTGTTCATCATCCAACAAAAGAGTGTAGAGTATGCATTTATCTATTCTGTTATGTGATCAAAGTTGAGAGTGTCCACTAGTGAAAGTCTAATCCCTAGGCCTTGTTCCTAAATATCGCTATCGCTGCTTGTTTATTGTTTCTATCGCGTTACTACTGCTACCATATTACCACCATCAACTACACGCCAGCAAGCTATTTTCTCGGCACCGTTTCTACTCGCTCATACTTATTTATACCACCCGTATTTCACTATCTCTTCGCCGAACTAGTGCACCTATTAGGTGTGTTGGGGACACAAGAGACTTCTTGCTTTGTGGTTGCAGGGTTGCATGAGAGGGATATCTTTGACCTCTTCCTCCCTGAGTTCGATAAACCTTGGGTGATCCACTTAAGGGAAAACTGCTGCTGTTCTACAAACCTCTGCTCTTGGAGGCCCAACACTGTCTACAAGAATAGAAGCTCCCGTAGACATCAAGCACTTTTCTGGCGCCGTTGCCGGGGAGGAAAGGTAAAAGGTAATCACACTCCGGATCTCGGCTACTAAGCTATTTTCGCCGTTGTAAGTACTCGAAGCTATTTCCTTTAGATCCCGCAATTGCATCTTTTTGTTTCTTGTTTACACTAGTTTGGCATAATGGACAAGAATGAGCTTCTTATTCTATTTCCTGATTTAAAACATGGATTGTTTGATGCGAAAATTAAAAAACCTATGAAATCTTATTTGCATGCTGGTAGTAATATTAGTATGAACGCTTTGAACACCATTGTTTATAATGATATAGAAAGTTCTAAGCTTGGGGAAGCTGGTTTTCATGATCTTTTTAGTCCCCCAAGCATTGAGGAGAAAATTTTCTTTGATGATACTTTGCCTCCTATTTATGATGATTATAATGATAGTGGTCTTTTGGTGCCACCTACTATGGAGAGTAAATTTTGTTGTGATTATACTATGCCTCCTACACTTGATGAGAATAATAATGATAGCTACTTTGTTGAATTTGCTCCCACTATAACCAATAAAATTGATTATGCTTATGTGGAGAGTAATAATTTTATGCCTGAGACTCATGATAAGAATGCTTTATGTGATAGTTATATTGTTGAGTTTGCTCATGATGATACTGAAAGTTATTATGAGAGAGGAAAATATGGTTGTAGAAATTTTCATGTTACTAAAATGCCTCTCTATGTGCTGAAATTTTTGAAGCTACACTTGTTTTATCTTCCTATGCTTGTTACTTTGCTCTTCATGAACTTGTTTATTTACAAGATTCCTATGCATAGGAAGCATGTTAGACTTAAATTTGTTTTGAATTTGCCTCTTGATGCTCTCTTTTGCTTCAACTACTATTTCTTGCGAGTGCATCATTAAACCTGCTGAGCCCATCTTAATGGCTAAAAAGAAAGAACTTCTTGGGAGATAACCCATGTGTTATTTTGCTATAGTAATTTGTTTTATATTTGTGTCTTGGAAGTTGTTTACTACTGTAGCAACCTCTCCTTATCTTAGTTTTGTGTTTTGTTGTGCCAAGTAAAGTCTTTGATAGTAAAGTGAATACTAGATTTGGATTACTGCGCAGAAACA
Organism: Lolium rigidum; assembly: GCF_022539505.1. Classification (NCBI taxonomy): domain Eukaryota; kingdom Viridiplantae; phylum Streptophyta; class Magnoliopsida; order Poales; family Poaceae; genus Lolium; species Lolium rigidum. The sequence goes on along the minus strand of NC_061513.1, from coordinate 352,605,133 downwards.
GATTTCTTTGTCAGTCACGAATCTGGGTCTAATTCTCTGTAGGTAACTCAGAAAATTAAGCCAATTTACGTGAGTGATCCTCAGATATGTACGCAACTTTCATTAAATTTGGGCATTTTCATTTGAGCAATTCTGGTGCCCTAATAAAATCTATCTTTACGGACTGTTCTTGTTTTGACAGATTCTGCCTTTTATTTCGCATTGCCTCTTTTGCTATGTTGGATGAATTTCTTTGATACATTAATGTCCAGTAGCTTTATGCAATGTCCAGAAGTGTTAAGAATGATTGTGTCACCTCTGAACATGTTAATTTTTATGGTGCACTAACCCTCTAATGAGTTGTTTCGAGTTTGGTGTGGAGGAAGTTTTCAAGGATCAAGAGAGGAGTATGATACAATATGATCAAGGAGAGTGAAAGCTCTAAGCTTGGGGATGCCCCGGTGGTTCACCCCTGCATATTTCAAGAAGACTCAAGCATCTAAGCTTGGGGATGCCCAAGGCATCCCCTTCTTCATCGACAAATTATCAGGTTCCTTCTCTTGAAACTATATTTTTATTCGGCCACATCTTATGTACTTTACTTGGAGCGTCTGTTTGTTTTTGTTTTTGTTTTTGTTTTTGTTTGAATAAATGCTTGTGTGGGAGAGAGACACGCTCCACTGGTTCATATGAACACATGTGTTCTTCGCTTTATCTTTTAGTGTTCATGGCGAAGGTTAAAACTGCTTCGTTCATTTTTATATGGTTGGAAACGGAAAATGCTACATGTAGTAATTGATAAAATGTCTTGGATAATGTGATACTTGGCAATTGTTGTGCTCATGTTTAAGCTCTTGCATCATATACTTTCCACCTATTAATGAAGAAACACTTAGAGCTTGCTAATTTGGTTTGCATATTTGGTTTCTCTAGAGTCTAGATAATATCTAGTATTGAGTTTTGAACAACAAGGAAGACGGTGTAGAGTCTTATAATGTTTACAATATGTCTTTTATGTGAGTTTTGCTGCACCGTTCATCCTTGTGTTTGTTTCAAATAACCTTGCTAGCCTAAACCTTGTATCGAGAGGGAATACTTCTCATGCATCCAAATACTTGAGCCAACCACTATGCCATTTGTGTCCACCATACCTACCTACTACATGGTATTTCTCCGCCATTCCAAAGTAAATTGCTTGAGTGCTACCTTTAAATTTTCATCATTCGCCTTTGCAATATATAGCTCATGGGACAAATAGCTTAAAAACTATTGTGGTATTGAATATGTACTTATGTACTTTATCTCTTATTAAGTTGCTTGTTGTGCGATAACCATGCTTCTAGGGACGCCATCAACTATTATTTGTTGAATATCATGTGAGTTGCTATGCATGTCCGTCTTGTCTGAAGTAAGAGAGATCTACCACCTTAATGGTTGGAGCATGCATATTGTTAGAGAAGAACATTGGGCCGCTAACTAAAGCCATGATTCATGGTGGAAATTTCAGTTTTGGACATATATCCTCAATCTCATATGAGAATAATAATTGTTGCCATATGCTTATGCATTAAAGAGGAGTCCATTATCTGTTGTCCATGTTGTCCCGGTATGGATGTCTAAGTTGAGAATAATCAAAAGCGAGAAATCCAAAATGCGAGCTTTCTCCTTAGACCTTTGTACAGGCGGCATGGAGGTACCCCATTGTGACACTTGGTTAAAACATGTGTATTGCAATGATCCGGTAGTCCAAGCTAATTAGGACAAGGTGCGGGCACTATTAGTATACTATGCATTAGGCTTGCAACTTGTAAGATATAATTTACATAATACATGTGCTTTATTACTACCGTTGACAAAATTGTTTCATGTTTTCAAAATAAAAGCTCTAGCACAAATATAGCAATCGATGCTTTCCTCTTTGAAGGACCATTCTTTTACCTTTTATGTTGAGTCAGTTCACCTATTTCTCTCCACCTCAAGAAGCAAACACTTGTGTGAACTATGCATTGATTCCTACATACTTGCATATTGCACTTGTTATATTATTCTATGTTGACAATTATCCATGAGAAATACATGTTACAAGTTGAAAGCAACCGCTGAAACTTAATCTTCCATTGTGTTGCTTCAATGTCTATACTTTAAATTATTGCTTTATGAGTTAACTCTTATGCAAGACTTATTGATGCTTGTCTTGAAAGTGCTATTCATGAAAAGTCATTGCTTTATGATTCAGTTGTTTACTCATGTCATTACCATTGTTTTGATCGCTGCATTCATTACATATGTTTACAATATGATCAAGTTTATGATGGCATGTCACTCCAGAAATTATCTTTGTTTATCGTTTACCTGCTCAGGACGAGCAGAAACTAAGCTTGGGGATGCTGATACGTCTCTGACGTATCGATAATTTCTTATGTTCCATGCCACATTATTGATGATATCTACATGTTTTGTACACATTATATGCCATATTTATGCGTTTTCCGTAACTAACCTATTGACGAGATGCCGAAGGGCCAGTTCCTGTTTTCTGCTGTTTTTGGTTCTAGAAATCCTAGTAAGTTAATATTCTCCGAATCGGACGAAATCAAGACCCAGCATCCTATTTTTCCACGAAGCTTCCAGAACACCCGGGGAGTACCAGAGGGGGGCCACAGGCCCACGGGACCATAGGCCGGCGCGGCCTGGGTGTGGCCCGCGCCACCCTATGGTGCCGCCGCCTCTTCGACCCTCTGACGCCGCCTCTTCGCCTATAAGATGCCCCTGGACCTAAAACCTCGAGACGGAAAAGCCACGGTACGAGAAACCTTCCAGAGCCGCCGCCATCGCGAAGCCAAGATCTGGGGGACAGGAGTCTCTGTTCCGGCACGCCGCCGGGAGGGGGAAGTGCCCCCGGAAGGCTTCTCCATCAACACCGCCGCCATCTTCATCAACGCTGCTGTCTCCCATGAGGAGGGAGTAGTTCTCCATCGAGGGTCGGGGTTGTACCGGTAGCTATGTGTTTAATCTCTCTCCTATGTGCTTCAATACAATAATCTCATGAGCTGCCTTACATGATTGAGATTCATATGATGATGCTTGTAATCTAGATGTCATTATGCTAGTCAAGTGAGTTTTACTTATGTGATCTCCGGAGACTCCTTGTCCCACGTGTGTAAAGGTGACGATGTGTGCACCGTGTGGGTCTCTTAGGCTATATTTCACGAATACTTATTCACTGTTATGAATGGCATAGTGAAGTGCTTATTTATATCTCTTTATGATTGCAATGTGTTTTGTATCACAATTTATCTATGTGCTACTCTAGTGATGTTATTAAAGTAGTTTTATTCCTCCTGCACGGTGTAATGGTGACAGTGTGTGCATCCGTGTTAGTACTTGGCGTAGGCTATGATTATGATCTCTTGTAGATTATGAAGTTAACTATTGCTATGACGGTATTGATGTGATCTATTCCTCCTACATAGTGTGAAGGTGACAGTGTGCATGCTGTGTTAGTACTTGGTTTAGTCGTGTTGATCTTGCATGCACTCTAAGGTTATTTAAATATGAACATTGAATTGTGGAGCTTGTTAACTCCGGCATTGAGGGTTCGTGTAATCCTACGCAATGTGTTCATCATCAAACAAAAGAGTGTAGAGTATGCATTTATCTATTCTGTTATGTGATCAAAGTTGAGAGTGTCCACTAGTGAAAGTCTAATCCCTAGGCCTTGTTCCTAAATATCGCTATCGCTGCTTGTTTACTTGTTTTATCTAGCGTTACTATCTGCTACCATATTACCACCATCAACTACACGCCAGCAAGCTATTTTCTGGCACCGTTGCTACTGCTCATACTTATTTATACCACCTGTATTTCACTATCTCTTCGCCGAACTAGTGCACCTATTAGGTGTGTTGGGGACACAAACGACTTCTTGCTTTGTGGTTGCAGGGTTGCATGAGAGGGATATCTTTGACCTCTTCCTCCCTGAGTTCGATAAACCTTGGGTGATCCACTTAAGGGAAAACTGCTGCTGTTCTACAAACCTCTGCTCTTGGAGGCCCAACACTGTCTACAAGAATAGAAGCTCCCGTAGACATCAAGCACTTTTCTGGCGCCGTTGCCGGGGGAAAGGTAAAAGGCACTCGTACTCCGGTCACAGGTAAAGTACTTTTCTGTTGCCGTTGTGTGTGTGCTCGAAGCTCTTCTCTCTATTTCTCTCCATCTACACGAAATCGGCGTTCCCCCTCCTCCTCTCGCTCTTCTCTCTATTTTTCTCCATCGATGCTGCTCTTTGTCGACCTCATGTGCTCGCCAAGCTCATGTCGCCTTCCCTAACCGTGCATGTGCCTCGCCGTAACCACAAGTTCCTCGCACGCCTTACCAAAGCTAGACCTACCATCGCTCCCGACCGCTAGCTCCATTCATCCTTCGTAGATCCATTGACCCACCACTTGTGCATCCATGGCCACATCCGTGTCCGGCGGCCATTGACGATGTCGTCGATCGACGATGCATGGGCAACTTCTGCCACGGCTCCACCACTCCTACCACCTACGGCGCCGCTGACCACTCCTGCTACCCGCACTACCGCACCAGCAGCTCCTACGACGACGGCGAAGACGCCATCCTCGAGACCCTCGAGCATGCGCCGCACCGGAACACCACCACACGTCGCCCCTCCGCGACCTCTACGCCCTAGGCCGAAAGCTCGGCCAGGGCCTGTTCGGCACCACGTACCTCGCCACCGACCTCGCCACGCTCTAGACCGAGCGCGCTCGCCGGCCAGGTGCTATCCCCCGGCCAGGGATTGTATCGAGCACCTGGCGGATGCGCGGTGGTCTGGGCGAGCGCGTGCGCGGTGGCCTGCAGGAGCCCTAGCTGGCCTGGTCTCGCGGTGGGGCGCACGGCGTGGAGCGCGGCGGCGTAGCTAGGGGCTACAGGCGGGCGTGTGACGGCGCCGAAGGAGGAGGGGAGAAGGGCGCGAGCTAGCTCACCTTGGTTGACGGCGCGCGCGCGGAGAGGGGCCGGATCGAGCGGTGGGCGATGGCGAAGGCGACGGCGAAGGTGACGGCTTGAGCGCGGGCGAAGATGGCGACGGCGTGGGTGAGGGCGACGCTGCTGTGTGCTGTGTGCTGTGTGATGTGTTCGATTGGCTGCGCGTCCAAGGGAAAACGATGGCGACCCCCTTTGGTACCGGTTGGATCCACCAACCGGTACGAAAGACCTTTCGTACCAGTTGGTGAATCCAACCGGTACCAAAGGTATTTTTTTTTCTTTTTTATTTTGCTGTTTCTTTTCTTTTTTATGTTTCTTTTATCTTTTCTATTTCTTTTCTGTTTTTTTCTTTTCTATTTCTTTTCTTTTCTTTTCTATTTTTTCTATTTCTATTTCTATTTCTTTTCTGTTTATTTTTCTATTTATTTTATGTTTCTTATATTTTCTATTTCTTTCTTTTTCTATTTCTTTCTGTTTCTTCTTCTATTTCTTTTATGTTTCTATTTCTATTTATTTTCTGTTTCTTTTTCTATTTATTTTCTGTTTCTTTTTGTATTTATTTTTCTATTTATTTTTCTTTTTCTATTTCTTTTTCTATTTGTTTTATGTTTCTTTTTCTATTTATTTTCTATTTCTTTCTATTTCTATTTCTTTTCAGTTTCTGTTTCTATTTCATTTCTTTACTCCAGCCACGACGCCGTCCGCGAGGGAAAGTTTCCCGCCACGATGTCGCGCCGGAAAGTTTCCCGCCACGATGCCACGCGGGAATAAAATTTTATTATGATTGAACTCGAATTAAAGTACATAGCTCAGCTGAAAATTAAGATACATGGCCAGATTCGAATGTTAAAGTCATTAAGTCATAGTCGTGCCTAGCCCTATAAACGTCGCCACTGTAGTGGTCGTAGTCGCCGATGTCGTCGTCGCTGGCATCGGGGTCGCGGTAGTCGAACCTCGGCGGGTGAGCACGCGTTGGCTGGGACTGAGGGCAGCGCAGGCGGGGGCCACGCTAGGCCATGACGCTCTGGAGAGTCCGGCCGCGCCACCACAGCCGATGGCCGGCCTCGTTGAAGTTTGAACGAGGCGGGCCGTCCTCCTCGTGCCTTGCAAGCGCACTCTCACATCGATTGATGAAGAAGTTGTCCCAAGTCGGGCTGTAATCGGGATGCCACTGGGGATTCCTCCACTACTCTGGCGTGAGGTCGAAGTAGTAGTGGTTCGTGACGACCATCGATCTTGCGCGCAACACCTAGAGGGACAGGAGGGACCGGTACGCCTCCGATGCTCAGCAACCAGCTGTTCGGGACGTGGTAGCCTGGCGGGCAGGGGTAGTTCGAGGCGCAAAGCGCCTCCGTCTCCCGGAGGGTTAGAGATATGATGTAAGCCATGGGAGAGAATGATGAGGTTTGCAGATATGAGTTTAGATGTGATATGTAAATGGAGGCCAAGCCTACATATATATAGTGAAAAATGGCGGGAAGACGGAGGCGGGAAGACAGAGGCGGGAACCGGTGGAAAGTGCGGGAAGAAAATAGGCGGGAACGCAATGGCGCAGGGTGGATGCTCAAACCGGGACAAAAGATGGGGGGTCTTATATTGGGGAGGCTTATCTAGGAGGGCCTTATATGGGGGTGGGTAACCTTTAGTACAGGTTGGTGGTGCAACTGGGACTAAAGGTGGTTTTTGTTTCATCTAACAAAACTGTCGGTGGGATAAGGACGTGTGGGTATCCTTTAGTACCGGCTGGTGGGTGCAACCGGGTCTAAAGCTGTCAGCAGGATAAGGACGCGTGGGTAACCTTTAGTAACGGCTGGTGGGTGCAACCGGGACTAAAGCTGTCGGTAGGATAAGGATGCGTGGGTGGACACACTCCTCAATGAGATAAAGCATGTAGCGCACGACGCCCTATCGAAGGAACAAGACAAGGTGGAAGTGGTGTCGTGCCTATAAAAGGAGCATCGATACGCCTTGGCAAGCAGATAAACAATCCAACCTAACATGTAGGGTGAGTTTCATCCCCATGGATGGAGGAAAGGGTTGGGAAATCTCCCGTGGCGCAGCTTCTCGAAGATGTCGTAGGTGCACACGCCCTACGGCATCTTCGGAAGTTGCGCCTCCGAAAAATTTCCCTCCAAGCCCATGAAAGACTCCATCTCCTCTAACAGTAATGGGGAAAGGGTTGGGAAATCTCCTGTGGCAGAGCTTCTCGAAGATGTCGTTGGGGCACACGCCCTACAACATCTTCGGAAGCCCGTGAAAGCTACTTAACTAATAAAACAAGCCAACCATCTCCATTGTTAATATCTTACATACAGTAACATCATTACACAAAAGTGATTTCCATATTGATATACACAAGTTATGATCCCTATCTAGTCTTCTGAGTTTTCTTTGTGTGTTTCCCTTTCTTCTGATTGTGACGCAACCATGGACAATCTTCATTATTTAACATGATGCTTGGGTCAGTTTTTACCTTGAAGGGTGGAATATCATCAAACTTATTACAATCTACTAATAAGTCTGTCTTGTCCTCTACTCCCACGATGTTTCTTTTTCCTGAAAGAACTATGTGGCGCTATGGCTCATCGTATGATGTGTCCTCTTGCCTTTCTTTTCTTTTTTTCGGTTTGGTAGATATGTCCTTCACATAAAAAACCTGAGCCACTTCACTGGCTAGGACGGATGGTTCGGTGTCGTACCCTAGATTCTTGAGATCCACTATAGTCATTCCGTACTGCGGGTCCACCTGTACCCCGTCTTTCAGGTTGAACCATTTGCACCGGAACAAAGGGGCCTTGAAATTAGGTCCATAGTAAAGTTCCCATATCACCTCTATGTACCCATCATATGTGACCTTCTTCCCATTGTCCTCTGCTGGTCCTCCCGTGCTTCTGGTGTATCTTTTGTCTTCCCATACACGTCCAAGAAGCCTAGCAGGTTCATACAAAGATTCTCCGTCACATGCATCATGTCGATTGAAGAGCGGACCTCTAGGTTTTTCCAATAGGGTAGCGCCCAAAATATAGATTTCTTCTTCCACATGGGTGTGTGTCCGGTAGCGACGTCATTCGGAACAGATTGACCGCTAGGACCCTTTCCAAAGATTACTTTTATGTCCTTGACCATATCAAGTAAAGCATCACCAATACGGAGTTCAGGCTTCTTGCGGTGATCCGCCTCACCTACGAAATGCTTGCCTTTCTTTCTGACAGGTGCCTCTTTGGAAGAAATCGATGATGCCCCAGGTACACAATCTTCTTACATTTATCCAAATAGGCACCTTCGGTCTCATCTAAACAGTGCGTGCATGCATTGTATCCCTTGTTTGTCTGTCCTGAAAGGTTACTAAGAGCAGGACAATCATTGATGGTCACGAAAAGCAACGCTAGGTCAAATGGCTCATGTTTGTGCTGATCCCACGCATGTACACCTTCTTTGGCCCACAACTGTAAGAGTTCTTCAAATAATGGCCTTAGGTACACATCAATGTCGTTGTCGGGTTGCTTTGGGCCTTGGATGAGCACTGGCATCATAATGAACTTCCGCTTCATGCACAACCAAGGCGGAAGGTTATAGATGCATAGAGTTACATGCCAGGTACAAAACCTTCTTATACCTCAATGCACTACATACCGGGCATGCATTCAAATTCTCGTACTCCATGCGGTAGAGGATGCAGTCATTGATGCATGCATGTATCTTCTTGACCCTGTTGGTCTCGCTTCGATGGCCACAGTGATACGGTGTTTGTTTGCAAGGCCGTGGTGGCGCGTGTTGGGGGGCAGAGAGCTTGGTGGGGCACGATGGAGCGTCCAGGGTGGGCTTTTGGAGGTCGGTGAAATCCTTGGCGGCTTTAATGTGCTCATATTATGGATATAAGTAGAGGAGGAAGGGGGCTGGTTTTTACCACGAGTTGATTGATGTCGATAAATTAAGAGAAGCCCAATTCTCGAGCGTAGTCAGGGTATCCATTTTCCGAGTTCAACAACGAAGGAAGAAGAATGAAGCCCGGCGTCGTTATCAATCAAGGATACCAGCACGATGTCGGGCTTCAACTGCGCATCTGGGGATGCCGATGCATAAAATTTCAAACTATCATCAAATGGGCTATTTGGGCTGTCAACACCCGGATTTTTAAGTCCAGATGCCTATTATGTCATTCATCGCAATCCCAGGATAATGTTGTTG
>NC_061513.1:352538956-352595877 GCF_022539505.1 Lolium rigidum | reverse complement strand
TCGAGAAAAAAAACAATGCCGGAGAGGCTGCCATCGGGCCCTACATCCCTCGGCGGTGCGGATTTGCGTTGACTCGGCCGGCGAACCCGAGATTTCGAGATGCACCACGTCCCGGGCCACCATACGCGACGTTTTGGCCGCTTTCGTCGGGCTAGGTGGCCTCAAAAACGAGAAAAAAATTTTTTGACATGCACCACGGAGGGACCAAAAATCGTCGGCCATGGTACACCAGCAACCACGGCGCGACTTCAACTTCGCCGGCCATGGCAACTTTTCTTGTAGTGCATGGACTAACTACTTGGATGATCATCCAAACCTTTTATGCAGGATTGAATTTTTCTTCGCGGAACCTATTGGATTCAACTGCTGGAGGTACCTTTATGTCCATCACTTTGGGGGCGGCAACAAAGCTTCTTGATGATATGATGATCAATTACTCTGAATGGCACACCGAAAGGGCTCCACAAGGTAAGAAGGTAAATTCCGTTGAAGAAACCTCCTCCTTGAGTGATAAGATTGATGCTATAATGTCTATGCTTGTGAATGGTAGATCTAATGTTGATCCTAATAATGTTCCTTTAGCTTCATTGGTTGCCCAAGAAGAACATGTCGATGTGAACTTCATTAAAAGTAATAATTTCAACAACAATGCTTATAGGAATAATTCCGGTAACAACTATAGGCCATATCCTTCTAATAATGGTAATGGTTATGGTAATTCTTATGGTAATTCTTACAACAATAATAGGAGTGTACCCCCTGGTCTTCAAGCCATGCTTAAAGAATTTATTAGTACACAAACTGCTTTTAACAAATCTGTTGAAGAAAAGCTTGATAAAATTGATATTCTTGCTTCTAAGGTTGATAGTCTTGCCTCTAATGTTGATCTTTTAAAATTGAAAGTTATTCCTAATGAAGATAAAGATATTAAGTCATTTGCTACAGAAAACGCCATCCAAGTTTGAATTAATGAGAATACTAGATTGATGGCCGAATTGCATGCTAGGTGGGAAAGAGAAGAAAACGAAAAACTTGCTAAAGAGAACAATGTAGCTAAAGTTTGGACTATTACCACCACTAGTAATGATGATGTTTCACATGTTGCTACACCCCCTACTATCAATGGTAAAATAATTGGTGTTAGCAATGTTTCTACTCCTAGTGCAAAGCGTGCAAAATTGCCTGAAACTGCTAAAACTGCTGAAACTGTTTGTGATAAAACTGCTGAAATTTTTCAAAATATTGGGGACAATGATTCCGTTGCTGTAGATAATAATGGTTTAGATCTTGATGATTGTCACATCTCTGAAGTTATAAAGTTCTTACCAAAACTTGCTAGAAGTCCCAATGCTAGTGCTATAAATTTGGCCTTTACAAAACATATTACAAATGCTCTCATAAAAGCTAGAGAGGAGAAACTAAAACTTGAAACTTCTATTCCTAGGAAGTTAGAAGATGGTTGGGAGCCCATCATTAAGATGAGGGTCAATGATTTTGATTTTAATGCTTTATGTGATCTTGGTGCAAGTATTTCAGTTATGCCTAAGAAAATCTATGATATGCTTGACTTGCCACCATTGAAAAATTGTTATTTGGATGTTAATCTTGCTGATAATACTATAAAGAAACCTTTGGGGAGGATTGATAATGTTCGCACTATGGTTAACAATAACCTTGTCCCCGTTGATTTTGTTGTCTTGGATATTGAATGCAATGCATCTTGTCCCATTATATTGGGAAGACCTTTTCTTGAACTCGTTGGTGCTATCATTGATATGAAGGAAGGTAATATTAAATATCAATTTCCTCTCAAGAAAAGTATGGAACACTTCCCTAGAAAGAGAATGAAGTTACCTTATGATTCTATTATTAGAACAAATTATGATGTTGATGCTTCATCTCTTGACAATACTTGATTCACACTTTCTGCGCCTAGGCGAAAGGCGTTAAAGAAAAGCGCTTATGGGAGACAACCCATTATTTTACTTCTGCACTTTTATTTTATATTTGAGTCTTGGAAGTTGTTACTACTGTAGCAACCTCTCCTTATCTTTATTTTATTGCATTGTTGTGCCAAGTAAAGTATTTGATAGTAAAGTCAAAACTAGATTTGGATTACTGCGCAGAAACAGATTTCTTACTGTCACGAAATTGAGAAGCCCCTTCTGTAGGAAATTTAGAAACATCTGCCAATTTACGTGCGTGATCCTCAGATATGTACGCAACTTTCATTCAATTTGGGAATTTTCATCTGAGCAAGTTAAGTGCCCCAGAAAAATTCGTCTTTACGGACTGTTCTGTTTTGACAGATTCTGCCTTTTATTTCGCATTGCCTGTTTTGCTATGTTTGATGGATTTCTTTGTTCCATTAACTTTCAGTAGCTTTGTGCAATGTCCAGAAGTTTTAAGAATGATTATGTCATCTCTGAATATATGAATTTTCAATTATGCACTAACCCTCTAATGAGTTTGTTTTGAGTTTGGTGTGGAGGAAGTTTTCAAGGGTCAAGAGAGGAGGATGATACAATATGATCAAGAAGAGTGAAAAGTATAAGCTTGGGGATGCCCCCGTGGTTCATCCCTGCATATTTTAAGAAGACTCAAGCATCTAAGCTTTGGGATGCCCATGGCATCCCTTCTTCATCGACAACTTATCAGGTCACCTCTAGTGAAACTATATATATTTATTCCGTCACATCTTATGTGCTTTACTTGGAGCGTCTGTTTGTTTTTGTTTTTGTTTTTGTTTGAATAAAATCGGATCCTAGCATTCTTTGTTTGGGAGAGAGACATGATCCGTTGTTTCGTATGAACACATATGTTCTTAGCTTTACTCTTAATGTTCATGGCGAAGGTTGAAACTGCTTCGTTCATTGTTATATGGTTGTAAACAGAAAATGCTTCATGTGGTATTTGGTATAATGTCTTGAATAATTTGATACTTGGCAATTTTTGTGCTCATATAGATCATGTTTAAGCTCTTGCATCATGTACTTTGCACCTATTAATGAAAAACTACATAGAGCTTGTTAAAATTTGGTTTGCATGATTGGTCTCTAGAGTCTAGATATTTTCTGGTTAAGGTGTATGAACAACAAGGAGACGATGTAAAGTCTTATAATGCTTGAAATATGTTCATATGTAAGTTTTGCTGTACCATTTTATACTTGAGTTTGCTTCAAACAACCTTGCTAGCCTAGCCTTGTATTGAGAGGGAATTCTTCTCGTGCATCCAAATCCTTGAGCCAAAAACTATGCCATTTGAGTCCACCATACCTACCTACTACATGGTATTTCTCTGCCATTCCAAAGTAAATTACTTGAGTGCTACCTTTAAAACTTCATTCATTTTTCTTTGCAATATATAGCTCATGGGAAAATAGCCTTAAAACTATTGTGGTAAAGAATATGTACTTATGTATCTTATTTCTTAATAAGTTGCTTGTTGAGCGGTAACCATATTTCTGGGGACGCCACCAACTATTACACCTTTGTTGAATATCATGTGAGTTGCTATGCATGTTCGTCTTGTCTAAAGTAAGGGTGATTTATCATGATCAAATGGTTTGAGTATGCATATTGTTAGAGAAGAACATTGGGCCGCTAACTAAAGCCATGAATCATGGTGGAAGTTTCAGTTTGGACAATTAATCCTCACTCTCTTATGAGAATATTATCTGTTGTTGAATGCTTATGCATTAAAGAGGAGTCCATTATCTGTTGTCTATGTTGTCCCGGTATGGATGTCTAAGTTGAGAATAATCAAAAACGAGAAATCAAATGCGATCTTTCTCCTTAGACCTTTGTACAGGCGGCATAGAGGTACCCCTTTGTGACACTTGGTTCAAACATATGTTATGCAATGATAATCCATGTAAATCAAAGCTAATTAGGACAAGGTGCGAGCACTATTGGTAATCTATGCATGAGGCTTGCAACTTATAATATGTCTTATACATAACACATATGATTTATTACTACCGTTGACAAAATTGTTTCTATGATTTCAAAATGAAAAGCTCTAGCACAAAAATAGTAATCCATGCTTCCCTCAGCGAAGGGCCATTCTTCTACTTTATTGTTGAGTCAGTTTACCTACTTCTTTCTATCTTAGAAGCAAACAGTTGTGTGAACTGTGTGCATTGATTCTTACATGTTTACCTATTGCACTTGTTATATTACTTTGTGTTGACAATTATCCATGAGATAAACATGTTGAAGTTGAAAGCAAGCTGCTGAAACTTATATCTTCCTTTGTGTTGCTTCAAAGCTTTCTACTAAGAATTTATTGCTTTATGAGTTAACTCTTATGCAAGTCTTATTGATGCTTGTCTTGAAAGTACTATTCATGAAAAGTCTTTGCTATATGATTCAATTGTTTATTCATTGTCTTTACCATTGCTTCGAATCGCTGCATTCATCTCATATGCTTTACAATAGTATTGATCAAAATTATGATAGCATATCACTTCAGAAATTATCTTTGTTATCGTTTACCTACTCGAGGGCGAGTAGGAACTAAGCTTGGGGATGCTTGATACGTCTCAAACGTATCTATAATTTCTTATATTCCATGCTACTTTTATGATGATACTCACATGTTTTATACACACTTTATGTCATTATTATGCATTTTCCGGCACTAACCTATTGACGAGATGCCAAAGAGCCAGTTGTTGTTTTCTGCTGTTTTTGGTTTCAGAAATCCTACAAAGGAAATATTCTCGGAATTTGACGAAATCAATGCCTAGGGTCTTATTTTTCCACGAAGCTTCCAGAAGACCGAAAGGGAAACAAAGTGGGGCGACGAGGCGCCGCCACCATAGGGCCTCGCGGCCAGAGGGGGCCCACGCCGCCCTATGGGGTGGGCCCCTCGTCAGCCCTCCGACTCCGCCCTTCCGCCTACTTAAAGCCTTCGTCGCGAAAACCCCAGTACCGAGAGCCACGATACGGAAAACCTTCCAGAGACGCCGCCGCCGCCAATCCCATCTAGGGGGATTCAGGAGATCGCCTCCGGCACTCTGCCGGAGAGGGGAATCATCTCCCGGAGGCCTCTTCATCACCATGATCGCCTCCGGATCGATGTGTGAGTAGTTCAACCCTGGACTATGGGTCCATAGCAGTAGCTAGATGGTTGTCTTCTCCTCATTGTGCTATCATGTTAGATCTTGTGAGCTGCCTATCATGATCAAGATCATCTATTTGTAATGCTACATGTTGTGTTTGTTGGGATCCGATGAATATGGAATACTATGTCAAGTTGATTATCAATCTATCATATATGTGTTGTTTATGTTCTTGCATGCTCTCCGTTGCTAGTAGAGGCTCTGGCCAAGTTGATACTTGTAACTCCAAGAGGGAGTATTTATGCTCGATAGTGGGTTCATGCCTCCATTGAATCCGGGACAGTGACAGAAAGTTCTAAGGTTGTGGATGTGTTGTTGCCACTAGGGATAAAACATCAATGCTTTGTCTAAGGATATTTGTGTTGATTGCATTACGCACCATACTTAATGCAATTGTATCGTTGTTTGCAACTTAATACTGGAAGGGGTTCGGATGATAATCTGAAGGTGGACTTTTTAGGCATAGATGCATGATGGATAGCGGTCTATGTACTTTGTCGTAATGCCCTGATTAAATCTCATAGTAGTCATCGTGATATATGTATGTGCATTGTTATGCCATCTTTATTTGTCAATTGCCCAACTGTAATTTGTTCACCCAACATGCCATTTATCTTATGGGAGAGACACCACTAGTGAACTGTGGACCCCGGTCCATTCTTTACATCTGAAATACAATCTACTGCAATACTTGTTCTTTACGATTCTTCGCAAACAAACATCATCTTCCACACTATACATCTAATCCTTTGTTTACAGCAAGCCGGTGAGATTGACAACCTCACTGTTACGTTGGGGCAAAGTACTATGATTGTGTTGTGCATGTTCCACGTTGGCGCCGGAATCCCTGGTGTTGCGCCGCACTTGGGGTTCCCAACGGGCGTGTGCTTTACGCGTATCAAGCTAAATTTCTGGCGCCGTTGCCGGGGAGATCAAGACACACTGCAAGGGGAGTCTCCCACATCCAATCTCTTTACTTTGTTTTTGTCTTGCTTACTTTATTTCATTTACTGCTTTTTTTGCTCTTATATCAAAAACACATAAAAATTAGTTACTTGCATTTACTTTATTTGGTTTGCTTTATTTGGATGAACCACGGGGGCATCCCCAAGCTTAGACTTTTTACTCTTCTTGATCATATTGTATCATCCTCCTCTCTTGACCCTTCAAAACTTCCTCCACACCAAACTCAAAACAAACTCATTAGAGGGTTAGTGCATAATCAAAAATTCACATATTCAGAGGTGACATAATCATTTTTGACACTTCTGGACATTGCACAAAGCTACTGAAAGTTAATGGAACAAAGAAATCCATTCAACATAGCAAAAGAGGCAATGCGAAATAAAATGCAGAATCTGTCAAAACAGAACAGTCTGTAAATACGAATTTTTCAGGGGCACTTAACTTACTCAGATGAAAAAGATCAAATTGAATGAAAGTTGCGTACATATCTGAGGATCACACACGAAAATTGGCAGATTTTTTTGAGTTACCTACAGAGAGGTCTACTCAAATTCGTGAAAGCAAGAAATCTGTTTCTGCGCAGTAATCCAAATCTAGTTTTAATCTTACTATCAAAGACTTTACTTGGTACAACAATGCAATAAAATAAAGATAAGGAGAGGTTGCTACAGTATTAAGAACTTCCAAGACTCAAATAAAACAAAAGTGCAGAAGTAAAATAATGGGTTGTCTCCCATAAGCGCTTTTCTTTAACGCCTTTCAGCTAGGCGCAGAAAGTGTGAATCAAGTATTATCGAGAGATGAAGCATCAACATCATAATTTGTTCTAATAATAGAATCAAAAGGTAACTTCATTCTCTTTCTAGGGAAGTGTTCCATACCTTTCTTGAGAGGAAATTAATACTTAATATTCCCTTCCTTCATATCAATAATAGCACCAACAGTTCGAAGAAAAGGTCTTCCCAAAATAATGGGACAAGATGCATTGCATTCAATATCCAAGACAACAAAATCAACGGGGACAAGGTTATTGTTAACCGTAATGTGAACATTATCAATCCTCCCCAAAGGTTTCTTTATAGAATTATCAGCGAGATTAACTTCCAAATAACAATTTTTCAATGGTGGCAAGTCAAGCATATCATAGAGTTTCTTTGGCATAACAGAAATACTTGCACCAAGATCACATAAAGCATTACAATCAAAATCATTGACCCTCATATTAATGATGGGCTCCCAACCATCTTCCAACTTCCTAGGAATAGAAGTTTCAAGTTTTAATTTATCTTCTCTAGCTTTTATGAGAGCATTTGTAATATGTTTTGTAAAGGCCAAATTATAGCACTAGAATTAGGACTTCTAGCAAGTTTTTGTAAGAACTTAATAACTTCAGAGTTATGAAAATTATCAAAATCTAAATCATTATGATCTAAAGCAATGAGATCATAGTCCCCAATATTTTGAAAAATTTCAGTAGTTTTATCACAAACAGTTTCAGCAGTTTTAGCAGTTTCGGGTAATTTTGCACGCTTTGCACTAGGAGTAGAAACATTGCCATCAACAATTACTTTAACATTAATAGTAGGAGGTTTAGCAACATGTGAAACATCATCATTACTAGTGGTGGTAATAGTCCAAACTTTAGCTACATTATTCTCTTGAGCTAGTTTTTCTTCTCTTTCCCACCTAGCATGCAATTCAGCCATCAATCTAATATTTTCATTAATTCGAACTTGGATAGCGTTTGCTGTAGCAAATGACTTAATATGTTTATCTTCATTAGGCATAACTTTCAATTTTAAAAGATCAACATAAGCAGCAAGACTATCAACCTTAGAAGCAAGAATATCAATTTTACCAAGCTTTTCCTCAACGGATTTGTTAAAAGCAGTTTGTGTACTAATAAATTCTTTAAGCATGACTTCAAGACCAGAGGGTACACTTCTACTATTGTTGTAAGAATTACCATAAGAATTACTATTATTAGAAGGATATGGCCTATTGTTGTTACCAGAATTATTCCTATAAGCATTGTTGTTGAAATTATTATTTTTAATGAAGTTCACATCAACATGTTCTTCTTGGGCAACCAATGAAGCTAAAGGAACATTATTAGGATCAACATTCGATCTACCATTAACAAGCATAGACATAATCACATCAATCTTATCATTCAAGGAGGAGGTTTCTTCAGTAGAATTTACCTTGTTACCTTGTGGAGTCCTTTCAGTGTGCCATTAAGAGTAATTTATCATCATATTATTAAGAAGCTTTGTTGCCGCCCCCAAAGTAATGGACATAAAAGTACCTCCAGCAGCTGAATGCCTGAATCCAATAGGTTCCGCGAAGAAAAATTCAATCCTGCATAAAAGGTTTGGATGATTATCCAAGTAGTTAGTCCATGGGTAGGGAAATTCTTTACCAAAGATTTCATTCTTTCCCATGCTTGAGCAACATGTTCATTATCCAATTGCTTAAAATTCATTATGCTACTTCTCAAAGATATAATTTTGGCGGGAGGATAATATCTACCAATGAAAGCATCTTTACATTTAGTCCATGAATCAATACTATTCTTAGGCAAAGATAGCAACCAATCTTTAGCTCTTCCTCTTAAGGAGAAAGGAAACAATTTCAGTTTTATAATGTCTCCATCTACATCCTTATACTTTTGCATTTCACAAAGTTCAACAAAATTATTAAGATGGGCAGCAACATCATCAGAACTAACACCAGAAAATTGCTCTCTCATAACAAGATTTAGTAAAGCAGGTTAAATTTCATAAAATTATGCTGTAGTAGCAGGTGGAGCAATAGGTGTGCATAGGAAATCATTATTATTTGTGCTAGTGAAGTCACACAACTTAGTATTCTCAGGAGTACCCATTTTAGAAGTAGTAAATCAAGCAAACTAAATAAAGTAGAGTAAATGCAAGTAACTATTTTTTTTTGTGTTTTTGTTATAAAGAACGCAAACAAGACAGTAAATAAAATAAAGCAAGTAACTAATTTTTTTTTGTATTTTTGATATAGAGAAAGAAAACAAAGCAGTAAATAAAGTAAAGTAAAGCAAGACAAAAACAAAGTAAAGAGATTGGATGTGGGAGACTCCCCTTGCAGCGTGTCTTGATCTCCCCGGCAACGGCGCCAGAAAAATTGCTTGATGGCGCGTGAGACACACGTCTATTGGGAACCCCAAGAGGAAGGTGTGATGCGTACAGCAGCAAGTTTTCCCTCAGTAAGATACCAAGGTTATCGAACCAGTAGGAGATGAAGGCCACGTGAAGGTTGTTGGTGAAGGAGTATAGTGCGGCGCAGCACCAGGGATTCCGACGCCAACGTGGAACCTGCACAACACAATCAAAATACTTTGCCCCAACTTAATAGTGAGGTTGTCAATCTCACCGGCTTGCTGTAAACAAAGGATTAAACGTATGGTGTGGAGAATGATGTTTGTTTGCGAAGAAAAACAAAGAACAGAATTTGCAGTAGATTGTATTTCAGATGTAAAAGAATGGACCGGAGTCCCCAGTTCACTAGTGGTGTCTCTCCAATAAGAAATAGCATGTTGGATGAACATATTACAATTGGGAAATTGACAAATAGAGAGGGCATAACAATGCACATACATATCAAAATGACTACTATGAGATTTACTTAGGGCATTACGACAAAGTACATAGACCGCTATCCAGCATGCATCTATGCCTAAAAAGTCCACCTTCGGGTTAGCATCCGCACCCCTTCCAGTATTAAGTTGCAAACAACAGACAATTGCATTAAGTATGGTGCGTAATGTAATCAACACAAATATCCTTAGACAAAGCATCGATGTTTTATCCCTAGTGGCAACAGCACATCCACAACCTTAGAACTTTTCATCACTGTCCTAGATTCAATGGAGGCATGAACCCACTATCGAGCATAAATACTCCCTCTTGGAGTCACAAGTATCAACTTGGCCAGAGCCTCTACTAGCAACGAAGAGCATGCAAGAACATAAGCAACACATATATGATAGATTGATAATCAACTTGACATAGTATTCAATATTCATCGGATCCCAACAAACACAACATGTAGCATTACAAATAGACGATCTTGATCATGTTAGGCAGCTCACAAGATATAAACATGATAGCACAAGAGGAGAAGACAACCATCTAGCTACTGCTATGGACCCATAGTCCAAGGATGAACTACTCACACATCAATCCGGAGGCGATCATGGTGATGTAGATTCCTCCGGGTGATGATTCCCCTCTCCGGCAGGGTGCCGAAGGTGATCTCCTGAATCCCCCGAGATGGGATTGGCGGCGGCGGCGTCTCTGGAACTTTTTCCGTATCGTGGCTCTCGGTGATAGGGTTTTCGCGACGGAGAGTTTAAGTAGGCGGAAGGGCAGAGTCAGAGGAGGCACGGGGGCCCAACACCATAGGGCGGCATGGGCCCCTCCTTGGCCGCGCGGCCTTGTGGTGTCGGCGCCCCGTGGCCCCACTTCGTATGCTCTTCGGTCTTCTCGAAGCTCCGTGGAAAAATAAGACCCTGGGCGTTCGTTTCGTCCAATTCCGAGAATATTTCCTGTGTAGGATTTGTGAAACCAAAAACAGCACAAAACAGGAACTGGCGCTTCGGCATCTCGTTAATAGGTTAGTGCCGGAAAATGCGCATAAATGATGTAAAGTGTGTATAAAACATGTGAGTATTATCATAAAACTAGCATGGAACATAAGAAATTATAGATACGTTTGAGACGTATCACCCCCGTCCAGGACCCTTTCGCTGCTTCCACGTAGCAGTCGGCGCATCAGTCGCCGGCGCATCGGCCGCCGCCACCGTCCAGGCCCCCGTCGCTTGGGACCCGTACGAACGAGTGTCGTACGTCGCGCCGGAGAACCCCTACGACACCAGCATCATCGACGACGAGCCGAAGGTAACCCTTTTCTCCCTTGTTCTTATCCCATTTCAATCCTTTTGTGTTAGATCTAGCGTTATTAGGGTTCGTCTGTTCCTAGTTCAATCCTTTTGTGTTAGATCTTGCGTTATTAGTGCTTGTGATTTGCTTTTGTTTAAGATTTGTGCCGATGATGATGAATATTTGGGCACAAATTGATTCAGGGTTTGGTCAGTAAATAATTGGTGTGTACAGATTTGTTGTGCATGATCTTTTGTTTACTCACTCAAATCCTGGATATAAGTGTGTCCAATGTAACTGAGGCTACCTCTTTTTTTCGAGCCCATATTATCATGCATGATCTTTGTTCACTCTCTGTTCCATCATCGTTGCAATTGACTCTGTGTTTTTTGCACGATCTTTGGTGCTACATGACAGGTGCAGAGGAGCGACGTCGACAGCGACGACGAGTCCTTCCACACCAAGACTCGTCACGTCCTCAGGAGGCTGCAGTCCGGCCATTACGATGGCCCCTTTGCTCGAGGCATTTACAAGTGCCCCTTCTGCAACAGGAAGCTCCGCGCCACCGACTTCAACCGCCTGGTGAACCATGCTGAATCAATTGGCAGATGCGGCGCTAGAGTTGGAACAACGGTGAACGTGCATGCGTTCATGGCCAAACACAAAGCACTTGGGATTCATGTAAAATGGAGGCGTTGAACATGCCTACTGCACTCTCTGTATGTGACTGCTCTATCTGTAGAGCAGCTTAAATTCATGTAAAATGTAGCTTATGTTGTAGGGTTCTATCGATACTACTGTTGGATCTGTCGTGAATATATCTATGCTATGTTGGCTGCTGTATGCAGCTTATCATATATTTTCTCTGGATTTGTGCCCTAGATTTCCTACCTGGTTGGGTAAAAACGAAGGCATAAAGAAATGAATGGCGTTAAAAACAGAAGGAGAAGCTGCTCTAGATTTGCTACCAACTTGGGCTATCAAATATGAATGAGATCGAGCGAAAGAGAGGAAAAGGGTACATTCAAAACTGCTAATCTGGGCGAAAGAGACAGAAACCACTCGTGCCCATGTCCCGGACCCACACGGCTCCACACGCTATGGCCCCACACGATACGGCCACACAAACATGGTCTCGTCCTGTCCCACACGGTTCCTTCCTACCAGCCCCACACGACGCGACCCAACAAACGACACGACCCCACTCGTCAGCATGGAACGGTCAACTTAACGGATTCCTGCCATCCGAGCTGCTTCTGCGGGTTTCAAACAAGGACTTGGGGAAAACTGAGGAAAAACTAAGGAGCTGGGGAAAACTGAGCACAACTAAGGAACCGAGGGCACGAAAATAGAAATACCTATTTTATTTTCTCATAAATCTTGTCGGCAGATCATTTCCATAGAACATTTTTCGATAAAGGATGCTTTATTACTTTAATAAGCAATTACATTGTAACATCCCAAATTTAAAAAAAAACAAAGAGAAAATGAATTTCCTTTTTTCCAAAAATGAGAACCAACAAAAACTTTTATTAAATAAGGTGCTATGTATAGTGCTCTTGTTTGGTAATTGTGCTATTACCAAAATTCTTATGTGAACTACTTTGAATTGCTCCTAAACCCTAAACCTCACTCTTCTTTTTCTTCTTCCAAAAGAAAACAAAACAAAAAGGTTTTAATTTAAAAAGTGAAGGCCTATGTGAGCCTATGGATATTTTTGCAAATAATGAGTTAGGCCATGTACTACCTTGTTGGATGAGTTGAAGTACCTCAACAAAACCAACCTAGTGCTTAACCACCAAGTTTCCTTTGTGAAATAAAAAGAAAATAAAAAGGTACATGGAGGCATGTGTGGCACTTAGCCATAATGACAAATCTTGCCCTATGCCCTCATACATTATCCAAATGGTTGAAAAACCTTTACCAAACTCAAATAGACCCTAACACATGCCCAATTGGATCAAGTGAACCAAAGTAGAAAAATAATAAAAATCCAATTCAACACACACATGTGTTTATGGATATTTTTCAAAACTTTGACCTAGGCCAATTTGGCTTGTGCCATGGTTTGTAGAATGTTACTAAACCATTTTACACACCTTTTGAAACAAAGAAACCCAAATCAAATCAAGAAAAAATCAAAAACCAAGTCACATATGATAATGGTCATATGTGACACTTTTAATATCTTACCCACTTTGAGCCCTTGTATTAAGAGTTTTCTAAACTAAACTTTGTTAAACCTTTGCACCTCATCCAAGACCACATCAAGGTGAAAAACTTTGCTCAAGACCACCCCTGCAATTTCCTTTTCAAATTCAAACTAGGATCAAGCAAAGTTGGGACTTTGAAACAAATTCTAGATCATCCCACTTTGCAATTTTTGCAATTCTTTGAAATTTTGAAAACCACCACCACCAATGTCTGTCTCTGGTCATATGCAACCTTTCCAACCAATCCAATTTCAAAATTTTGGAATTGCATTGCATAGGGCAAATTTGACAAAAACTAGAAATTCAAATCTACCCCAAATCCCCAAATTCACTATTCCTAATAGTGTTGGCCAACCCTACTCAACACTTGTGCCCTACCCTGTCCCCTGGTCCCCTCTCACCACAACCCATGCATAGGAACCCTAGAGGGAGGCCAAACATGGCATAGACATGGCCATGCCGTCCATGTTCCTCATGGCAAGCCCCCTCTCACCTCTCTCACTCCTAGCCCTAGCCAGCATGCCCTACTGCTTCCTCTTGGTCCCCTGAGCATGCTGGTGCACGCCATTGCCGGAGAGGAGGGCCACAGAGGCGGCACGCGTCGCGCCCATGGTGCCCAGGGCCATGCCGATGACGTCGTGGACGCGCCCACGGACGCGCGCAGTGCACGCGTCGCCTCGATGTTCTGCGCCTCCCCCGGACCCCATTCCTTCACCGTGAGCCTCGCCACCACAACACGAACCCGCCGGACATGCTCATTTGCCCACGCGCCTGCTATCGCTGTCGAAAACCTCGCCGCTTTCCCACCACCGTGCCGCACGGCATCGCCAACACCAGGGTCAATCCGACCGCCCCCGTCCTAGCCAGCATGCTCACTAGCATCGCCTGGATGTCGCCTACCTAGCGCCGCCCTCGCCTACCCCTCTAGCTCACCGGAATCGCCGCGCCATGGTCGACTTGCCGCAGCACCCACGGTCATCTTCTGCGCCTATAAAAGGAGAGCCTCCCCGAGCTATCCAAGCACGCCATTGCCTTCCCCACTCACCTCTGAGCCTCCTCGAACCCTCTCCCATCCACATTGCCGCCGGAGTTGCTCCAATTGCATCGACGACCGCCGCGCCAGTACCTCAGCGATGACGACGATTGGTGCCACCCCAGCTTCCCCCACGACCACCCTCGCCATCGACTTCCAGTTCATCTGTGACCTGCCTCGAACCTCGCCGGAGCACCGGTAAGCCCCCAGCAACCCACCTCTCCGCAGCCAGGGTTTGATCCCGTCGATGACGACGACGACCCAGAGCCGCTCGATCCACTTTTAATCCGATGGCCCGCATCCTCCCGTACCGCTTTGGCGTGTTAAACGTGCTGACATGTGGAGCCCCTAGTCAGGCGGCCCACTGAGCGTCAGCGCGAAACTGGGCCGGCCCACTTCTCTCTCTCCCTCGATGGCCCGTTAGTTTTCCCGCGCGAGCCCAGTAGTTTGAATTTGATTTATTTCAATTCAATAAAAATGCATACTGGTGTCCTCTTTAAATTTAAATAAAACAAAATCTACCAAACCAAATTTTACCAACTTTATATTGTTGGAAAGCTTATGAAAATCTCTATGCAACCACATTGGATTCAAATCCATATCTGTTGTAAACTTTGAATAGTAAAAATAACAAATCAGAGAGTTTTCAGATTTCAAATAAATTTAGAAAATCAACCAAAATGAATTTTAAGGTGAATCCAAATGCTATGATTCACATTTCAAACCCTCTAATTGTTTATGCAAAAATATGCCATGGTTAATTTGTGTGATCATGGCCTAGTTGAAATAAAGGACGATATGGCTACTTCTAGTCAAGTGATATTGTCCAAAACTATATAATAAATCATATGAGGTGTTTGCCCTCATTTAAATCTTGTCCCAAGTAACTTTATATGAGGTAGTAACCATGGTTTACATAATCTAATATTGAATTACTTCGTGATGTTAAATCATAAGTGGTATTGTGAAATAGTATGAGGTATTCTACCTCATTTAAATTATTTTCCCAAATCATGATGATGAATAGTTGACTTTGGTCAACATGGATTCATGTATGATTGTTGGAGGAGATTAAATCTTGATAAGATTTAATGAGAGGAAATTATTTCCTCCACGAACTAAATAGAAACTCTAATCTATATATGAAATGAGAGGAATTATTTAAAAAAAGAAAACAAATCCAACCAACATGTAAGGAATGTTATGATGCTAGGATAGTTTGTGTGAACTCATTGTGTGTGCTTAGAATAGCTCCTAAAGCTTGTTTGGTGATTGTTACCTCGTATCCGTTATTGGACGCTAGTACCGAGGAGTACCAGGAGGAGGAGTCTACTACCAAGAGGAGGAAGACCACTTTGACCAGTACACCAACCAAGGCAAGCTAATATTCTTGCAAGTGCAAAGCTCTCTTGAGCAAGGCACCACTCCACTTTACTTTATGTCAATGATCCTATCTTAAGTTTTAGATTGCAAGCTTTTACTTGGTTTATTTAAAGCTTACTTTTATAGTTAACTTTGGTCTAAGTTTAGAGTAGATCAAGAGTATCAAACTTAGCCTAATGAGCTTATGAGTTAAGTAGCACCCCTCATGACTAGTTGCTAGTGCTAACAAATAAAATTTGACTACTCTAGATGGGAACTTGTGAGTTCGGAATGAATTTGAAAACCTTGGAATGATGAAGTCATTCTATTGAAAGATTTTGAAGGTGAAGATGACTTGTGAAGGACTTGGTGAAGTTTGATAAAACTGATGGGTGGTTTGAATGCAATACCTTTCCAATATTTGAGTACCCCCACAATACCTGATTATGGGTACGGTTTAACTGGAAGTTTATGCATCTTAGTATGGGTTCCCTCTAAACAAGCATCATAGGGGTTATGCCGAGGCTGCCTCCGTTAAAAGTGATATGATGTGAAATGAGGTGAATGTACGGCCCAAGCCCTGTGCAGTTCCCAGGCTAACAGTTTGTCTTCACTGGGAGGCCATGCTCATGGGGAGAGGTACCTATACTAGGGTATGTAAGTGAAAGGTTATGGTTGATGATCCGCGTACTAAGTTACAATGATTCAGGGTTATCCCTAACGGATGTAATCAAATGTTGTGGCACAAGAGTGCAACCCCAGCAAAGTGTAAATCTATTCGAATAGTCGTGTCCACGGTTACGGAGAGTTGGAAAGGCCATACTATTACCATTGTCAGACTTTCTTGAAAATGGTTGATGAATTGAATGGTGACTTGACTTGATTCACAACTGAGTTGTGGGAATGACACTAATGTTCCCACTTGAGTTAGTTAGCATATGAAAGAGTCTTTTATCAAATGCTTGTGAACTAAAATTGGCTTTATGCAAATAAACTATAGCTTAGCACCCCAATACTAGAATTGATAGTACTTACACTAGTATTAGTTTGCGAGTACTTTAAAGTACTCACGGCTGTGTCCCTGGCTATTCCAATGGCCAGACTATGAAGGAGAGCACCAGTACCAAGACGAAGGACCGCAAGACGTCTACGACAACTAGGACTACTCCTAACGTCAAGCGTTGGCCTGTGGATTAGATAGTCCACGACTACTTCGCTTCCGCTATTTGTGATGTTCGTTTATCATTAGATCAACTATTTGTGTAATATGGATCATGTGATCTGAATTTGTAAGACGACTATGGTTTGTAATGAATGATAACTTATGATATCGATTGTTATGTCTCGCAACAACAATCTTCCTGGGATTGCGATGTATAGCATGACAGGCATCTGGACTTAAAAATCCGGGTGTTGACATACATCCAACCTCTGCATAACCAGGATGCACACAGCCGTTTATATGTCCAAGAGAACAATCTGATAAAACAAATCTAGGCGAAATACATATCGGAACGATGAAATATAAAACGCCTAAGGTGTGGATGGAGCTTCAATCCGTAGACTATGCTACCACCCATGTTGGGAAAAAGTATCCCTCGCCGTAGCCTCCAACCGTGTACAGACCTCCGTAAACAGGTCGCGGTTCTCCACTCGCTGAAGATGTAACCACGAACGGAGAATAGCCGTGCATCTGTAGATAACCTGCAAAAGGGAACAATTTTTGTCATTAAAAATATTGTCATTTCTACTTAGCCATAGCGCCCAGATGACTGCCAGCGCCCCCACCCTATAAGAAGCAACTTGAACCTTGAATCGACACCATGTAACCGATTGCCGAAGACATTGGCCACACTAGTCGGGGGAAACAGGGTAGACGCTACTTGGATGACTGACCATATAGATTTCGCAAATTGGCACTTGAAGAAAAGGTGTTTAATCATTTCATCCTGTTGACAGAAAACACACTGTGTACTTCCATGCCAGTTTCACTTAACAAGATTGTCCTCGGTGAGGATAACTCCTTGATGAAGGTACCATCCAATTTTTTTTATTTTTAATGGTATCTTCATCTTCCAAATTTTCTTATTATTATCAACTGGTATATCGGAATAAAGAATCACATTGTATAATGATTTTACCGTGAAAGAGCCATTTGCATTGAGATTCCACCAGAATTCATCTGGTTCAAGTGATAATTGTATATCACCTAGCCGGTGGGTCAGGGTATTCCATGCTAACAGCCTTTGCCCAAGTAAAACTCTTCTGAACGTCACATTCGGTGGTGAGGTAGCCATCACCGTAGCAATGGTATCACTTTTGCGACGAACAATATTATACAAAGCAGGATACTGTTCACTTAAGGGTGCATTGTCTAGCCAAGTGTCCTCCCAGAACCGTATCTGTGCCCCATTCTTAATCAAGAAAGTACCATGGCAGAATAAGATATTCTTTGCCGCCATGAGTCCAGCCCAGAAGTGTGAATCCCCTAGTTTCCAGACCACTTGGGATAATGTCTTCGAGGCCAAATACTTTCTCGTAAGAATAGTTTGCCATATCCCATCCTCGGTAAGAAGCTTAAGCAGCCATTTACCTAGAAGTGCTGAGTTCTTGACTTCTAGGTCATGAACTCCAAGCCCTCCTTGCTCTTTGGGACTACAAACTATACTCCATTTAACCAATCGATATTTCTTTTTCTCGCTGTCCCCTTGCCAAAAGAATCTGGATCGATAATAATCGAGTTTATGCAGTATTCCTTTTGGTACTAGGAAGAAAGATAACATATACAGTACCATGTTTGTGATTACTGAATTAATGAGTACCAATCTTCCACCCAGGGACAACAATGTGCCTTTCCAACTACTAAGACGCTTTGTAGTCTTTCTTCCACAATTTTCCATTCATCATTTGTGAGTCTTCGATAATGAATCGTAATACCCAAATAGCGAATAGGAAACTGGCCTTGCCCACAGCCAAACAACTCTGTGTATAAAGTCGTATCATTGTGGGCATCACCGAAGCAAAACAACTCGCTTTTATGGAAATTGATTTTTAATCCCGATAACTGCTCAAAAGCTGCCAAAATTAATTTTAGATTGCGAGCTTTTTCGAGATCGTGATCCATAAAAAGAATTGTATCATCAGCATATTGAAGGATAGATAAACCACCATCAACCAGATGAGGAATCACTCCTTCAATTTGGCCTTCAGACTTGGCTCTCTGTATCAGGATTGCCAGCATATCCGCTACAATGTTAAACAACATTGGAGACAACGGATCTCCTTGGCGTAACCCTTTTCGTGTCTGGAAATAGTGTCTGGTGTCATCATTAACCCGGATTGCCACACTTCCTCCATACACAAAATCATTGATGAGAGACCACCACTCAGGAGAAAAAACTTTCATCCTAAGCATCTGCTGAAGGAAAGACCACTTGACCTTATCATAGGCCTTTTCAAAGTCTAATTTCAAAATAACCCCATGTAATTTCTTAGTGTGCATTTCATGTAGTGTCTCATGCTGATAAGGGGTGGCCCGATCTTCTCAGTAAGCAACGGTGGTCATGATGATCACGGGGTGATGGAAGCGGAGAAACACGACGATGAGGTGATTGATAACTTGTATGACGCAACGAGATCTCTCGATTGGTCCCTGTCGCCAATGCAACAACTCTCAACCCTGCAAGATATTCGCAACTCCACACGCTTGCGCACGTAGCCGCCGACCACAAAACGGTAAGTTGCAACCGTCTAATTCCCAATGGAACAGCAGATCACACAAGACTTTTTTTCAGGATCTACACAATATCAAGCAATATGGTGTAGAGATTCAATAGTTTTGCTAGAGCAATAGACTAAGAACTAGGGTTTATCTTAAACGCGGTCTAAAGTAGCTAGGGGGCGTCCTGGGCACTTATATAGGTGTCCGGGACGAGTTCTGGTCGAAAAGATACAAGAATAACCGACCCAGAATAGATCTGGTCGAGACAGACTCGGATGAATCCGGTCTGGAATCCGGTCAACCGGGCCAGGGCCCGGGCTGGCCGGTCTGGGGGCCGGTCGAACCGGGTGCTGGACCGGCCTGGACGTCGTCTTCTCCTCTCGCGCATGCCTCCCGCTCCTCCCTCGCGCGACCATGAGATATCTTCATGTCCAGCTCCACGTCCATCTTGACATCCGTCTTCATGTCCAGCTGCTCCTCTACTCCTCGTGCGACGCTCGTCTCCTCTTGATACCTGATGATACATAAGTAATAGGACTTAGGCAGTATAAAGTTCTCATCAATCAAAGTACCGTTTAGAAACAAGTTCACCTGTTGTTTAAGTAGCTTCACACGAGCCCTTGTAATTGGTCCAATCCGAACTTCGTCGGACTTGAGCTTCACAGCAGGTTCATCTTCATTTATCAACGATGGAGGTAGTGGTGTAGTAGGGATGTCCTCATCATCTCCCCCCCCCTTCAAAAGGCGTCGACCTTGACGCTCCAAGGTCTTCTCCGTCATATGGTGTCAAATCAGCAACATTGAAAGAATTACTGACACCAAACTCATCAACTGGAAGATCTATCGAGTAGGCATTCTCATTGATCTTGGCAAGCACTTTGTAAGGACCAACACCACGAGGCTTCAACTTAGACTTCCGCAGCTTCGGGAATCTATCCTTGCGAAAATGTACCCAGACCATATCACCAGGCTTGAAAAACATCTCTTTGCGCTTCTTGTTCATCCTTGCAGCATTGCTCTTGCCTTTCTTCTCTATCAACTCTTTAGTCTTCACATGGATCTTACGCACAAAATCTGCCCTCTTGGATGCCTCCATATTAACTCTCTCATGTATGGGCAAAGGCAACAAGTCAAGTGGAGTAATGGGTTTGAAACCATACACCACCTCAAAAGGACACAGCTCCGTGGTAGAATGTACCGCCCTGTTGTAAGCAAACTCTACATGCGGCAAACACTCTTCCCACTCCTTCGAGTTCTTCTTAATCATGGATCTCAACGAGTTGTGACAAGGTTCGATTCACCACCTCGGTTTGACCATCAGTTTGGGGATGACAAGTAGTACTGAACAGTAGCTTTGTCCCTAGCTTTCCCCAAAGTGTCTTCCAGAAGTAGCTCATGAACTTCACATCACGACCAGAAACAATAGTCTTCGGGACTCCATGTAGTCGAACAATCTCCCTGAAAAAAAGGTTAGCAATATGCGACGCATCGTTGCTTTTGTGGCAGGCAATAAAGTGTGACATTTTAGAAAATCTTTCCACTACCACAAAGATAGAATCATGGCCTCTTTTAGTACGCGGCAAACCTAACACAAAATCCATACTAATATCTTCCCAAGGTGTAGTAGGTGCCGGTAACGGAGTATACAAACCGTGAGGCTTCAGCTTGGACTTGGACTTGTTGCAAGTAATGCACCTCTTCACATACCTTTCCACATCCCGCCTCATCTTTGGCCAATAAAAATGATCAGCGAGCATGAGTAGCGTCTTCTCACGCCCAAAGTGACCCATCAAACCTCCGGCATGTGATTCCCGCAATAAGAGCAAACGCACAGACGATTCTGGAACACATAGTTTGTTAGCTCTAAACAAGAACCCATCGTGTATGTGATACTTTTCCCATGCTTTACCCATAACACACAAGCGGTACGGTTCAGCAAAATCATTATCAGTCGCATATAAATCACATAACACCTCTAATCCAGGAATTTTAACATCAAGATGGGTTAATAGCATAGTCTTCCTAGATAGAGCATCAGCAACAATATTATCTTTTCCCTTCTTATGCTTAATAATGTATGGAAAAGACTCAATGAATTCAACCCACTTAGCAAGACACCTATGCAAAGTAGATTGGGCTTTCAGATATTTCAAAGCTTCATGATCAGAATGTATGATAAATTCTTTTGGCCACAAATAATGTTGCCAAACCTCAAGAACTCTAATTAAAGCATACAATTCTTTATCATAGATTGGATAGTTCAACTTAGCACCGAGAAAGTTTCTCGAAAAATATGCAATTGGGCGAACCTCTTGCATCAACACACCACCAATTCCAATACCACTAGCATCACATTCAATCTCAAATTGCTTATTGAAATCAGGAAGTGCAAGCAACGGTGCAGAAGTTAACAATCGTTTCAGTTCATCAAAAGCATGATCTTGGGCAACGCCCCACTCAAAAACAACACCCTTTTTAGTCAATTCATTCAAAGGTGCAACAATAGTAGAAAAATTGGGCACAAAACGGCGATAAAACCCAGCTAGACCATGAAAACTTCTTACTTGACTCACATTCATGGGAGTAGGCCAATTTTGAATAGCTTCAATTTTAGACACATCTACTTCTACTCCATGCTTAGAGACAACATAACCCAGAAATATGACCTTATCTTTGCAAAATGTGCACTTCTCAAGATTACCATAGTGTTGATTAACACGCAACACTTGCAAAACATGTCGAATATGTATAATATGATCAGATTCATTGCGGCTGTAAATTAATATGTCATCAAAATACACAACCACAAACTTGCCAATAAAATCACGCAAAACATGGTTCATCAGTCTCATGAAAGTGCTAGGTGCATTAGTTAAACCAAAAGGCATTACTAACCACTCATATAAACCAAATTTTGTTTTAAAGGCGGTTTTCCACTCATCCCCTTCTTTCATCCTAATTTGATGATAACCACTACGCAAATAATTTTAGTGAAAACAGCAGCACCACTCAATTCATCTAGAATATCCTCTAAACGGGGAATAGGATGACGATATCGAATAGTAATGTTGTTTATCGCTCTACAATCTACGCACATACGCCATGTACCATCTTTCTTAGGAACAAGAATAACAGGAACAACACAAGGACTAAGGCTTATGCGGATATAACCTTTGTCGAGTAGCGCTTGTACTTGCTTCTGTATCTCCTTCGTCTCTTCGGGATTCGTTCTATATGGCGCCCGATTGGGTAGCAAAGCTCCGGGAATCAAGTTGATTTGATGCTCAATACCGCGCAATGGTGGAAGTCCTGCGGGTACCTCGTCCGGAAACACGTCGCCAAATTCCTGCAAAACATTAGAAACACCAAGAGGAAGAGGGGTCATGTCGTTAGAAACCAAAACCATACCCCTGTACAAGAGCACAAGAGGCATGGCTATAGGATCCTCACTAAATTCTCTCATGTCTTCTTTGGTGGCTAATGAGACTAAGGAATTCACTCTCTCACTTTTCGTTATATCACTCACAACATTACAATTCTCTTGCCTATCTAATGAAGCATCCTCCAAGTTGACTTCAACTTTCTGACGAGACTCATTGACAATTTTCTGTGGTGTCATATGCTGTAAATTAATTTTCTTGCCCTTGAACTCCAAGTGATATGTATTAGCACGGCCATTGTGTTGCACAGAACGGTCATAGAGCCAAGGCCGTCCCAATAGTAGGTGACACACCATCATAGGAACGACATCAAAATCAATGTAATCCTTATACGGTCCAATAGCAAACTCAACACGCACCATGTGGTTTACCTTCATCTCACCATTTTCGCTCAACCACTGAATATAGTATGGATGTGGGTGCGGTAGATACTTCAACTTCAGCTTGGTACATAACTCCTTGCTTGCTAAATTGCGGCAACTCCCACCATCAATAATGACCTTGCAAGCCTTGTCAGGACCAACTAAAGCCTTTGTTTGGAACAAATTGCAGCGCTGAGTAGATGCACTAGGCAACACATTAAGAGCACGCTGCGACACAACAATGGTGCGAGCATCGGACGGATATGCATCTTCACCATCGGTGTCATAGTCATCATCTTCTGGAGCATTAGGATCAACATCATCTCCAGTCTCGTATTCATTGTCCTCATTGATAATCATGACTTTGCGGTTATGACAATCTCTCTTGAAGTGACCCTTGCCACCACATGTATGGCAAACCATATCACGGTTACGCGCAGTAGACACATTAGAGCCACTCGTACTTGCAGCAGATTCGGACTTCTTTGTGTTCGACACATTGGAGACCGGCTTACTAGGCGGAGTAGAGTAAGGTGCGGAGCGCGTCGAAGGCGCCGGCGCCGAAGATGGTGCCGCGCGGGGTGTGAAACGCCCACCTCCTGTAGCTCGACCTTTGATCTTTGCTTCGTCAGCCAACTGTGATTCAGCTTCTCTTGCATGATGTAACAATTGATTCATATTGGTGTAGCTGTAGTGACGAACAATGCCTTTGATATCATACTTCAAACCATTGAGAAAACGCTGCATTGTCATCTCGAGAGACTCACGGACACGGCCACGCTGCATGAGCATCTCCATATCCATGTAGTATTCATCCACAGTCTTCACACCTTGTCTCAAAAGAGTCAGCTTATCATATATATTCCGCAAGTAATTTGTAGGCACAAAGCGAGAAGTCATTGCCTCCTTCATGGCACGCCATGTGCGTATAGGCTGCTCACCATCCTCGTCTGGATTACGAACAAAAGCATCCCACTAACGCAAAGCGTAGCCATCAAACTCGGAAGAAGCAAGCTTGATCTTCCGGTCTTCAGTATAATGTGGATGTAAGCTCCACAACTTCTCAATCTTGAGCTCCCAAGTGAGGTATTCTTCAACATCAGCTCCTCCTTCAAACTTGGAGATAGAAAACTTGGGCTTACCCAACCCATCTTCCTCATCTTGTCCACGACCATTGCGGCCAAGTGGAACCCAACCACGAGGACGATGACCACGTGGCGCATCACGAGCATTGTGTGGGTCATCTTGAAGCTCAGGATGTTCGTCATCTTCTTGTTGCTGTTGCGCGGTCAAATTCTCAACAGTCAAACGCAAATCAACAAGACTGCGTTGTACATCCGTCATTTGATCTTGAATTGTAGTGACGGTCACATGAGTAGCATCCAGCTTTTGGGAGATCTCTTCAACCTTCCCATTAAGCACATCGTCCTGAGCGCGGAATTCACGTCGCATCTCATTACGAAGAGCCTCATACTCCCTCCATGTGATGATATCTGCACTCTTGTTTTCCTGGTTAACAAGTCTATGATCACTAGCAGACATGGTTAGTAGATTAGTGCACTAAATCAAAAATATATGGTGGTACTCTCACAACTCACTCAAAACTGATAAGAAAAGGAAATCTTACCGTTCCAAAGTAAATTAGTGTTGCTTACCACTTGTAGTAACAACTAGTGCACGGATGTAGCGAAGCGAATATCAAGGGTAGAAGAACAAATCACACGACAAAGCAGGGTATATGTGGGGATGTAGGTAGGCTACCTATTTGCACCAATAACAAGCTCTAGTGCTGACCGTAGACAACCAATGATAATCACACAAGGCGATATAATGGAGCAATGCAACTATATGTGGGAAAGGTTGCAATACACAAGAGAGACGCTAGCAAAGCTCAACGAGACAGGCACAAGATTGCTCAACTACGGGTGCAGTAAAGTAAACTTAGGCCTTCACTTAATTAAACTAGCACAACACTTTTTCTTTTTGGATTTTTCTTTTTGTAGAACACACGTAGCTATGTAACTCTTTTTGCTTTTTTTTTCAATCTTCTCTTTTTTTTTGATTTTCTGACACAATTCCTTGATAATACGGCCAACAGAAATATGCAAAGCACCGATAACCTAACGAGTAGCCTGTCGAGCGCTAAAACTAGTCTCTTCTGGGGAAGTTCCTAGTCACTTTATATCGAAAGGCTGTGTCTATGGTTGGGAACACGCACACTGTACGCTATGTGGACTCGGAGTAACAAAAACTGACACAATATGATAAACTAGATGATAGAGAAAACACAAACCCTAACAATACTAGATGAAAAGAAAAAGTTACGCAAAAACAATTATGAAAATCAACTAAAACTCGAAATTAGTGCAATCTAAGGCTATGGCAAACCCTAACCCTAACTTTTTATGGCTTTTTCTGGATAGGAAAACACTCAAAACTCAACTATGGGGTGGATTGTGGATGGCTTACCGAGGAAAACTGGAAATCTGATACCAAAATGATAAGGGGTGGCCCGATCTTCTCAGTAAGAAACGGTGGTGATGATGATCACGGGGTGATGGCAGCGGAGAAACACGACGATGAGGTGATTGATAACTTGTATGACGCAACGAGATCTCTCGATTGGTCCATGTCGCCAATGCAACAGCTCTCAACCCTGCAAGATATTCGCAACTCCACACACTTGCGCACATAGCCGCCGACCACGAAGCGGTAAGTTGCAACCATCTAATTCCCAATGGAACAGCAGATCACACAAGACTTTTTTCAGGATCTACACAATATCAAGCAATATGGTGTAGAGATTCAATAGTTTTGCTAGAGCAATCAACTAAGAACTAGGGTTTATCTTAAACGTGGTCTAAAGCAGCTAGGGGGGCGTCCTGGGCACTTATATAGGTGTCCGGGACGAGTTCTGATCGAAAAGATACAAGAATAACCGACCCAGAATAGATTTGGTCGAGACAGACTCGGACGAATCCGGTCTGGAATCCGGTCAACCGGGCCAGGGACCGGGTCGGCCGGTCTGGCGTCCGGTCAACCGGGCGGCAACCGGAAACTTCGCAACCTTCCGGTTTTTGCCCGGTACGATGCATCATATCCGGTTGGCGACCGGTCAACCGGGCCGGGGACCGGGCTGGCCGGTCTGGGGGCCGGTCGGACCGGGTGCTGGACCGGCCTGGACGTCGTCTTCTCCTCTCGCGCATGCCTCCCGCTCCTCCCTCGCGCGACCATGAGATATCTTCATGTCCGGCTCCATGTCCAGCTTCACGTCCATCTTGACGTCCGTCTTCATGTCCAACTGCTCCTCTACTCCTCGTGCGACGCTCGTCTCCTCTTGATACCTGATGATACATAAGTAATAGGACTTAGGCAGTATAAAGTTCTCATCAATCAAAGTACCGTTTAGAAACAAGTTCACCTGTTGTTTAAGTAGCTTCGCACGAGCCCTTGTAATTGGTCCAATCCGAACTTCATCGGACTTGAGCTTCACAGCAGGTTCATCTTCATTTATCAATGACGGAGGTAGTGGTGTAGTAGGGATGTCCTCATCACATGCAGAATCGCAACTCCATCTAGGATATTCCTTCCTTGCATGAAAGCGGTCTGTGATGGACCGACAACATGATCTGCTACCGTATTAAGTCTAATGGTGGCCACTTTCGTGAAAATCTTGAAACTGACATTTAAAAGACAGATGGGTCTATATTGTTGAATCCTTTCTGCCTCATTAACCTTCGGTAACAAGATTACTTCACTAAAATTTAGACGAAATAATTCTAGTTGTCCCATGTGCAAAGCACTGAACAAAGCGACACCTTCCATGTTACCAAAAGTGCTTTAAGAGGTAACTGGAATCTAAAGATCTTCATAGTATGAAATTAACTGAACATTACCTGGAAGGCATGTCTTTATGGAAACAAAATTTTCCTCCTTGGTTTGTTTCAGCCAACTCAAAGGGGAAGAAGATCCTCAAGAAACTAGCCAATGGCATGCTCGTCAGCTACATCAACAGCATTGCCGCCATCCCTGAGGACATATGGACCATCGTGCGCGGTACTGGTACAGACCAAGACATCAAGATCGCGCATAGGAGGAACGATGACCGCAACAACACCGCAATTGTGTTTGCGAGCGCATCATTCCAGCTCCCAATGCCACTTAGGGCAACATTTGATCTCTCATGAACAACATGATGCGTCCAGAGGTATACCGATGAAAATACTCTGATCTACCTCTCCAATCACACACATGGCACATACAATTCTCTTCTTTCTGCAGCTAGTCATGTACTCATGTCATGTGTACCTTACACAGTGGGATGTGTTGGTGAAAGGTGGTGTCGTGAGGGAGGAAGTCCACGTCACCAGCAGTGCAGAAGCTAATGATGTTGTCTGCATTCTGCATGTTAAGGTACCAAACACATCTAGTTTCAGTATCTTCAGGATCCATCGTTTCTAATAGTAATCTGGCATCTCACTCCACTAACTAAAGTATATATGTGCGATTGATCAGAATGCCAGAGAAAACAAGGAAAACATCATGATCCTCCAGAACAGCTACATTGTGTACTCACCCATCAACATCCAACTGATGAACAAGATCATGAGTCCAGGGGATATGGCAGAGAGCAAGGTATCCATCTACCCTACCGGCTTCTCCCTCCTCCCTGCCAGCGAGTCTACCCAGTGTGGCATTGGCCTAGGCGAGGATGGAGAAACTCTTGTAACCGTGGGGTTCCAGATTCTGCTGAAGTTCGCCCGTGCCACTGGCCTATATCCTAGGTCTGTGTCTGCTGCCATCGATCTCATGTCTGCGAACATTGCGACCATCAAAAAGTCCTTGATCAACAGCCAGTCTCATCTAGAATGTAGCAGGTAATATTCTTCCTATTCAAATGTACTAGTACTCACCTGGTACTCAGTAATTTGGTGATGACGACTTCTTGTTTGCACAGGGGGAAAGGGAGGCGCAATGGTAGTGCAAGGATGTAAATCAGTGTCGATAAATTATCAGTTCAGATCAACTACATTTCTCCTAGTGTTACTACAATATTTAATTATATTTCCTTTACTATTTGCAACTTTCATCTAGCAATAAGAACTTGTAATAATGATTTACGAACTGGACCTATGCTATGTTTCTTTTACTATTTGCAACTTTCAGCCTGTAACAAAAACCTGTAATAATGGTTTAAGAACCAGACCTATGTTATGTTATTGTTGTATTATCAACTGCCATGTAACCATACTGTTGCGTTTGCTTGTGAATTTGGTATAATATGGATGCTATTCTGACATTTGCTTTTCGTTTGATGGGTGCTTTATTTAAAACCTTGTTTTGCTTGTTAATTTTCACTGCACAACGATACATTAGGATTTTAAAACACTTCACATATCTTCAGTGCCACATTGAATCCAATAGAACAAACTCAAGTTGTTTTTACCAATTCTGATTTTTGGTAGTCATTGATCCACACTAAGGGCCTATTCGGATTGGTTGTAATATTTGTGTGTCCATCAGTATGCAGAGACAATTACACACAAATATTACCGCCATTCCAAGCAGGCCCTAAGGAAGGACCTAGTTCTGCATTGCAGTACAATCGTACGTTCTGTAATTATTAGTTTAGGATGAGGCTTCATAACTATTTTCTGTTTAGCAGTCAGTGCAGAGTGAAAACATTAAATGGTAGCCTAATGGAAAAAATGAAAAGAAATTTGTCAGTAATATCGTATCGTTTATCACCAGTTCACAACAACAAATTATGCATTCCATGAGAAGCATTTCAGGAGAAACTTATTACAATTTAGTGACATGAGGAAAAACTTATAGTTCACTAATTTAAGAATCTTACGTGGGTCTAAAGGTTAGAACAAGCTAGTTAAAACTAGTACAAAGTCAAGTCAGCCAGTAAAGTAAACAGTCCCTAAAGTAAAACAGCTATAACTGGAAACAAAATAGCAGAAGATAAGTGCAACAGCTTCCCTAACCTCATTATGAACTTTTCATGATCACATTCGCCACACTTATTCATCCCTCATGGTTTTTGGCTTGCTACAGCTTCCAAATAGGATTTGGGCTCTCATCTCGCAGAAATATGAATAATCAAATTAGGCAGGAATCACATTTTTTCCCGATAAGGGAGCATCGCCCCAGCCTCTGCATCAATTGATGCATACGGCTTCTTTTTATTAACCATAAGTACGAGTTCAACAGAATTCAACCATTACAATCATTCAAAAGGTAAAGTTGATACTAAGATCAACCAAAAGAAAACACGGCTTGTAGAAGAGCTATCCATTGGCTAGTCTATTAAGATGCCGCCACCCAGTAGCCTGGAAAAAGCAGTCCTGAGCAACCACCAGCATCTGGTTGCATCTAGTAACCATATCCTACCGCAACTCCAACAGAAGGAGGGAAGTCCATTGTTGACTCCAATGAGCAGCCCGTCGGATAACCTGCTAAAACTTAGTACCAGTATCATTGCGACTTGTCCATAGTGACCAACAAATCACAGAAACGCCAATGCGAATCTTTTGATTATCAATCTTTGGTACTCCATTCAACCAATTACCAAACATATTAGTAACATTGGATGGTGGAGGAATATTATAAGAGAAATAAATGATGCGCCAAATCAGTTTAACAAATGGACACGCAATGAACAAATGGTTGACGGTCTCAGTAGAATCACAAAAACAACATTTATGACACCAATTCCACTTCCGTTTAGCTAGATTATCCTTGGTAAGAAGCACTTTATTACTAAGAAACCACATGAAAATCTTAATTTTTAGTGGAATCTTAATTTTCTATAGATATTTCCTGAGATATACAGTATGCCCATTCATTAAATCAAGATACATAGTCTTGACTGAGAAAATTCCAGAATCAGTGAGTCTCCAAATAAACTTATCAGATTCTGATGTCAAAGTAATTGTCATTAACCGTTGAGAAAGATGTAACCATTGCAACCATTTTTGATCATTGAGCCCTCTTCTAAAAGAAATATTTATAGGCACCGTGTCAAATGCTGTTGATACCAAAACATTTTTGTGTTGCACAATATTATAAAGAGCAGGATATTATTGGGAAAGAGGCAAGTTTCCCATCCAAATATCCTCCCAGAGCCTCACACTTGTCCCATCTCCTATTTTAAAGTACCCTCTCTTAAAGAAGTCATTCTTAACATGCATAAGCCCTTTCTAAAATGGCGAATCTGTTGGTTTAGGTTCAACTTGAGCTAGTGTTTTGTTTTTTAAGTATTTATTAAATAACAGTTGCTGCCACATACCCTTCTCAGATTGGAGTTTAAACAACATTTTGCTAAGTAAACACTTATTCTTTAGTTCAAGTACCTCAATACCAAGCTCCCCTTGATCCTTAGGTCTACAAATAATATTCCATTTGGATAATCTATACTTCTTTTTATTTTCATCAGATTGCCAAAAGAAATTAGATCGATAATAGTGTAGTCTCTTCCGAACTCCAACTGGGATTTCCAAAGAGGAAAGCATAAACATAGGTAAACTCGTGAGTACAGAATTAATCAACACCAACCTATCACCGTACAAGAGCATTTTGCTATGCCAAGAGCCTAACTTAGAAGCAAAACGACACTCAATGGGGTTCCACTCGGCATTTCTTAGAGTTCTATAATGTATAGGGATTCCCGGAAAACCAAAACTGATCTCGGGTGCATATGCACCCTATATGTATAAAACATATTTCAAAAATCAAAAAAAATTAGGGAAAAAATTAACATGTAGAGAGATATGTTCTATGTGTGCGCGTAAAGTTTCACATGAAACTGACAATTTTTGTATCCTGTGTAAAAAAGACAAACAATGATTCGAGAAATAGACTATTTTAGCACAAAAAATTTGTGTTTTTTGCACAGGGCACAAAACATATCGGTTTTTGCTGAAACAACTTTATGAGCACGTAACATGTCAAGGTATACACAAAGAATTTTTGTTTGTATTTTTTAACATTTTTAAATATATTTAACATGCATTTCAAATAAAGGGTGCATATGCACCTGGGTGCAGAAACACCCTGTCCAGGGATTCCCAAATATTTAAAAGGTAAGGATCCAGACTAACACCCAAAGATATTTCTATACTGGTGTTCCATATCTGTAGCCTTTCCAAAACAGAAAATTTCACTCTGATGAATGTTGATTTTTAATTCAAAGATACACAATATCAACTTCATATTGATCGCTTTTGCAATATCATGTTCCAGAAAAAAAAATTGTGTCATCAGCATATTGGAGAATAGAGATTCCACCGTCAATCAAATGTGGTATCAATCCCCTAACTTTTCCATCCTCCTTCGCTCTTGCAATCATAATGGCTAACATATCCGCCACAATATTAAAAACAATTGGAGACAGATGGTCACCTTGCCTCAAACCTTTCTTAGTTTGGAAATTATGCCCAATATAATCATTGACCCTAATTCCCACACTCCCGCCTTGAACATAATGTTTTATCCTATCACACCAAACTGGATCAAAACCTTTCATTCGTAAGCCTGTTGCAGGAATGGCCATTTAACTTTATCGTATGCTTTTTCGAAATCAATTTTAAAA
Organism: Lolium rigidum; assembly: GCF_022539505.1. Classification (NCBI taxonomy): domain Eukaryota; kingdom Viridiplantae; phylum Streptophyta; class Magnoliopsida; order Poales; family Poaceae; genus Lolium; species Lolium rigidum. Next base: position 352,564,142 of record NC_061513.1, on the reverse strand, counting down.
ATCACCCCATCTAGTTTTTTCCTATGCAATTCATGTATAGTCTCATAAAGAACCACCACTCCTTCTAATATGTGTCTCCCTGGAATGAAAGCTGTCTGTGTTGGTCTAATAACTTTTTGTGCTACATCAGAAAACTTGTATGTCACCACTTTAGTAAAAAAATTGAAACTAACATTCAACAAGCAAATCGTCCTATATAGCTAAATTTGTGTCGCATTTTCCTTGTTGGGGAGCAACTTTATAAGTACAAAGTTAAGTTTATACAAAGGCAACCCCCCTTTTTGGAAGCACTCAAATAAAGCCATTAGCTCCAATTTGATCACTTCCCAACATTGCCGGTAAAATTCAGCGGGGAAGCCATCAGGGCCCGGAGATTTGTTATGTTCCATCTGAAAAACAGCCTTACGAACCTCCTCCATCGAGAAGTCAGCAATCGAAAGGCTATTCTCATCCGCGGACAATTGCGGAATATCCTCGATTCTTTCCTCATCCAAAGCAACTGAATTGGGGGCCGGTTCTCCAAACAAATTTTTATAATACTCCGTAATGTAAACTTTTAAATTTTCCTCTCCCGCAATAGTCCCTTCCTCTTGCTCCAATTGATTAATTTTCTTTTTCCTATGTTTACCATTTGCAATGAGGTGAAATTATTTAGTATTGTCCCCCCCTTCTTGAATATATTTGACTTTAGCTCTTTGCGCCATTTCAACTCTTCTTCCCGGCGTAATTTATTTAATTTATCATTACCCAATTTTAACTCCTTTCGCTCATCCGCTGACAGCGGTATAGTTTCTGCTTTGATGTCCAGAGCATCAATGATAAGTAAAAGTCATTATTTTTCTTTTTTGCACCTCCCACATAAATTTTTTGCCCAACCCCTTAAAAATCTCCTCAAATGTCTAATTTTATTATGCCAAGTTTGGATTGGGGTTTTCCCAACATGACCTGCAGCCCATTCGGCTACAATCAAATCATAAAATCATTCTTGTTCAAACCAAGACAATTCGAATGAGAAACACGTCTTATTTCCAATGTATGTCTGGCAACTAGTGTCAATCAGCAACGGTGTATGATCCGATCCAGATCTAGTCAAAGCCTGGACCGATGCCAAAGGAAACTTATGTTCCCATTCTACACTAGAAAGTACTCTATCCAATTTTTCATATGTAGGTGTTGATCTTCTGCTAGCCCATGTATATTGTCTCCCAGACAACATAATCTCTCTTAAATTTAAATTTTCAATGAGTGCATTAAAAATAAACGGCCAACGAGGATTAAAATTATCATTACTTTTATCCTCTGGTCGCCTTAGAATATTAAAATCTCCAGCCAGAAGCATTGGTAAGGTTTTAGAATCACACATCCTAACCAATTTGGAAAGAAACTCATGTTTATGTTTATCTTGTGCCGCCCCATACACCGGCACCAACAACCATTCGAAGCCATCAGATTTAGATTTGACCGACAATTTAACACAAAAATCCCCCATTTCCACTTTATTAACTTTCAAAGTCATGGTGTTAGTACCTACAAGGATCCCCCTGACCTCCCATCTGGTGGCAAGCAAAAACATTCAAAAATCTTACCCGCATAAAGTTTTCTAAGAAAAGGTATTGCAAAATTAGACCGCCCCGTCTCTAACAAAGCTATAAAATCCAGGTCATACTCCCTAATGGATTCTTTAACAAACAAGTGTTTTCCTGGGTCCTTGAATCCCTCACTATTCCACGTAATTCCTCTTAGTTTATGCATTATGATTTCGAAGTCTTAATACTAATATGATTACTCCTCCGCACATTCCTTTTTATCATACGACTTTTTACGCCTTTTCTTTTTCTCTTTGACGACAGGGGGAGTAGCTCGACCTAGTTCATCTCCATCGAAATCCTCCTCATTCTCCAAATCCGCACATAGATTGGAGGCTCTAGATACTACCAAACAAGACGAGACCAAATCATTCTCATTAGGCATTTGATTTTTCTTCTCTAACATAGTTAAAGTACGCGCTTTTTCAGTGTCTAAAATTAACTTAGCTGTAGCAATACTTTCAGAATTTGACTTTCTCAAAGACACTCCCAACGAAGTAGCATGCTCAAGAATTTGATCATCTGAAAATGAGGATAAAGTAGTACGTTGTGTATTAGGCTTAACAATCACAGACATTGCATCACCTTTTTGAGCCACCATCGTCGCCCTCCAATTGTGTTGCATTATAATTTGGTTAGGTTCGTAGTCGTCCACTCGACCGCACCCCCCGAAATGCCTCCTCTTTAATACCACAGAAATCCACAATCTGATCCTTGGATAATATTTTGTTCTTCTCCATTCTCATCCCATGGGTACACATACCCTGTTTATCAAACATACTTCGTTGGGATGAATTATGAACATATGAAATCCGGCATTTTTGGTGCAACATTTACCTTGTCTTGCATAGGAGACATAGGCGAGTTTGATATGTTGATCCACGTCGACTTGATCGACGTGGCCATCTGCATGGTAGTCGCCACACCATGCATACCAGGCTTGGGAAGGTCCGAGCCGCCCACTAGCACACTTGGGCTGCAAGGCGTGGCCGGCAATGGCCTGCTGGTCGTCACCGCCATGTTAGTCGCCCATGTGGCAGCAGGCCTGCTCGTCGCCGCAGCTGGGCCACTTGGCCTGGGCGGAGTGACAGCGGCTTCCATCACCGCACGGCCTGCCCCTGCATGCTTTGGGGAGCGGGAACCATGCACGCCGGTGATCGACGTACCTCGATGTTCACCGCCAGTGGTCGTCGTACGTCGCTCTTCCCCGCCAGTGATCACCGATTGTGGCACATACACCATACCGTGATCATGAACCGGCTCATCTCCACTGAAAACATTCATGACCGCATTAAAAGAATGAAATAAACATTTAGGACTAATACATATTTTATCAAAACCAAAATATGCATCATCATACCTTGGTGCAGAATTGGTTTTCGGTATAAAACTGGACTTATTCTCTAGTCCCCCAACAGATGCATGTTTCATCATGTGCATATCCACAGTTTTAGTATTGGAATTTTGAGGAGATTTAGAGGCCCCTTTATCCTCATTCAACTCCCCATCATTCTTTGTTCTCTTGACATTGCATTCAGGATCCGCACCCCTTGGCTTTTCATGGGTATTAGAATGGGAATCATCATCTCCCCCATCACCAGGAGCCTCTGACATCGAAACATTCATGTTATTCATAACTTTTTCTCCTTCCACCTCAAACCTCAAACGGAAAAACTCTTTTTTTTATTTTCAGATCCCAAGATTCAGGAATGAGGGTAGTATCCAAGCAAGTGATGAGCATACAGAGAACATTATATTGTCTTGTAAAAGATATATCAATGTCCAAAGTTTTACCAAAAACATCGCCAAGCGCCCAAAGAGCTAAATAATCATCAAGAGCTTTCGGTGGTAGGCCACACACCCTCACCCACACATCTTCATGTACCCAAGCCGGCTGAACCTCCTTCTTCCAAACATCAAAAGACAGAATAATGGTTGAATCAGGCACATGAAATCTACCAAAATGCTGCACCCTTACCAACTAATTTTTACTCGGAAAATTTACTTTGAACACCCCTTCTTCCATTTGTTGCACTTCCCACAGATACTGCGGGTCAGGAACTATCCACTGCAAGTGAGTGATCAATTGTTGAACAGAAAGAGAACCACCAGACACCTCCACCCTACCAAGCCTAGTATTCTCCACCCGTGGCCTAATTGAAGAAGATAGAGGGAGTTCCCAAAAAGCCAGGTCCGGATGCCCCATACCATACATCGAAAGCCATGGCCTAGGAGCCCTAAGCAGTGGATACTCCTTTGTAGCATGCTCAGGTCTCTAACAGCAATCACACAGTAGTGCCTCACAATCAGTCAAAAAATGGTCCACCTTCCGACAACGAAAGCAACTAGGCCCTTTCTTCTTTGTAGCTGCGATGAACTCGTCCTCAGTTAAATTATCATTCACAAGATCACTAGTTGCACAACCAGCCACCTGTAATAGAACGTCTTCGGCCCTCTTTGTATTCTACTACTGCGCTTGTCCCATGCCACTATTCCATGTTGGCACCGGCATTGGTCTGACCAACCCTGGCTGTCGCACCACCGTATACACAGGCGGAGCTGTTTGCTTCTGTACGTCTTGCTGACCTGCCGGCTGCAAAAGCTCAGGACATTCAGCCAATTGCCGAGCAAAGGTCTCCGCAGCCTCCGTAACCATCCTCTGCTGAAACTCGAAAAGCCCAGAAGCACTAGCGGCATACCTGCTATTACCATGTCCAACCCGAGAATTCGAAAGATTATTTGCAGGGAAGCGGCGAGCATTGTAGTTACCATTGTATCCATTGTTTCTTTGAGGATCCCCACGGTTTTGAAATCCATGATATTGGCGATTTCCTCCTCCCACAGCCCTGCCTTCCCGCCCCGGCACGAAAAACCCCATCACCAAAAAACCCGTTGGGGTGATCACCGGCCTGCCCAGCATGCCCAGCTTCCGCTCCATCCCCGACGGTACCGTTGGGGCCTCCTTCATGGTAGTTTGGTCCCCTGTGTGGGGACCCCGGACTAGCTGTCCGAAATTCCCTATTATGTATACACTTCATGATCCCATGATCAGTGCGCCGTGAACACATAACCGAACTGATATCAAATTACACCATCCATTACAAAGCGGAATAAGAAAATTACAACATGGTCACATGACCAATACTTACATAATAGCCTCGAAGGGCCTATCTAAACATCAGAGTAGCATCATCACTTCAGCAGCGCAGTACCCGAGTCATCTGCCATAACCCTACAGGCAACTGACTAGGAAGACGTTCCTAGCTCGCATAGACGTCGACAACTCCTTCTTCATCTGTCGAATTTCTTCAAGTCTGGCCAAGTAAATAGCCAGGGACAAAGCCGTGAGTACATTGGAATTGTACTCGCAAACCATCAAGAAAGGTACTTTGCAAGAGTGCAAGATAACAAGTGCTAGTCTAAGATGACAAGAGGGAAGAGCTAATTTCTCTAGTGGAAATAGCATGTGGAAGAGAAATAGTTTCTCTTGTGGATATGGCATGTGAAAGAGAAATAGTTTCTCGTGTGGATATAGCATGTGAAAGAGAAATAGTTTCTCTTATGGATATAGCATGTGAAAGAGAATCAGTTTCTCTTGTGGATATAGCATGTGAAAGAGAATCAGTTTCTCTTGTGGATATAGCATCCCGACATCGCAATTGATGGAGACACTAAAGTGGTACTATGACACCTCTATATCTTTATTGAAGAAGATACTTCAAAAGATAGCTATGGCATATCTATATCTTTATTAAAGAAGAGTTCCTCTACATGAAACATTAGGAAAAAGTTCCCCACTTGGTCTTATTTTTTCACGACCATCTCCATATGGTCGACCCACGCCCTTTTTCCGTACCCTTCCAGTACATCCAACACAACACTTTCTTTGCAAAGCATTTATCAAAACAAAACTCAAGCCCCGGTTAAGTATGGCCATTTCAACTTGTCCATGACCGCAGACGCGGCTATTCGAATAGATTTGACTCTGCAGAGTTTGCACACTTTCCCCACAACTATCCGGATACCTATCGTGTGGGCATCATCCCCGCATAACAACATATGCCACGGCGGATACCCGGACATAACCTTTCGCCCATCTCCACCGGCACGAGTCCTTCCTGCGGGCTTACCCCTTCCCGGCACCCCGGCGAGCATACCTCCTTTTGAGCGTATCTCCGGCGCCATGACAGAAGACCCTCGATAATCGTCCGGCTATCGGTTAAGACAGATGTATTGCCTCCTCCGAGACGCAACCCGGCGTCGGAGGTCGTCGTGACCCTCCCTAGAAAGTTATGAAGGGTGCTCCTGCCAGCTTCAACAAACTACGGCCTAAGCCCCGTCACACACCAGGGTAGTGTGGTTGCGCGATAAAAAGTTGGGACGGCGAACACTTATACACAGTCCTCCTTTGAAAAACATTTCACCCACACTTCCTTTGTTTACCAACAAACCACCATATTTCTCCGAACAACCTTGTTCAAACCTTTGCTCTTCCAAAAACCTTCTCTCGGGTAGAGTTAACTTACCCAAGGTTTTCATAAAACATTTACAATAAGGTAAGCCTTGAGGGGTTCCCATCCTATAGTTTCATGAATGGAACCAAAACATCACCATGGCCGAGATGAAGGTCATCACGCCCCTGAGGGGATGTGTGTGTGTGGCATAAAGAGGATCATACTTGCTTAAGGTAAGCATGTATAATGAGAACCTAAGAGGAAACATACTTTCAGATTTGTGGTTCCATCTATACAATTTAGATAGTGGAGTATCCCTATCCAACATACTCTCCAATATGGTACAAAGGCATACCTCTCTCGTTTTGTGAATACACCAAAATTATGACATTGATACCTCTAAACTACAAAAGTGGTGGGTGTGGTGTAAGTTACTATCTTGTGATGGAACATGCTCATGTTGAGCATACAAGATAACCAAGTGGAATAGCACGGCTTTGATACCATGCATCCCATAATCACAAAGACAATAGTGGAGTATCACCACTAGGGAGTACCCCACTTACAATCACACATAGATGACATAAATAGAGAGAATAACACACATAGAATTAAGGTGCTTTGGACATCAACAAATAACATCCAACTAGACACCAAGTCAGAGATCAAAAGATGGCTTGCCTTGGCTTATTTGTCCCTGGACTTCTTCAACTCCATCAATATAAGAATCCCAACAATCATAAATAAAATCCTCGTCCGATTCCACTTCTTCTTCTTCTCCGGAATTGTTCGCATCTATCGCCGGAAAATAAAGAAAAGAACACAATCAATCACATTGCACCAACAAAACAAACATACAACAACCATAAATTAACCATTCAATGAAGAGCTACCATACAAAGGACTTATAGATACCACAAACAACTTAAAGAGAACCCATGTTAGTTACCTAGTAAAGGTATGAGAGTATCACAACTTAGCAATTGCCTCTCTCGGTTATCACCATGGTATAAACCAAACATCCCCTAGTAGATAACATCATAAAGGGGACAAGAGCATTAATTTGACATCAAATACATTCACAAAACATTTTCAAACATTTTTGGAAAAGTAGAAAACAGTTTTCCTAACTTAATTTGCTCACATAACACAACATCCAAAATAGGAAGCAAACCATATTCCACATCATTTGAAAACTTAAGCAAAACAATAGGGCTAATGTTAAGTTGCAGAGGTTTTGTTTTTGCAAGCATAAAACAAAGGTTGCCCATTTCTAATAAAAAGAGTTGGTCAAGGGTTTTTAATAAACCAACAAGTTTTGGTCCAACAATGCATGTCACACATATACCTTACTAACAGTAACAAATATGAATGAACAGAGACTAATAATATTTTTCCTAGATGGCCAGTACTAATACAAGACTAACCCAATTGGAATCACCCAAAAATATTAAACCTACAATTTTAGGAATTTATTTGAATCTAACTGTACAGAAAACAAGATCTGTAAGCCATAAATCGTAGAAAAATCCTAAAAATATGAGACCACTGGCATTTGAAAGATATTTAAACAGAGATGCATACACAATTGGATTTGGGTTCAAACTGTTTCTGAAACTCTCACAAATGGATTGACAAGATTACTGTATGTTTATACCATTTGCTTTACCTCTGGATTTACAAAACAGATAAATGCTTGAAACTTGTTTGAGAAGATTAGGATAACAACCAGTAGTCCTATCGAATTGGAATCTCTCAATTAGGTTCAAAAATGAATTTTTGGTGATTTAAAAGCTAACAGCCATGTCTGCAGAACACACAGAAGAAGTTTAATTCACCAAGAATCGTACATAAAACATAAAATATGAGGTTAGCTGCATCTGAATGGTATTGAAAAGCTGGTTCTTACCCAATTTGTTTCACTCGCAAATTCGTTACCAAGCTCCTGGTTTAATTCGACAAAGTCAGATCTGACCAGATCTTGATCTGTGAACGATTTCAGTTTCATGAGGTCATTCGAAGTGAAACCAACGCTAAAATGAAGGTACTGAAGAGGGCTTTCACCCGCAGTTGAGTTTGCTCAAAAAGGTTTTGTAAAACGGAACAAACCTAACAAACAATGATTCTGCATGTTTAGAGAACTTTATTTCCGGAGGAGAGTCAGTAACGAATTTGAGGATGAGACCAACGCCAAGTTGTAGATATTTTCAATATCTAACTGTGGAACTTTGAATCACTCGATTTGGATCTGCACACGAGTTTTGGCGGATTTTACAAGATCGTACCAGAATCTGAAACAGCAAGATTACAGAAATTACTGCAAGGTTTTGGACGAACTTTGATCAAAAGCTTCAGATCTGAGGATTTCTGAACCTTCTCCATGCTTGGACCAACATACACCTACATCAAGATCCAATATTGTGAGTGGGGAAAAGAGAAAGAGAGCTAGATTCATCAAGGGTTAGGGGAGAAGAGAGTGAGAGGGATGCTCTCATGGTGAGGATGAGCTTGAGGGAGGGGGGGGGGGGGAGCTGCATCTTGGTGAGCTTTCCATGGCCATGGCCGGCCATGGAGCTTAGGAGGAGCAGCAGCTCGTGGTGGAGGGCAGGAGGAGAGTGTGCGGGAGTGGAGTCTGAGAAGAAATGAAGCAAAGGGGAGGAGTGGCCGGCCAAGGGCCAATTTATAGAGGGAGAGGGGTGGCTGCCTCCTTTTTGATTGGCTATGGTGGGTGGCTGCCCATTTAATGATTTGGTTAGGTGGGAGGGCAAGGCTTGTAAGAGAAGAATGTGGGGATGAAGAAATTTCAGCTCATGCATGCCAAGAGTTTGGCATGGCCGGCTACTTCTTGATATACAAGAGGATAAGCAAAGTGCAATGCCATTTCATGCATGTCGGCCAAGTTGAGTGTTGAGGGTGATTAGCCAAAAGTGGCTTGGTGATGTACTCAAATTTGGGAGAGAGGTGATAATAAACATTGGTGCCTATGTTGAAGAATAAATTACTTTGATCAAATTGTCAAATTGGCCAAGAGATGATGGTGGTGATGGTGGTTTAGACAATGGTAGAGCAAGGCTAAGAGAGATGGTGAGTGAAGTAACCATATACTCACAAGGATGAATATGGTGACACAAATATTCAATTCATGAGGTCAAGGTGATGATGGAAAAGAATAGAGAATTGAGATGAGTATGATGGACTATAAGTTGCTCTTCAAATAAGAGGTCAATTGGGAGTGGTTTGAAATACTCTCTGAGTCTAGGGTTTAGTTGAAGGGATCCCAATAGAAAGTATTAAGAGATCATCTACTTGATCAAGAATTGGAGGATGAAGGAACATTATGGGGTAGATCAGAGATGTACACAAGATGTTCAAGAGTTGTCATTTGAAATAGAACTTATCTGAAAAGTATTTAAAACACCTCAATTGTCTAGGGACAATTGGGAATGAACTCAAGTGGAATGGAATTTTAAAATGTTGAAATGAAACTAGTTGGAACATAGGAGTTCAAAATATTCTACTTACTTTCTCAAGTAAGGTAGAGTTTTTCTCAAATGTAAAATAAGCAAGAGGAAAACAAGGAATGATATAAGTACCATAAACAAGCCTTTTGTTAAAAAGAAGGCAAGATAGAAAATAATGTTTTATAAATCAGTACTTGGTAGAAATGGGATGAGAAACAAAACCCATTTCAGTTCTTTGTTTTGTTTGAAGAAATTTCTTGAAAATATTTAATAAAACTAGAAGTAGTTTTGTGATCAAAACTAGAGAAGGAAAACAATAGGGTTTTTGAGGAGGAAAAACTAATTTAGGGAGGAGTGTTCTCAAGGGTAGATGATGGCTACAAAATGTACCCATCATTCCCACTCTTGGTTTTGTGAAGATAAACTTGGATGAAAACAAACACAAGAGGTAAAAGAGGAAGAAGTGATCTGGTGTTGGAACATGGGATAGGATACCAGATCAAGTTGAATATATGAGTTGCAAGGATTGACTGAGACATGCAGGACGTGGAGGTTGAAGAGAGTGTTGCATAGATGAGATCCATGTATTGAGGCTACCAATAACAGTTGTGGTTGCTTAGATATTAACTACCAAAGTCTAGACATTTTAAGCCTGTCAACACAGATGGTCGACACGGCCTCAAAACCAACAAGGATGAGTGGGTATAAGAGAGGGATGTAGCTAGGGGTAGACGATCCCAAGTTTTGAATTAAGGATGATTGAGCTATCTTGTACCAAAAAGAGGGAAAAAAAACAAGATGGCACACTCATGTGGTCACCAGGAGAGAGGTTTGATGTAGTAAGAAGGAAAACAATTCTTTCTAAGCCACACATGTGTTTTATTTGGTGAGTTACTTGTTTAACCACTAGGGGTGTTTTTCTATGAGGTAGCTCAAGACAAAACTCAACAAGCAAATCAAGACAATTCATCTACCAACAGATCAAGGCAATTCATCTTAACAGATAGATCAAGGCAATTCATCTTAATTAGTCTATAGAAAAAGTTTTTGTTCCCCCTAATTTTTGCATTAAGGACAAATAAACAAGGTTGCAAAAGTGGGGCGTTACAGACTCTTCCACCCTTAAAATAATCTTGTCCCGAGATTACTGAGCGCAGAACTAGAGGGGTTGTAAAGCTTAACGAAAGTTAGACTCCATTCTACTGTCGGCGTGCCGTTGCTGAGAGGGTCGCAACTTCAGCTTCTGAGAGACATGATAGATTTCTTCCGAGGGCAAGCTTCGTGAAGGGTTGACTGCTCCATGAAGGTGTTGGATCTGTAGCTTCTTCACGATCCTGGCGGAGGTTCAAGACTGTGGGAGGGTTAGTGCACCCAACGGTGCTTGAGCAGGGCTGAAAACTTTTTAGGGTTAGCTTGATTTTAGTGGAAGACGAACCCTTAAGATTGTTCAGCGGGGTTCCTGAAATCATAGAGCCTCAGCCACGGGTCTTGTCGGGCGCTTTTTGGAGAAGTCATTGATCTCTCGTCTTGAGTCAACACCTTCAGATGGTGTTGTGTAGTCCACGGCTTCAAGAGGGGTTAGTGCATCCTACGTTTCCAACGGTGTGTTAGAAAGGTTTAAAATGTTAGGGTTAGCTCCAACTTTTAGTGAAAGACGAAGTCTTCCACCCTTAAGATTTTTCATCGTGCTTTTGGAAAAACTCAGAGCTTCTTCCTTGTAGTTCTTGTCTGGGGCTTCTGAAGAAGTTGTCGACCTTCCGTACTTAGTTCAATAATCTTCAGGGGTGACGTGCCGACCACAACTTCAAGATGCACTCACGGTGTTAACTCAACCATATGGGACGCGCGGCAAGTTAGTAAGTTGATGAAACACTTGGTTGGTATCCACATGAAGCAGCAAAAAAAAGTTCGTCGAAGACAATCTTCAGTTTGAGGGTCGGTGTTGACCAGTTAGGAAGTGAGCGGGTAAGTTACACCTAATCTTGATTCTTGAGGTATCTTCATGAGCTTCACTTGACGAGGAGCAGATGAACCATGTAATGTAGCTTGGCTTTGACGCTATTGTTCGCTCAGCTTGTTAGACGGTGTGTTAGAGGGTGGTTTCAAGAAGATATCCTCGAGGTTAGCGCGATTACTCCGAGGTTAGACCAAGTTAGTATGTCTTCTCGCAGAGGTGTAGTTACTCTTGAAGGTAGGGGCTTCTGCTTTCCTGGCGTAGTAGAGATGCTTCAGCTGATCTTGAAAGTAGTTAGCGTAGATAGGGGTCGCAGGTTAGGTTTTTCTGATGGTTGAAAAACAACTACTAACGGGTTAGAGTTAGAGAATTCCGTAAACCTATCCAACTAACCAGCAGTTAGCAAAACATCGGCCAGGTAGGTGAGGGTGAAAACATCTTAGAGAGGCTTCCTACGCTGGGTTATCACACTAAGAATGTTTTTAGACCTAAATAGCAAGACAAACATACACACAACAAACAGATACAAACACTCAAGGCAGCACACTATGGAACTACAAGCAATCATCATACCAACCATGATACTCTAAGTACACAAAAATTCCAATTGCGCGGGGGTAGCTCAATCGAAGCGATTGAGTTTGTCCTATCCATCCTATTGGATTTGGGGCTGGTCACATATGTTGGCGTCTTCATCTTGTTGGCATCGTCTTCAATAAGGAACCTTGTAATCCTTGGTGGTGAAGGGGCCGGGTGTTGAGTCGTTGATGTTGAGGCGGAGGAGAAAAGCGTGTAGAACTTCTAGTCTCGACATCTCGGAAACATGAGGTCTTCGAAGAGGTAGCTGTTGAGGTGCTCCCGAAGTCGAGATCTTCTCGTGACTGGCCTAAAAATTACTAGTCAAGAAACTGAGGACTTGACCCCTGACGACTGCAAAAAGTGCAAGCACATGGAGGAACAAGGTCAGATCTTTGACATACTTTGGTGAAAACCAAAGACATGATGTTATCATCCCTACATGAGCACGAATAAGTCGGCATCCAACCTTCAATAGCTGCTGTTGGAGATACGTGAGACTTCATAAAAGGTTGATCCATCTTCGACTTCGAGTCTCCAGTCTGAGTCGGGGACATCGTCCAATATGTAGGTTTGAAGTGGATGAGACAATAGAGAAAGAATTTTCAAACCTTTCTATAAAGCGGAGAGATAAGAATTTAGAAGTTTTGACTAAATAAGAGGAGTAGAAGCTATACTTCCGATTAAAGAAACAATTTGTTTCATAAATAGTTTTTCCCAAGTAATTGTTTTCCTAACTAACGTCCATGCTAACTAAGGTCTCCTAAAGTCAGGATAGCTCTGATACCAGCTCTGTGGGGACCCCGGACTAGCTGTCCGAAATTCCCTGTTATGTATACAATTCACGATCCCATGATCAGTGCGCCGTGAACACATAACCGAACTGATATCAAATTACACCATCCATTACAAAGCGGAATAAGAAAATTACAACATGGTCACATGACCAATACTTACATAATAGCCTCGAAGGGCCTATCTAAACATCAGAGTAGCATCATCACTTCAGCAGCGCACTACCCGAGTTATCTGCCATAACCCTACAGGCAACTGACTGGGAAGACGTTCCTAGCTCGCATAGAAGTCGACAACTCCTTCTTCATCTGTCGAATTTCTTCAAGTCTAGCCAAGTAAATAGCCAGGGACAAAGCCGTGAGTACATTGGAATGGTACTCGCAAACCATCAAGAAAGGTACTTTGTAAGAGTGCAAGATAACAAGTGCTAGTCTAAGATGACAAGAGGGAAGAGCTAATTTCTCTAGTGGAAATAACATGTGGAAGAGAAATAGTTTCTCTTGTGGATATGGCATGTCAAAGAGAAATAGTTTCTCGTGTGGATATAGCATGTGAAAGAGAAATAGTTTCTCTTATGGATATAGCATGTGAAAGAGAATCAGTTTCTCTTGTGGATATACCATGTGAAAGAGAATCAGTTTCTCTTGTGGATATAGCAGGTGAAAGAGAATCAGTTTCTCTTGTGGATATAGCATGTGAAAGAGAATCAGTTTCTCTTGTGGATATAGCATCCCGATATCGCAATTGATGGAGACACTAAAGTGGTACTATGACACCTCTATATCTTTATTGAAGAAGATACTTCAAAAGATAGCTATGGCATATCTTATTAAAGAAGAGTTCCTCTACATGAAACATTAGGAAAAAGTTCCCCACTTGGTCTTATTTTTTCACGACCATCTCCATATGGTCGACCCACTCCCTTTTTCAGTACCCTTCCGGTACATCCAACACAACACTTTCTTTGCAAAGCATTTATCAAAACAAAACTCAAGCCCCGGTTAAGTATGGCCATTTCAACTTGTCCATGACCGCGGACGCGGCTATTCGAATAGATTTGACTCTGCAGAGTTTGCACACTTTCCCCACAACTATCCGGATACCTATCGTGTGGGCATCATCCCCGCATAACAACATATGCCACGACGGATACCCGGACATAACCTTTCGCCCATCTCCACTGGCACGAGTCCTTCCCTACGGGCTTACCCCTTCCCGGCACCCCGGCAGCATACCTCCTTTTGAGCGTATCTCCGGCGCCATAATAGAAGACCCTCAGTAATCGTCCGGCTATCAGTTAAGATAGTGTATTGCCTCCTCCAGAGCGCAACCCGGCGTCGGAGGTCGTCGTGACCCTCCCTAGAAAGTTATGAAGGGTGCTCCTGCCAGCTTCAACAAACTACGGGATAAGCCCCGTCCCACACCAGGGTAGTGTGGTTGCGCGATAAAAAGTTGGGATGGCGAACACTTATACGCAGTGCTCCTTTGAAAAACATTTCACCCACACTTCCTTTGTTTACCAACAAACCACCATATTTCTCCGAACAACCTTGTTCAAACCTTTGCTCTTCCAAAAACCTTCTCTCGGGTAGAGTTAACTTACCCAAGGTTTTCATAAAACATTTACAATAAGGTAAGCCTTGAGGGGTTCCCATCCTATAGTTTCATGAATGGAACTAAAACATCACCATGGCCGAGATGAAGGTCATCACGCTCCTGAGGGGATGTGTGTGTGGCATAAAGAGGATCATACTTGCTTAAGGTAAGCATGTATAATGACAACCTAAGAGGAAACATACTTTCAGATTTGTAGTTCCATCTATACAATTTAGATAGTGGAGTATTGATGTCTACGGGTGCTTCTATTCTTGTAGACAGTGTTGGGCCTCCAAGAGCAGAGGTTTGTAGAACAGCAGCAGTTTTCCCTTAAGTGGATCACCCAAGGTTTATCGAACTCAGGGAGGAAGAGGTTAAAGATATCCCTCTCATGCAACCCTGCAACCACAAAGCAAGAAGTCTCTTGTGTCCCCAACACACCTAATAGGTGCACTAGTTCGGCGAAGAGATAGTGAAATACAGGTGGTATAAATAAGTACGAGCAGTAGCAACGGTGCCAGAAAATAACTTGCTGGCGTGTAGTTGATGGTGGTAGTATTGCAGCAGTAGTAACACGATAAAACGAGTAAACAAGCAGCGATAGCGATATTTAGGAACAAGGCCTAGGGAATAGACTTTCACTAGTGGACACTCTCAACTTTGATCACATAATAGAATAGATAAATGCATACTCTACACTCTTGTTGGATGATGAACACATTGCGTAGGATTACACGAACCCTCAATGCCGGAGTTAACAAGCTCCACAATTCAATGTTCATATTTAAATAACCTTAGAGTGCATGAAAGATCAATTCGACTAAACCAAGTACTAACATAGTATGCACACTGTCACCTTCACACTATGTAGGAGGAATAGATCACATCAATACTATCATAGCAATAGTTAACTTCACAATCTACAAGAGATCATGATCATAGCATACGCCAAGTACTAACACGGATGCACACACTGTCACCATTACACCGTGTAGGAGGAATAAAACTACTTTAATAACATTGCTAGAGTAGCACATAGATAAATTGTGATACAAAACACATTGCAATCATAAAGAGATATAAATAAGCACTTCACTACGCCATTCATAACAGTGAGTATGTATTCTCGTGAAATATAGCCTAAGAGACCCACACGGTGCACACACTTGTCACCTTTACACACGTGGGACAAGGAGTCTCCGGAGATCACATAAGTAAAACTCACTTGACTAGCACAATGACATCTAGATTACAAGCATCATCATATGAATCTCAATCATGTAAGGCAGCTCATGAGATTATTGTATTGAAGTACATAGGAGAGAGATGAACCACATAGCTACCGGTACAGCCCCGAGCCTCGATGGAGAACTACTCCCTCCTCATGGGAGCAGCAGCGGTGATGAAGATGGCGGTGGAGATGGCAGCGGTGTCGATGGAGAAGCCTTCCGGGTGCACTTCCCCGCTCCGGCAGGGTGCCGGAACAGAGACTCCTGTCCCCCAGATCTTGGCTTCGCGATGGCGGCGGCTCTGGAAGGTTTCTGTGGGTTTCGTCCTTCGTAATAGGGTTTTCGCGATGGAGGCTTTAAATAGGCGGAAGGGCAGCATCAGAGGGTCGAAGAGGCGGCGGCACCATAGGCTGGCGCGGCCAGGGCCCAGGCCGCGCCACCCTATCATCTGGGGCCCACAGGGCCCCCTGCGCGGCTCTCGGGTGTTCCGGATGCTTCCGGTGAAAATAGGAACCTGGGTCTTGATTTCGTCCGATTCCGAGAATATTTCGTTACTAGGATTTCCGAAACCAAAAACAGCAGAAAACAGGAACGGCACTTCGGCATCTTGTTAATAGGTTAGTTCCAGAAAATGCACGAATATGACATAAAGTGTGCATAAAACATGTAGATATCATCAATAATGTGGCATGGAACATAAGAAATTATCGATACGTCAGAGACGTATCAAGTATCACTATCCAACATACTCTCCAATATGGTACAAAGGCATACCTCTCTCATTTTGAGAATACACCAAGATTATGACATTGATACCTCTAAACTACAAAAGTGGTGGGTGTGGTGTAAGTTACTATCTTGAGATGGAACATGCTCATGTTGAGCATACGAGATAACCAAGTGGAATAGCACGGCTTTGATACCATGCATCCCATAATCACAAAGACAATAGTGGAGTATCACCACTAGGGAGTACCCCACTTGCAATCACACATAGATGACATAAATAGAGAGAATAACACACATAGAATTAAGGTGCTTTGGACATCAACAAATGACATCCACCTAGACACCAAGTCAGAGATCAAAAGATGGCTTGCCTTGGCTTATTTGTCCATGGACTTCTTCAACTCCATCAATATAAGAATCCCAACAATCATAACTAAAATCCTCATCCGATTCCACTTCTTCTTCTTCTCCGGAATTGTTCGCATCTATCGCCGAAAAAAAGAAAAGAACACAATCAATCACATTGCACCAACAAAACAAACATACAACAACCATAAATTAACCATTCAATAAAGAGCTACCATACAAAGGACTTATAGATACCACAAACAACTTAAAGAGAACCCATGTTATTTACCTAGTAAAGGTATGAGAGTATCACAACTTAGCAATTGCCTCTCTCGGTTATCACCATGGTATAAACCAAACATCCCCTGGTAGATAACATCATAAAGGGGACAAGAGCATTAGTTTGACATCAAATACATTCACAGAACATTTTCAAACATTTTTGGAAAAGTAGAAAACAGTTTTCCTAACTTAATTTGCTCACATACCACAACATCCAAAATAGGAAGCAAACCATATTCCACATCATTTGAAAACTTAAGAAAAACAATAGGGCTAGTGTTAAGTTGCAGAGGTTTTGTTTTGCAAGCATAAAACAAAGGTTGCCCATTTCTAATAAAAGGAGTTGGTCAAGGGTTTTTAATAAACCAACAAGTTTTGGTCCAACAATGCATGTCACACATATACCTTCTAACAGTAACAAATATGCATGAACAGAGACTAACAATATTTTTCCTAGATGGCCGGTACTAATACAAGACTAACCCAATTGGAATCACCCAAAAATATTAAACCTACAATTTTAGGAATTTCTTTGAATCTGACTGTACAGAAAACAAGATCTGTAAGCCATAAATCGTAGAAAAATCCCAAAAATATGAGACCACAGGCATTTGAAAGATATTTAAACAGAGATGCATACACAATTTGATTTGGGTTCAAATTGTTTCTGAAACTCTCACAAATGGATTGACAAGATTACTGCATGTCTATACCATTTGCTTTACCTCTGGATTTACAAAATAAATAAATGCTTTAAACTTGCTTGAGAAGATTAAGAAAACATCCAGTAGTCCTATCGAATTGGAATCACTCAATTAGGTTCAAAAATGGATTTTTGGTGATTTAAAAGCTAACAGCCATGTCTGCAGAACACACAGAACAAGTTTAATTCACCAAGAACCGTACATAAAACATAAAAATATGAGGTTAGCTGAATCTGAAAGGTATTGAAAATATGGTTCTTACCCAATTTTTTTCACTCGCAAATTCGTTACCAAGCTCCTGGTTTAATTCGACAAAGTCAGATCAGACCAGATCTTGATCTGTGAACCATTTCAGTTTCAGGAGGTAATTCGAAGTGAAACCAACGCTAAAATGAAGGTACTGAAGAGGGCTTTCACCCACAGTTGAGTTTGCTCAAAAAGGTTTTGTAAAACGGAAAAAATATAACAAACAGTGATTCTGCATGTTTAGAGAACTTTATTTACCTAGGAGAGTCAGTAACGAATTTGAGGATGAGACCAACGCCAAGTTGTAGAACTTTTCAATATATAACTGTGGAACTTTGAATCACTCGATTTGGATCTGCACACGAGTTTTGGCGGATTTTACAAGATCGTACCAGAATCTGAAACAGCAAGATTACAGAAATTACTGCAAGGTTTTGGACGAACTTTGATCAAGAGCTTCAGATCTGAGGATTGCTGAACCTTCTCCATGCTTGGACCAACATGTACCTGCATCAAGATCCAATCTTGTGAGAGGGTAAAAGAGAAAGAGAGCTGGATTCATCAAGGGTTAGGGGAGAAGAGAGTGAGAGGGATGCTCTCATGGTGAGGATGAGCTTGAGGGAGGGGGGGAGCTGCATCTTGGTGAGCTTTCCATGGCCATGGCCGGCCATGGAGCTTAGGAGGAGCAGCAGCTCGTGGTGGAGGGCAGGAGGAGAGTGTGAGGGAGTGGAGTGTGAGAAGAAATGAAGCAAAGGGGAGGAGTGGCCGGCCAAGGGCCAATTTATAGAGGGAGAGGGGTGGCTGCCTCCTTTTTAATTGGCTATGGTGGGTGGCTGCCCATTTAATGATTTGGTTAGGTGGGAGGGCAAGGCTTGTAAGAGAAGAATGTGGGGATGAAGAAATTTCAGCTCATGCATGCCAAGAGTTTGGCATGGCCGGCTACTTCTTGATATTACAAGAGGACAAGCAAAGTGCAATGCCATTTCATGCACGTCGGCCAAGTTGAGTGTTGAGGGTGCTTAGCCAAAAGTGGCTTGGTGATGTACTCAAATTTGGGAGAGAGGTGATAATAAACATTGGTGCCTATGTTGAAGAATAAAGTACTTTGATCAAATTGTCAAATTGGCCAAGAGATGATGGTGGTGATGGTGGTTTAGACAATGGTAGAGCAAGGCTAAGAGAGATGGTGAGTGAAGTAACCATATATTCACAAGGATGAATATGGTGACACAAATATTTAATTCATGAGGTCAAGGTGATGATGGAAAAGAATAGAGAATTGAGATGAGTATGATGGACTATAAGTTGCTCTTCAAATAAGAGGTCAATTGGGAGTGGTTTGAAATACTCTACGAGTCTAGGAGTTTAGTTGAAGGGAGCCCAATAGAAAGTATCAAGAGATCATCTACTTGATCAAGAATTGGAGGATGAAGGAACATTATGGGGTAGATCAGAGATGTACACAAGATGTTCAAGAGTTGTCATTTGAAATAGAACTTATCTGAAAAGTATTTAAAACACCTCAATTGTCTAGGGACAATTGGGAATGAACTCAAGTGGAATGGAATTTTAAAATGTTGAAATGAAACTAGTTGGAACATAGGAGTTCAAAATATTCTACTTACTTTCTCAAGTAAGGTAGAGTTTTTCTCAAATGTAAAATAAGCAAGAGGAAAACAAGGAATGATATAAGTACCATAAACAAGCCTTTTGTTAAAAAGAAGGCAAGATAGAAAATAATGTTTTAGAAATCAGTACTTGGTAGAAATGGGATGAGAAACAAAACCCATTTTAGTTCTTTGTTTTGTTTGAAGAAATTTCTTGAAAATATTTAATAAAACTAGAAGTAGTTTTGTGATCAAAACTAGAGAAGGAAAACAATAGGGTTTTTGAGGAGGAAAAACTAATTTAGGGAGGAGTGTTCTCAAGGGTAGATGATGGCTACAAAATGTACCCATCATTCCCACTCTTGGTTTTGTGAAGATAAACTTGGATGAAAACAAAAACAAGAGGTAAAAGAGGAAGAAGTGATCTGGTGCTGGAACATGGGATAGGATACCAAATCAAGTTGAATATATGAGTTGCAAGCATTGACTGAGACATGCAGGACGTGGAGGTTGAAGAGGGTGTTGCATAGATGAGATCCGTGTATTGATGCTACCAATAACAGTTGTGGTTGCTTAGATATTAACTGCCAAAGTCTGGACATTTTAAGCCTGTCAACACAGATGGTCGACATGGCCTCAAAACCAACAAGGATGAGTGGGTATAAGAGAGGGATGTAGCTAGGGGTAGACGATCCCAAGTTTTGAATTAAGGATGATTGAGCTATCTTGTACCACAAAGAGAAAAAAAAACAAGATGGCACACTCATGTTGTCACCAGGAGAGAGGTTTGATGTAGTAAGAAGGAGAACAATTCTTCCTAAGCCACACATGTGTTTTATTTGGTGAGTTACTTGTTTAACCACTAGGGGTGTTTTTCTATGAGGTAGCTCAAGAGAAAACTCAACAAGCAAATCAAGACAATTCATCTACCAACAGATCAAGGCAATTCATCTTAACAGACATATCAAGGCAATTCATCTTAATTAGTCTATAGAAATTTTTTTTGTTCCCCCTAATTTTTGCATTAAGGACAAATAAACAAGGTTGCAAAAGTGGGGCGTTACACCCTGCCTCCAGCGAATCCATCATACCAACCCCCGCCGCCACATCTCTGCGATCCCCGGCCTCAATTTGGAAATCCTCCTCGGTTAGCCATGGCGAGCACCGTTGGAGCGACAGTAGGCGGCAGTGTACGAGCCAGCGGCTCGTGAAATGTGTGGAACCCTAGACGATACGTAACACCTCGAGCAAATTGAGGGATACATATCCTCCTTGTTTCATAAACTTTCAGATCCTGGCCCATACTGCCATTCGGATCAACATAAGACACATCCATCGCATTACCTGAGCCCATGTAACATCTCAAATTTCAAATAAAGGAAGAAGAACAATTCCAATTATCCAAATTTCAGAACCAACAAAAACTTTTACTTTGCATATAGTACCCTGCATAGGACTTGTGCATTTTGAGTGATATGCCATGATGTTTGTTACTTAGTGTATGTGATGAACTCCAAAACCCTAAAGTGATCAAGTGATCATCATAAATCAAACCCATCAAAAAGAGAAAGAAATCAAATATCATAAAACCCTAAAAACCCTAACACAAGGTCTATGCCATTTTTGTAAATTTGATCCTAGACCCATCTGATCTTCACCAATAGTTGTGTTATGTTATTATAGAGTAATTACAACTTTGGGAATCAAAGATTTACCTTTCAAACCAATTTTCAAATTGGAAATCATGATCACATGAGATAATGGTCATTTCTGACTTTTATAGTCTGGTCACCACTTTGAGCCTCTCGATTTCAAAATTTCTAAACCAAACAAATTCAAGTATTTGCATGTCATCCAAGTACTCAACAAGGTGAACAACTTCTGTAAAGACCATCACCCCAAATTCATCTTGGATCACAAGTTAGAAGCAAGCAAAGAGGAGACTTTGAAACATTTGGAAGATCCCCAATTTCTAAAATGTGATCAAACCAGGCCATCCCTTGACCCCCATACACTCTAGCCATGACCAGTGATCACTCCTACACCTAACCCAAGCAAGAGCACGCCATGGACACGACCAGATCATGGCCAGCCATGGCCATGCCGGCCACGTTCCACCTCGACGCCCACCTCTCTCTCTCTGCTGCTCCAGCCCGAGCCACCTTGCCAAACACGTCGCCCATGATCTCAGGAGATCGCCCGTACCCGCCGTTGAACGAGAGGACGACGACACGACTCGGACAAAGCGCGCCCAGGACGCTCCAGGTACGCCGCCAACGGCATGGCGACGTCACCGGTGCACGGACGCGCGCGACACGGGCACGCGTCGATCGCCGTACCCCGCCGTACCCCGACCACCTCCGCGCGCCACGGTACTCTCCTCGCCACGCGGAGCCCGCCGGACATGCTCGCGTCACCCCCTAGCGCCTACCGCCGCCGGAGAGGAAGCTTCCTTCCGCCACGGCCGCGACGATGCGCGCACGGCCCCGACCACCGTACGCCTCGCATTAACTCGCCATGGACGCTCGCGGATTCGCCGTACCCCCCCGATCGTCGCTGCGTCACCACCTAGCTCTCTAGCTCGTCGGAGACGCCGCGCCCACGACGACCCGCACCATGCCCCGCAGCACCTCCTCCCGCCTATAAATAGAGCACTCCCCGGACCAAACCGAGCACACCACCACCCTCCCCTCTTCTTCCTCGACCTCCCCAGCACCTCGCCATGCTCGATTAGCCACTGCCGCCGCCCAATCGACGCCTCACCGCCGCGGAAGCCCTGCAGCAATCGCCGGAGAAGGAGGCCGCCCCTGACGACGCCGCTGCTACAGGCTGCCTCGCCGTCGTCTACACCTTCATCACGCACACTGCCAACCCTAGCTGGAGCCACGGTGAGCTCGCCGACCCCCTACCCCCGCCGTGCCGTGGCCAGTTCTCGTCGGAGACGACGATGAACGTGCGCCGTTGATCTGTGTTCTAATCCAACGCTCCAAATTAAAACATACCGTTTCGGTGACGCTGAGTCACTGACGCGCGGACCCCACCCTGTCAGCGCGCCGCGCGTCTGTGGACCGTGGTTGGCCTGAACTGGGTTGGTTTGGGCCGTTTTCAAACCTTTGAGCCCAGTTAGTTTTCCCGCCGGCCCTTTTGTTCAAATTGGATTTAAACCTTTTCAAATGAATTCAATACTGGTTCCAACTTTGAAAATCAATAGAACTAGCGTGTTGGCCCGCGCATTCGCGCGACTATGTATTTGATTAGTTGTCTACACAGTTAATTAAATTCATTTTGTATCCATGTTTTTGTTTTATCTTAATTTTCTTTATTAGTTTATATATTTATAGACAATTATTGAATGTAACATATTGATGATGACATCTGATACACGTTAAATCATTGATTAGTAGCTTATTAGAACGTCAAATAAATTAGATGTGTGTACTTATTTTATTCACGCTTCATCATTTTTAATAAATATCCTTAAATAATTTTGTAATTGATTAATTGTTGACTGGGTGATTTTTGTGTGGATCGTACAACTTAAGCTGACAATACATATATAGATGGTTGATTGGTCTTTGAACCGTAAGTTGTTGTTAGATTCTTACAGATACAATTCAAAACTGAATGAAAAAAATTAGTTGTAGTCTAACGATATGCAGAACTGTTCTCAAATGCATAAGGAAAATCCATGAATGTTGAAACAATATGTTATTTCCATTAGTTCAACTTAATTGTGTATATGTGTACTTTCATGGCTAGCTCTCGAGATCTTCAGACACCATATTATGTCTTGCCTTCAAGACAGTTAAACAAATAGTTCTTCAGTGTAGGTTGTTCCAAATAAAGTAGTATCTCCAAATAAATATGGAGTGGGAGATTGACAATTTTACCTATAGTTGGTGGTGTTTCTGCTATACTTCTTTTGATTCGTTTTGCATGCTGAAGCCATCATTGGTGACTCAGGATTCAAGCAACGTGGGCGCATTCTGTAAACATCTCCATCGTGTCGTTTCACCTGTGTTGTATTGGATGTGTCGCTTACATGCTTTCGTGCTTCTGATTAGCTGGGCGTCATGGCGTTCTCTCATGTGTTTCAAGCACCATACAGTAGAATAAGTTATAAAATAATCAACGCATAGTTTTCTTAGTATTTTTGGACATTAGAGAAAATAAAAGCAAATAGATGAATGCTAACCAAGTAGGAAAAAAGGGGGAAAACATTCAAGGGAATAACCTAAACATGGATGTTGCATCTCCAGATACTCCAAATCCATAGGCCACCTTCTCGACCTCTTGAATGCATATCAATCTACTATTTCTGCAAGCAGCAGTATTAATAATTTAGCCACCAGCCATAACATAATTTGTGCGCTTCTAGGGGATATACACATACACATCTTACAGGCATTGGGCAAGAGTAAATTGATAGTATAGATCTGAGTAAACAAAACCACATTGTTTCTGTGGTTGATTCATGTATCAACCTTAGCTGATCCATGATTGTAAACTTTGGCTACATTATACTTGCACTTTGAAAAAAAAAGCCGTGTGCATCATTTGATGCAGAGGCTGGGGCGATGCTCCCATTTTGAAAAAAAATGAGAAAGAGAGAAAACCAATTTGACGGAAATTACTCTACTGAATACTTCAGATAAAACCTAAGAATCTTCTCCGGGCGACATAGTCTTGCATGATGAAAATTCGCATACACAATATAAATCTTACTGTGCACATGTCAGATGATTACTTACCAGCACTTACTTGCACACAGATCATGATTTGCCTGCCTAGTAAAGTGGTCATAGGGAGACAGGGTGTTGTTTGCGCAACTATACGTAGTTCCTCCTCGAGCAGGCTACGCTCCTGAAGGTGTATCATAGTCTAGATGGCCTCCACGAAAATAACATCAAGAGTGTTTGTGGTATTGCTTTCCAAGGTCTCAAGTTTGTCTAGTAGAGAAATAATCGGATCAGCAATCTAGGTGCGGCCGCTGCAGAATTGAACTATATTTACCTGAAACGGAACGATCTGATATCCCGACGTTGTATGTATCCTTGCACATACATCTCATAGTCGGCGCTGACATCATCTCGACGCTAACTGCTTTCCGGCGAGGTGGTCTTCCAAGTGTGGCTCGACGTGCACCGGCCGTGAACAATTCACTGCTGATCGGTGCTTTTGGCCGTAGCAAAACACTCACGTGGTAAGCAGGCCTGATTGATCAATTGATTGATCTGGTGCTCCTTTACCAAGCTGCCTAGATGTGTTGACTGATCTGTCGTGAAAGCTTGATGCATCACGACATCTAGGGGATCGTGTGAGATTAATATTTGGAAGGAACCGGCAGCGACGGTGGAGCGCTAAAGATATTCCTGCGCCCGACCATCTAGCAGAGTCTGCGTGCGGCGGAGACGGCGGCTGTAGGAGAGGCGATGAGAGATTTAGCTTGAATCGATCCATAATAGGTTTAAACATGGAACACGGATATTGTTGAAAAACTTCGGCCGGACAAAGATAATCTTAGACGTTGTTTTTTTTATTTGACTATCCCTAGCTAATCTACACCGTTGTTTGTTTGTTGTTTTAATTATATAATAGATCTGTTGGGCTTGGCCAAAT